>NC_091432.1:39684135-40284135 GCF_964237555.1 Oryctolagus cuniculus
TTGTAACTATAGACAAGACTGAATTTTGGGGCCAGTGCTGTGGCGTAATGGGTAAAGCAACTACCTGCAGTGCCAGCACCTCCTATTGGTGCCATTCAAGTCCCCGCTGCTCTGCTTCTAACCCAGCTCTCTGCTATGGCCTGGGAAAGCAGTAGAAGATGGCCCAAATCCTTGGGTCCCTGAACCCACATGGGAGACCTGGAAGAAGCTTCAGACGCCTGGCTTGAGATTGGCCCAATTCCTGCTGTTGTGGCCATTTGGGGAGTGAACCAGTGGATGGAAGGCCTTTCTCTCTCTATCTCTGCCTCTGCCTCACTATAACTCTGCTTTCCAAATAAATAAATAAATCTTTTAAAAAGATTGAATTTTATTTATACTATGTTTTTTCCCATTTATGCATATTTCATAAAGGTTAATTCATAAAAGAGACAAAGTAAGAAGTTAACCATAATATGATAAAAGGAGAAATTATAACAATATACTGTTATAAAATTTCTAGCATTATCATTTTGAGGTTATTATTTACAAAACAGAGCTAAGTGAACATAAGCACTATGATACTCTAACTATTGATTTCATAACCAAGACAGCTACCAAATGAATAACTGAAATGTAGCATTTGTGGTGTGGATTTGATAGATGAAGGGATGAGTTGATCCTGAGCAAGAGGGACTTGAATGGTGGGAGATTTTTTCACACTGCACAAAATTGTATGTATGCCTAAAACTTATTAATTGGTAATTTCTATTCAATATTTTCAGACCACAATTGACTGTGGGTAATGGAAACTACAGAAAATGAAACTACATATGTGAGGAGACTTCCATCACATTCACAGAGGTGGTAGCTGGTATGTAAAAAAATCCAATAATTTGTCTTTAATATTTTTATAATATATTGCAGTTTGAAGAAAGCAATAGATAGAAAGCTGTCCAATCACAGCTTATGATCACCTATTTGCCTTCTACAGGTAAACACCACCTCTCTCTCACCAAGAGAAGAGCTTTATGGAAGTCATTATATTATATCATTATATTAATAAGCAGTTTACTCACATGCGTGTTACCTGAACAGTGTCCACTGGATCTAAAAGAAGTCAACAAAGAAATTAAGTAAATTATCCAGAATTGCAAGATGGCTTAGTGAGAAGCTGGGAACAGAGACTTTTTTTTTCTGATAAGGCATGTTTTCTGTGTTACACAACAGGACTTGGGAACTTTTTTTTTAATGCACAAAATCAACAGCCTTTGTATACACAGGCAATGCCACAGCTGAGAAAGAACTGCTAAGATCAATCCCATTCACAATAGCTACAAAAACAATCAAATACCTTGGAATAAACTTAACCAAGGATGTCAAAGATCTCTACAATGAGAATTACAAAATCTTAAAGAAAGAAATAGAAGAGGATAACAAAAAATGAAAAAATCTTCCATGCTCATGGATTGGAAGAATCAATATCATCAAAATGTCCACTCTCCCAAAAGCAATTTATAGATTCAATGCAATAACAATCAAAATACCAAAGACATTCTTCTCAGATCTGGAAAAAATGATGCTGAAATTCGTATGGAGGCACAGGAGACCTTGAATAGCTAAAGCAATCTTGTACAACAAAAACAAAGCTGGAGGCATCACAATACCAGATTTCAGGACATACTACAGGGCAGTTTTAATCAAGATAGCATGGTACTGGTACAGAAACAGATGGATAGACCAATGGAACAGGATAGAAACACCAGAAATCAACCCAAACATCTACAGCCAACTTATATTTGATCAAGGATCCAAAACCAATTCCTGGAGCAAGGGCAGTCTATTCAACAAATGGTGCTGGGAAAACTGGATTTCCACATGCAGAAGCATGAAGCAAGACACCTACCTTACACCTTACACAAAAATCCACTCAACATGGATTAAAGATCTAAGACTATGACTTGACACCATTAAATTCTTAGAGAACATTGGAGAAACCCTGCAAGATATAGGCACAGGCAAAGACTTGGAAAAGGCCCCAGAGGCACAGACAATCAAAGCCAAAATTAACTATTGGGATTACATCAAATTGAGAAGCTTCTGTACTGCAAAAGAAACAGTCAAGAAAGTGAAGAGGCAACTGACAGAATGGGAAAATAAGATTTGCAAATTATGCAACTGATAAAGGATTAATAAACAGAATCTACAAAAAGATCAAGAAACTTCACAATAACAAAGCAAACAACCCACTTAAGAGATAGGCCAAGCACCTCAATAGACATTTTTCAAAAGAAGAAATTCAGTTTGCTCCCACACAGAAACATAAAGTGAAAAATACTGTTTGAGTATTAGTTATAGCATTAAATCTCAATATACAGCACACTAAGGACAAAGATCCTACATGAGGAATAAGTGCACAGTGACTCCTGTTGTTGACTTAACAAATTGACACTCTTGGTTATAGCATCAGTAATCACCCTAGGCTCTTGTCATGAGCTGCCAAGGCTATGGAAGCAAACTGTTGAAATCTTTACTTAATGTATGCTAAACTGATCTTCTGTATATAAAGAGAATTGAAAATGAATCTTGATGTGAATAGAAGGGGAAAGGGAGTGGGAAAGGGGAGGGTTGCGGGTGGGAGGGACGTTATGGGAGGGAAGCCATTGTAATCCATAAGCTGTACTTTGGAAATTTATATTCATTAAATAAAAGTTAAAAAAAAAAAAAACAAAAACAAAAGAGGAAATCCAAATGGCCAACAGACACATGAAAAAATGTTCAAGATCACTAGCAATCAGGGAAATGCAAATCAAAACCACAATGAGGTTTCACCTCACCTCGGTTAGAACGGCTCACATACAGAAATCTACTAACAACAGATGCTGGCGAGGATGTGGGGAAAAAGGGACTCTAAATCACTGTTGGTGAGAATGCAAACTGTTAATGCCACTATGGAAGTCAGTTTGGAGATTGCTCAGAAACCTGTATATAGCCCTACCATGCAACCTAGCCATCCCATTCCTTGGAATTTACCCAAAGGAAATTATATTGGCAAATAAAAGAGCTGTCTGCACCTCAATGTTTATTGCCACTCAATTCACAATAGCTGAGACCTGGAATCAACCTAAACGCCCATCAACAGTAGACTGGATAAAGAAATTATGGGAACTTCTTTTTTTTTTTTTTTTTTTTTCTTATGAAGCCATATAAGGGATACTCATGTGTTCACTCCTGCCTTCTTAGATCACCTTTTCCTTGAAATAAAAAAAATAAAGAAAGGGGCTGGGGATTGGGGAAGGGTGTGTTCAGGAGGAGCTTCTGACTCTGATAGAATAGTTAACCAAAGTATTTTCTTCTTTTCAATGAAAAAATCTCAACAAGACTTTCTCTAATTTGTCATCCTGTTCTGTTCTGTCTCCCATGCATGTCTCACCTCTCCCACCAGTTATCTCACTTTATTTCCAATTTGAGCCCAAAGTAGAACTCAAATTTTCTTCCTTTGGGGGCATTGAGGGACTTTTTTTTTTTTTTTTTGCCAATAGCCATTTGAATGCTTATAACATCGTTTGTGTACCATACAGAATTATCAACTTAAAAATCAGCCTACTATAGATTTATTGAAATTTGAGTCCCATCTGTGGTTAAATTGTCAGGGTCAGACCAAATCAATTTGTCAGCCTTATCTGGATCATGTGTTGGACACTCCCCACCCCTGCTGGTTTGATGATAAAATGCCAATACACTGTGAGATAAAATATCAGTACAGTGTTCATAAAGGTTGGTGGTAAAGACAGAAATTAAAATTTTAATGCTAGTCATTCCTGTGTTTTAAATCCGTATAGGCCGGCGCCGCGGCTCACTAGGCTAATCCTCCGCCTAGCGGCGCCGGCACACCGGGTTCTAGTCCCGGTCGGGGCGCCGGATTCTGTCCCGGTTGCCCCTCTTCCAGGCCAGCCCTCTGCTGTGGCCAGGGAGTGCAGTGGAGGATGGCCCAGGTGCTTGGGCCCTGCACCCCATGGGAGACCAGGAAAAGCACCTGGCTCCTGGCTCCTGCCATCGGATCAGCGCGGTGTGCCGGCCGCAGCGCGCCAGCCGCGGCGGCCACTGGAGGGTGAACCAACGGCAAAGGAAGACCTTTCTCTCTGTCTCTCTCTCTCTCACTGTCCACTCTGCCTGTAAAAAAAAAAAAAAAAAAAAAAAAAAAAAAAAAAAAAAAAAAAAAAAAATCCGTATAGTTCTCCCTTATGTTGGAACATTCTTTGAAAAATGTCCCATTACCAGCCAGATCAATTTCCTTGTCTTCATTCCTAAGCCAAATCTCTCATGCCATCCCCACACACAAAAGAAATATGTTAATTAAAGATTTCAACAGTTTGCTCCCACACAGAAACATAAAGTGAAAAATACTGTTTGAGTACTAGTTATAGCATTAAATCAAACTGTTGAAATCTTTACTTAATGTATGCTAAACTGATCTTCTGTATATAAAGAGAATTGAAAATGAATCTTGATGTGAATGGAAGGGGAGAGGCAGTGGGAAAGGGGAGGGTTGCGGGTGGGAGGGACGTTATGGGGGGGAAGCCATTGTAATCCATAAGCTGTACTTTGGAAATTCATATTCATTAAATAAAAGTTAAAAAATGAAATATGTTAATTAGAGGCCTGTATCTTTGCAAGCAGAGTTCAAGCAAGCAGAGATTGGTATCAATCTTTTCTATAGTCATAAGAATTACAGTGAATAAAGAGGCTTCTATTATGGCCATATCTTCTACAGCTCAAAGGGTGAGCAAAAGTTGTAGATTTGTAGTCTTAACTCTTTTATAAAATTCTTGACCATGTCCCCTTCTTCATCAGCCTCTGTAAGCAGAGGTAAGCATTATGTATAATTATCTTCATCAGAATAAGAATTACTTAATTCTTTCTTTGCAGATTAATATAATAAAAGCCCATGGGGCCAGCATTGTGGCATAACTGGAAAAGCCTCTGCCTGCAACCCTGGCATCCCATATAGGTTCTGGTTCATGTCCTAGTTGCTCCACTTCTAATCTTGCTCTGTGGTAATAGCCCGGAAAAGGCAGTGGAAAATGGCCCAAGAGCTTGTGTCCCTGCCACGCACAGGGGACACCACCGCTGGTTCCGACCTGTCTCCAATCTGGCCACCGCAGCCACTTGGAAAAGTAGATCAGCAGATGAAAGACTTCTCTCCCTCTCTCTGTAGCTCCAACTTTCAAATAAATAAATAAATAAATATTTTTAAAAATAGAAAAAAGGCAATAATTTCTGTTCAAATCTAGCATGGCCCTATCCTTTGAATGTTTAGAAGTCATCATGAAAAAATTACCAAGTAGATTACTATTTCCAAGGCTCAGTTCTCATGTTGCCATTTCCTTTTAAATATCAAAACAAAACAGAGCAGCGGCCGGCACCATGGCTCACTAGGCTAATCCTCCGCCTAGCGGCGCCGGCACACCGGGTTCTAGTCCCGGTCGGGGCGCCGGATTCTGTCCCGGTTGCCCCTCTTCCAGGCCAGCTCTCTGCTGTGGCCAGGGAGTGCAGTGGAGGATGGCCCAAGTGCTTGGGCCCTGCACCCCATGGGAGACCAGGAAACGCACCTGGCTCCTGGCTCCTGGCTCCTGCCACCGGATCAGCGCGGTGCGCGGGCCGCAGCGCACCTTCCGCGGCGGCCATTGGAGGGTGAACCAACAGCAAAGGAAGACCTTTCTCTCTGTCTCTCTCTATTTCACTGTCCACTCTGCCTGTCAAAAAACAAACAAACAAACAAACAAACAAAACAGAGTAGCAACAATTTTATCCTAGTGTACTACATGTGCCTTCATTGGTTTTTAGCACAAATGAAGAAAGAGGGTAATTGAATGAATGTGCAGTCTAAAATGGCACAGCCAGTTCATGTGTATTTTCTCTTCTTTAGTACCACATCAAAATAAATGTGGTATGCACAGTCTGCTCTTACCAGCATTGTAACAGTGGTGCATTTCTTTGGTAAGCACCATCTTTGCAGTTCTTTACCCCTTGTTCTCTTGATAGCATCCACTATTCTCAAAGTCTCTCTGATTTTCTATTACAACTTGCTCCATGCAATTCCCAGAACTATTTTACACTACGAAGACTACTAAGAATTCCCAATATCTTCTCCACCTTGTCTACAATTCCCACAAATGTCACCATTCATGTTTTAGGCTTTTAATGTAAAATTTGTTGGACAATAGACCCATGTGAGGAATAGATAGAGATAGAGAACATAACTGAAAACTAAATTAAGAAATTGATGTTGTGACTTAAAATCAGTGAAACATGGAAAGCAAGAAATATTTTCCTGCAGGCTGTAGGCATGAAGCTTCCTTTACATCCCTAACTTTAACTTATCTGTTCCCCATTGTTTTTAAATCTGAGACTAATGAGAATCATGTAGATAGTACTGTTCCTGTACAAAATTTAATTAAAACTAGTAGTACTCATTGACTTTTCTGCTAAAACCTTCTGTTATTTAACCTTGAAACCTCATTGATGTAATGATAAATGTTTTAAACCCATATTCACATGACTGTTACAAGTTGTTTACATGTCTGGTGGATTGAATATTAACACTTAGTTGGTGTTAATAATAAAGTATCAAGTAGTCGAGCATCTGAAAGCTAGTGTTCTGATTTTCTGCTGAGACCATGACAACAGAAACCTGTTATATAATTAGAATACAGGCATACCTCAGAGATACTGCAGATTGCATTCCAGACCCTGCAATAAAGCAAATTTCACAATAAAGCAGCTCACATGAATTTCTAAGTTTCCTCAGTGTATATAAAAGTTAAGCTTACAATCTTCTGAAATCTATTGCGTGTACATTGTCTAAAAACATAGATACTTCAATTTTAACAAGATTTTATTGTTAAAAAAACTGCTATCTTATGAGTCCTCAGTGATGTCATTTTTTAAAAGATTTATTTATTTGAAAGATAGAGGTACAGAGAGGCAGAGACACATAGAGAGAGATGTTCCACCCACTGGTTCACAACCCAGATGGCGTCAACAGCTGGAGCTGTGCAGATCCAAAGCCAGGGGCCAGGAGCTTCTTCCGGATCTCTCACATTGGTGCAAGGGCCCAAGGACTTGTACCATCTTCTACTGCTTTCCCAGGCCATAGCAGAGAGCTGGATCAGAAGTGGAGCAGCCAGGACTCGAACTGGTGCTCATATGGGATGCTGGCATTTCAGGCGGTGGCTTTACATACTACACCACAGTGCCAGCCCTGGCTTGTCATTTTTTTTTTTTTTTTTTGATAATGAAAGATGTTACCTCTTTGTTGCTGGCTGCTGGCTGATCAGGATGGTGGTTACTACAGGTTAGAGTGGCTCTGTCAATTTCTTAAAATAAAACAATGATGAAGTTCACCACATAAAAATAATAGGGAGATTACTGATGCCATAAACAGGAGTGTCAATTTGTAAAGTCAACAACAGGAGTCACTGTGCACTTACTCCTCATGTAGGATCTCTGTCCTTAATGTGCTGTACACTGAGGCTTAATGCTATAACGAGTACTCAAACAGTATATTTCACTTTGTGTTTCTATGGGGGTGCAAACTGTTGAAATCTTTACTTAATGTACACTAAACTGATCTTCTGTTAAAAAAAAAAAAAAAAGAAAAGAAACTATCAATTCCCAACTTGACTCTCACTGGGATTAAACATGACAATAGGTCTGATCTGATTTCATCATCATTTAAAAAAAAAAATCATCTATTATTTTTCACTTTATGTTTCTGTGTGGGAACAAACTGTTGAAATCCTTACTTAAGGTATACTAAGCTGATCTTCTGTATACTAAGATAATCGAAAATGAATCTTGATGTGAATGGAAGGGGAGAGGGAGTGGGAAAGGGGAGGGTGGTGGGTGGGAGGGACGGTATGGGGGGGAAAGCCATTGTAACCCATGAGACGTACTTTGGAAATTTATATTCATTAAATAAAAGATAAAAAAAAATAATTGGAGCTAAAAGAAAAAAAAGAAAATCAAAAAACGAAAGAAAGAAAGGAAGGAAGGAAGCAAGGAAGGAAGGAAGGAAGGAAGGAAGAAAGAAAGAAATGCCCTGTGTGTATCAGTATTGCTGCAAATATAGTTTTGTCAAACTTGTTTTTATATCTTTGTCAAGATAATGGTTAGGAATGCTATATTACTTTAAGTTTGATGATTTGTGATAATTTTAAAATTTAATGAAATGGACATCTTTTTATGTGATTAGTATTTTATAGCCCCTGCACATATTCTTGTTGAACAATGTATGGTCTTTTGCTTTTTTCTTTAATCAGTTAATCATTGTACAATAAAATAAATGTGCCAAAGGAAAAAATACGATTTGAAAGTCATAATTACTCTCATACATGGGCTACAGAACAAATGCTATGTTAGCAGACATAGAAACAACATTAACCTAATTGTGTGTCTCCATCAGAGCTCTTGGGTGATCAGATGCATTGCCAGTGAGCAGTAACACTTGGAAAGGAATCTTTTATTTCTGGGCAAAAATTATTGGTAGTGGGCTTCATACACTCACTAAACCATGTTGTGAACACATGCACTATCATCCAGTCTTTGTTCCTTTATGGAGCACAGACAAAGTAAATTTAGTATAATTTGTAAGGGACTTATAATTTTCAAGCTGGTAAATGAACAGTCACATCAACTTAAAGTAACTACTCTGGGGCTCGCTGTATGGCATACCAAATTAAGCTGCTGTCTGCAGCACCAGCATGGTTCAATTCCTGGCTGCTCCACTTCCAATCCAGCTCCAGCCTATTGTGCCAAGGGGAGAGTAGAGGATGGTCCAAGCGATTGGGCCCCTCCACCCATGTAGGAAACACAGAGGAACCTCCTGGCCCCTGGCTTTGGTCTAATCCAACTTCAGCCGTTTTGACCATTTAGGGAGTGAACCAATGGATGGAAGATACCTCTCTCTCTCTCTCTCTGTCTCCATAACTCTGCATTTCAAATAAAATAAGTAAATCTTTAAAAAGATAGCCACTACTTTCCCACAAAGAGTTAGCCTGTCCTTTGAATCTTTGAAGTCCTGCAGTCATTGACTGCTCTTTCTAGCTGTGCTAATCTTTGGTGGCAATTTCTTCCAATATAAGGCTGTTTAATCTACACTGGAAATCTGTTGTTAACTATTGCCACCTTTATCAATTATCTCAGCTACATCTTCTGGTTCATTTGCTACAGTTTTACATAAGCATTTGCTGCTTCACTTTGCACTCTCACATTATATAGAAGGATTATTTCCTTAAATCTCACGAACCATTCTCTGGTAGCCTTAAACTTCCCTTCTGCAACTTCTTTCACCTCTGTATCGAATACTATAAAGCTGAGGAGAGATTAGGACTTTTTGTTGGACTAGGCTTTGACCTTATGGAATACAGTAGTTGGCTTTCTCTTCTATCCAGATCACTGAAACATTCTCCATTATCAAGAAAGACTTTCACTTTCTTATCATTCATGTCTTTATTGGAGTAGTACTTCAGTCTCTTTAAAGAACTTTTCTTTTCAATTCACAATCTGGCTAATTGTTTGGCTCAACAGGCCTAGGTTTTGGTCTGTCCCAGCTTCTGACATGCCATCCTCAGTAAACTTAATTATTTATAATTTTTTATTTAAAATGAGAGGCATGCAACTCTTCTTTTCACTTATTAATTAGCCTGCATTCAATGTTTGATGTCTGGGGCCACAGAGAGGCCCTAGGAGAGGGGGAGAGTTGGGGGATGGCTGCTCAATAGAGCAGTAAGAACAAACACAATATCTATTGAATTTATTATCTTACAAAGTCACGGTTAATGGTGCTTCAAAACAATTAGCAACATCTGAAGTCACAGATCACAGGTCACCATAGCAGATGTAACAATAAGGAAAAACATTTGAAGTACTGGGAGAATTACCAAAATGTGACAAAGAGACACAAAGTGTGCACACAGTGTTGGAAAACTGTGTAAATAGACTTGCTTGATGTAGAGTTGCCACATTCAACTTGTAAAGAATAGAATATCTGTGATGTGGAATAAGATGAAACAATAAGATAAGAAATGGCTGCATCTCATAATAAAAACAATGAAAAGCCTTGATTAAGGTAACGATGTTAAAGTCTTAGTTTTTCATTAAAACGGAAGGTATCAGCTGTATAAATCTTGAGGAATAATTGAAACAATTAGGGCACAGACAGCTCCTGGCGGAGTATTCACATCATTATTTGTAGCTGAAAGCATATTTTGGTTGTTAGCGCTCTCTAGGGCCTAGTTCAAAGGCATGGGGAAAAGTAGGGCATGACGATGATATCTGGACTAAACAAGTAACTAAAGATTTATTCAGTTATCTGGATGTCAAAAACAAAATTAGAATTTTCTCTGTTTAACTAGAAATGTTTCTGATATTTGGAAATGATAGGTAAGTTCAATTTTTTTTTCTTTTGACGATTATTTCCTTAACTCACATAACAGCTTTCTTGAGTACTTACTGGATGTATGAACTAGGTCGTTTGTCTCTGTTTTTAAGGAATTGGTCATCTGCAACACCTTGCAGACTCCTACAGACACAGATATGTGGAGATTCTTTAAAATAGGAGAAAATAATTACAGAGTAGGAAGTAAGTGTGAGGGAGTATTGGGGGAGACTGGGGAGACTGTTGTCTACAGAAGTTGGGTTGGAGAGATAGGAAAAGCCAGAGGGAGTAGAGGAGACTCAAAGTAGATCTTGTGGAGTAAATAAACTTCAGAGAGCTGGGGGCAAAAAAGATCACTTGGGAGGAAGGAGAAACATGAATGATTGAGAAATGTCCCCCAAAGGCTTACTTGATGTACTTAAGAAAAATCAACAAAGTCGTTCGTGAGGCTAGAAACCGGCATTCGTAAAACTGGATTTTCATTTTTTTAATAATCTGCATATATTTCAGTTTATTATTAATCTGGGAATAAATTGTGCATTCACAAATACACTTAAGGTTAATTGTCATCTTTAAAATACTGCGATTTGCCATACTTATCAAGAACATATTGAACTATTAGTCATCAATAATTTAAACAAAGGAAACCTGACTATGAGGAAACCCAGATTATTATGGTTGTTGTTTATTTAATTTTCCCCTTTCTTTTCTTTGTTTTTTTTTTTTTTTTCCACCTTCCTTCTTTCATTTGTCCTGGTTCTAACAGCCTCCAGATACAAGCACAGTAACTTGGTGAAAACAAAGGAGAGAACATTAAGGTTACACATGATTAGTGCATTATTAGTACATCCATTTTCTGAGTCCTAGAGTCAAAGAATATTATGTTCAGGGCGTTCCACAGTGAGCAGAAACAATAGCCTGCAGGATAGATAACATTGTCTTTCATTTTTCGGATCAGGACAAAGAGGGTCAGGAATTTTGAGCCTGAAAGACTCATAATAACCTGTCAGGTTTTATAATTCCGGTGTTCCAGGAGAAGGTCAGAACTGTTAAATGATTTGTAAAATCTATCTGCACTCACTTGCTCGCTCCAGGTGGAACCAGGACTTGAGCAAAGGTCCCCGGATCCCCTGTTCTTTGCTCCTCTCCCTCCACACCCACAGCCTCAAGCAATTGCAGGTACACATCATCCACTCTCCCTTACTCAGGAGAGACTTCCGAGGAAGATTGTGTTTGCATTTTACAGATTCCAATTCACCATCTGAAAATGCTGAGGTGGTCAACTTTTATCACTTCCACATTTCCCAGAAATGTTTAACCTTAAGTTACAAAAATCTAGGCGATAAAAGAGAGTGTTATCTGGCAAGTCCATTCCACCCCCAGCAGTTATTAATTTCAGAGCTCATCTGAATTCCTTCCTTGTGGTGTATGCTTGAGAGAGGAGCAGACAGCTCTTTGCTGGGTCAGGTTTCGACTTCTCATCTGTTGGTACCAATACCAGATTCTTCTTTGCAATCAATTTTGAGATTTCCCCTAAATGCAGCTTGGTGTCTGAAGATACGTACAAGTGCCTCTGATCTTCAGTCTCTGCAGGTTTTCACAACCCCCCTCTTAGCAAAGCATCACCTGCTCTGAGCTTTGCTGTTGGAAACATCTTCTGGTTGAACGCAACTCTCTCGTGTCATACTTACCAGCATGGAGGTGAAGAACTTTGCAGTTTGGGATTATGTTGTATTTGCAGCCCTTTTTATTGTTTCCTCTGGAATTGGGGTTTTCTTTGCCATTAAGGAGAGAAAAAAGGCAACTTCTCGGGAGTTCCTGGTAGGGGGAAGACAAATGAGCTTTGGCCCAGTAGCCTTGTCTCTGACAGCAAGCTTCATGTCTGCTGTCACTGTCCTGGGGACCCCTTCTGATGTGTACCGCTTTGGGGCCTCCTTCATACTCTTCTTCATTGCGTATACGCTTGTCATCATCTTCACATCAGAGCTCTTTCTGCCCGTGTTCTACAGATCTGGCATCACCAGCACTTATGAGGTAAGAGAATTGCTCTTTTCTCTATTCCAGCAGGACTGGCTGTTTTCTGCCCACTTGCCCATTTTTTCGCTGATTTTCCAGGGTAATTACAGAATGTGGAAAAGGCAATAAAATGTGAATGGAAAAAAAAATGCTTGATGTTTCATTGAAGATACACCTGCTTTCCATCAGTGGAATGGAAATAAGGATGTCAGCCCCACAGGGATCTTTCCAGGACTGGATGAGAACCTGCATACAAACCCCCAATGCACTGCATAGTGCATGAGATGTTCTCAATAAAAGAATTAATTTTATTTTTATTATTATTAGTGTCACTATTCTGAAAAGCAAGCAGAAGAAATGCCCTAGTTTTTTTAGCTGAGAAAACTGAGATACAGATAAATGACTTACTTCTGATTAAACAGTGGATAAAGATTATTGAAAACATATTTTGTCTATACCCATTTATAGTGGCCTTTCCATCAGACAATAGAGCTTAGCATTTTAATATAATTATTATTAAACTCTGGAGAAATGGTAATATTTTTGAAAAATAAGAAATATTTTAGTAGGAAGTAATTGCTAAATAATACAAACATGGGAATTATTTTAATAAGAGTGGTGTTTGGCTTTGCAAGAATCCTCAATAAAATTATCACATTCAAAATTGAATTTATAAGTTGAATGTTTAAGTGTGGTCACTAATAAATTTCTATGAAAAATATATTTATTTTCATTATCCAGTATCATCCCCACTAAGTCAGAACAGAAGACTCATAACATACCTATTTTCTTTTACTTCTGTAAGCAAAGTGAATATAAAATATTAATCTTGGGGCCACCACTGTGGCACAGCAAGTTAAGTCACTGCTTTCTACACTGGCACCCATACAGGACTGGCCATTCTCATCCCAGCTCTATGCTAATGCACCAGAGAAGGCAGCAGAGGATAATGTTGGTACTTGGGCCACTGTCACTCACAAGGGAGACCTGGAGGGAGTTCTTGGCTCCCAGATTTTGTGTCCAAATGGGGCATGAACTAGCAAATGGAAAATTCTCTCTCTCTCTCTCTCTCTCTCATTCTGCCTTTCAAATAAATAAATAAATAAAAATTAATAATAAATCTTTAAAGTTTATTTTTCTAGTTTTCAAAAGCCATTAAGGAAATTGAACATATTCTAGAAAGTCTCAAAACTTGTGAATCCTTAGGTAACCATAATACAAATATTCAAAATCAGCTACTTCCATACCCCTCCCCTAACAATAAAAGAAAGTAATCTGGATTGCACCATATAGTTTCTACTACCTGGGATATAGATTCAAGAGAAAATGACCAAATTTATACTTGACTGTAAAAATGAACACAAATCACATTGCCCATTAATTACCTCTGAAAATATGAATTTGTTATAGGCTCTTTCATTCAACTACAAAGAAGTTTGAAAAGTATTGCTGAGTTTCTTTTTTAAATGAAATAATTCATTCAATAAAATAATTGCCAAGGTAGATATTTAGCACAATGGTTAAGATTCTGCTTGTTATTACCACATCCCTTATAGGAATGCCTGGTTCAAATCTAGGCTTCACTTATGATCCAGTTTCTTGCCAGTGGGCACCTAGGGAAGGCATCAGGAGATGCCTCAAATAATTCTGGCTCTGCCACCCATGTGGGAGACCCAGACTGAGTTCTTAGCACCTGATTTCAGCCTGAGCTAGCCCTGACTGTTGCAGATATTTAAAGAGAAAGAGTGAATCAGCTGATGGAAGATTCTCTTTCTCTCCCTCTTTCTCTCTTTGTCTCACTCTTTTGTCTCTACATCTTCCAAATAAAATGAAAATGAGCGAATTTATGAAAAAATAAGGCTTAAGCAATTGGTAGAGAGATAAAATGAGATAACATTTGTAATCAGAGAATACATTTCATTTCTAACTCTGTTGCTTACCAACAGTATCACTTGTGTGAAAGTTGTCCCAGTACCCACATGGAAAATAGTAACTCCCTTCTTTAGATTTAGTATAGTGTGAAAGAACCTGTTAAACTGTAAAACTACCCAGATACAGAATATAATTGTTGTGACTATCCATTTATTCAATAAATACTCATTAAGTACATAATATGGTCTATGTCTCCCTTTTAGACCCTGGCAGTAAAACAATGAATGAAGCCTACATCCTTGTGGAGTTCACTTTATAGCAGAAAAGAGAATCATTAATTGTATGTTGTGCAAGATAATTATATCACAAATGTATATATGTTTAACCATGTGCTTAGTACTGCTCTAATAATGTAGTATAAATAACTCATTTGGCTTTAACAATATTTTATATGGTTATTATTTCTATTATTATCATCCCCATTTAACAGACTAGAAAAGTGAAGCACATAAATTGAATTAACTTAGTGTTACACAGATAGAAAAGGGAATTCTTTTTAAACCCAGGCAGCCTAACTTTAGAGAACACAGGCTGAATCATTATGCTATCTTTTCCTATAAGACAATAGAAAAAGAAAAGCAAAAAATACATGGAAAAGATAAAGAATGCCGGTGCAGGAGTGGGGAACATTTTTTCTTCCAGAGCCTGTTTGGATGTGTATAACATCATTCATTTGCAGGCCATACAAAATTATCAACTTAAAAGTAGCCCACCATAGATTTATTGAATTTTGAGTCCCAACTTCAGTCACCTTGGCAGGACCAAACCAAATGATACCATGGGCCTCATAGGGCCCATGGGCTGGATGTTCTTCACATTTGATCCGTTCTGCATAGAGCATGTTCATGTGAAGCTGCAATGGTAATAGGGCATTTAATAGGAGACAAGGAGAAAGCAAGTGACTGCACAAGAGAACTGAAGGAGTGACAAAGGCAAGGGTCCTAAAAGGGGAGTATGATTGTATATTTGAAGCGATAAAGAAATCGGCCAACTTGGAGAAGAGTGAGAAAAAGGGACAGTAGTGAAAGATGGCATCAAAGAGGTGGGAGGGCTCAGATACACAGAGGAACACTCCTCACCGGTGTGATGCCCCACAGAGGAAGCACTTTGGATATCTGTGGGGTCACTTGGTTGGCACACTGATGGGAGGGAAGGCCATCCTTGGGCTTTAGGGAGTGGTGGCAGAGATACCAAGTACTGTGTAATGTACTCATATAAGATGCACATACACATTGAGTACATATATCATGCACTGCAGGATATTTTAATGTTGTAATGCTCAAAAACTATTGCAAAAATAAATGAGCTGCATTTGAACAAACAGTTATATTTAAGTTAAATGAAAAAAAAGTCTTGAAATAATTCACCAATTTATTAACTCTGGATAATCTGTCAATTCCATACAAGTTACTTAAAATATACTTAGCTGTAACTGGTTTTAGTAAAGTGGTTCAGTTACTGCAAAACAATTAAGCTAATAACAAATATATAACTGAGAACACGAGTCTCCTTTTGAATTATTAAATTGGCACAGATGTAAGAAATATAGAGACTTTACTGACTTTAGTTATTTTAAAAATATTTATTATTGTTGTCATTTACATATTATTAAAATTAACTAACCTAATAATAACACCTCCAAAAAAAAGACATGAAAAAATTGTGATAAAAACTAAGATCTGTGGCCAGTGCTGTGGTGTAGTGTGTTCAGCCTCTGCCTGCAGTACTGGCATCCTATATGGGTGCTGGTTCATATCCAGGCTGCTCCTCCTCAGATCCAGTTCCCTGCTAATGGCCTGGGAGAGCAATGCAAGATGGCCCAATTGCTTGGGCCCCTGTACCCACATGGGAGACCTGGGGAAGCTCTTGGCTCCTGGCTTCAGACTGGCTCAATTCTAGCCTTTGTGGCCATTTGGGGGTTGAGCCAGTGGATGGAAGACCTCGCTCCCTGTCTCTTCCTCTGTATGTGGCCCTGTCTCTCAAATAAATAAATAAATCTTTAAAAAAAATAAAAAAGCTAAGATCAAAGATTCTGTAAAGTACATATGAGATTATTTTGAGACTGCCTCTTGTTTTATACAGATTAAAAGTATAGTGTTAGAGTTAAAAGCATGCACTCTAGACTCAGCTCTACTTGGGTTTCAATACCAACTCTGCCACGTAGTTACTGCATGACCTGGGGAAATTGTTTAAATTCTCTGTACCTGGTTTACACATATATAAAATAGTGATACTAAAGAAATCTATTTCAAAGGAAGAGTAAATGAGGTATTACATACAAATGCTTTTCACAAATTCTGCAAATAATAAATGCTAGGGAAGAGTTGTACATAATTAATGGTGCTATTACTGTTCTATAACTTGTACAACTCAATCTCTCCATAGTTTACTGAATTTCTGTTTCTTTGTTCATCCTCTCTTCTCTCTTTCTTCTTATAGGATCTTTTCAAGTTTAAAAACAAACAAACAAACAAAAACACTGGGTCTTCCACATGGGTGCAAATGGAATTTGTTTTCCGTTGTAGGCTGATTTGTGATTTCCCTTGACCACTAGAATGTGGCAAAACTAAATTATGTGAGGTTGAAGCCCAGGCATCATGAGGCCTGAGTTTTGCCTTTCTTTTCTTGGAATGCTGCCCTGATAGTGCTATGTCAGGAAACTAAAATAGTTGGTCTAGCTTCTGGAGCATGAGTGGACACATATGTAAGAGACAGGAGGAACACTAGCTGATAGCCAACACCAGCCTCCAGACAGGCAAGTGAGACCATCTTCTACTTTCTTGCTTGGTTGATCTTCCAGTTGATTGCATACACATGAGAGTTCTGGTGAAATAAGTGCAGGAAACCATCCCCACCAAAATAATAAATCCTTGATTTTTGGGGTGGATGTTATACAGCAATAGTCAATGAATTTAAATGTGTTGAAATGTAGTGGGATTTAAAGATCAAGTTACACCATCTGTGCTACTTTATTACTACCCTGTCCTATGTCAAAGTATAAGGAACTGTTCTCACCCTGACGTTATAAATTAGGTTTAGCTCATTTATAGTATCATACATTTTCGTTATCTACTTGAACAGTTTATAATTAACCTCATCATATTATCTTTACTGAAAGTTATTTTCTTCTTATCAAAGACTAATAAATCCAGTCTGTTTGTGTTTACCCTTAGCACTAGTTTATAGACAGCTGTCTCATTTTATTGAACGTCTAAGACTTTTGAACTATTTCCCTTTCTTCAAAGTTTTTCATGATGAGAATGCACAAACCACTACTTCAGTAAGTTCTTTTGTAAAACAGTTTTCTTTTAGTTCTTACTTAAATTAGAGTTGTGGTTTTGTAGGAATTATATTTAAATTTTGAAAATTAGATGTTTTAAATATAAAATATTATTAAATATTACTTCAGTCTAGTAAATGATGTTAGAAAAATTTTTTCTTGTAAACTAGGAATTAAGTCTACTAGGGTCTGAACCAATGTTAAGAGTCCATTGAGGACATTGTAAGGACTGGCATTTACGTAGGTGATTTGAGTTATTAAAGTGTTTGGGTATAGGACGTACATGATATAATTTGTATTTTGAGTGTATTGTACTTACTGAATGTGTAGAATAATTGTCAATTACTGAATGCTGATGCAGAGAGTATAACTGAGAACCTGCTGCCTTAATTTGGGCAAGATAGATGGTAGGAATGGCAACAGAGGACAGAATGCAATGGCCTGGGAAAGCGGTAGAAGATGGCCCAACGCCTGGGTCCCTGCACCCGCATGGGAGACCTGGAAGAAGCTGCTGCCTCCAGGTTTCTGATCGGCTCAGCTTCAGCAGTTGTGGACATTTGGGGAATGAACCAGACAATGGGAAATTTCTCTCTCTGTCTCTGCCTCTCTGTAACTCTGCCTTCCAAATAAGTAAATAAATCTTTAAAAGTGGGGGTTAGCAGAATTCTGAATTGGACATAGGGAGAAAGAGAGAGGAGTAAAGACTGGCTTCATGCTCTTTGGGTTTGGAGCAATGTAAAAAGTAAAGTTGACATTTTCTGAGATGGAAGAAAGTGTGGTAAGTTCGAAATTCTGAAAATAATCAACTATAGTGGTCATAATTGCACTCCTGTCATTTAAAATATTTATCTATGTATTTGAAAGTTTGAGTTACAGAGAGAGAGAGAGAGAGAGAGAGAGAGAGAGAGAGAAAGCCTTCCATCTGCTGGTTCACTCCCTAAATGGCTGCAACGGCCTGAGCTGGGCTGATCAGAAGCCAGGAGCTTCTTCCTGGTCTCCCACACTGGTGTATCTTCTACTTCTTCCTCAGGTGCATTACTAGGGAGCTAAACTGGAAGTGGAGCAGCCGGGACTTGAACTGGTGCTCATATGGGATGCCGGCATTTCAAGCAGCAGCTGTACCTGCTACACCACAGCACCAGCCTCTCCTGGCATTTTTTTAAAGCAGACATGAAGTCTACAACTTTCCTATTGAGTTCTCTCTTTATTTTTCACTGTAATAATAGCTGATGTATACCTCAAATATCACTGCTGAATGAATGAGTGACTTTATTAAAAGAAGTAAGTTTCATGCATGAGAAACCAGAGGCTTAGATCACAGGCTGAGATATCAGCACATCTGTAACTAGAGCTCAAGGAGTCTGACTTCTAATCCACGGCTTTTCTTACATGTCTTTCCCCAATACTGTCTTCTCAGTTTACTTGAATTAGTTGGGTGAAACTAAACAGATATAAAACCATTGAATTTTCCTACATCCCAACAGCAGTCACCCCCTAGCTTTTCAGTTTTCAGGACAAACTTCAACTTTGTTTTCCCAGACTTCATGTGCACATACCCAGTTTCCAAAGGAAAGACCATGTACTTGTCACTCTGTTACATCTCTCTATTCCTGTTGCCAATATTTGTATCTGTTATCTATTGCTGTGTACCACATCACCCCCAAAATATATTTCTCAAGACAGCAATTTTATGTTTTCACAGTTCTTCAGATCATCAATTTAGCTTGGCTGAACTGATTCGGAGGCAGCAGCAGTGCTCAAGTTCTGTGTCCCTGGCACCCATGTGGGAAACCCAAATTGAATACTAGGCCCCTAGCTTTGTCCTGGCCAAGTTCTGGCTGCCATGGGCATTTGGAGAATCAACAAGTGAAGGAAAGATTTCTCTCTCTTTCCCTCTCTCTCTCTCCTTCTCTCTCTCTCTCTGAAATAAAATAATAATAATAATAATAATTTTAGAAATATTGCTGCAGTGAGATGTGTCAGCTTGCTGACACGACCTCTTTCCTATCCTGTAAAGAATCCTGTAAAGAACTCATAAGTCAGTAAAGTCATTAAAGTTATTCTACTGGTCTCACCAGGGGCCATTTTTGTGACTGCCATCAGGTGGTGTGTGGGCTAGGAGCTTGCTGGTCTGGGGGAACTCACACAAGACAGTTAGTGTTTGTCTCCACTTAGGCTACCCTAGGTTCTTTACAGGATAGGAAAGAGGTTGTGTCAGCAAGCTGACACATATCACTGCAGCAACATTTCTAAAATTATGATTTATTTTATTTCAGAGAGAGAGAGAGAGAAGGAGACAGAGAGAGAGAGAGAGAAATCTTTCCTTCACTTGTTGATTCTCCAAACACCCATGGCAGCCAGAACTCAGCCAGGACAAAGCTAGGAGCTTAGTATTCAATTTGGGTCTCCCACATGGGTGTCAGAGACTCAGAACTTGAGCACTGCTGCTGCCTCTGAATCAGAAATGTAGCTAAGACTCTAACCAGAGCTCTCCAATATGGGATGTGTAGCTAAGACTCTAACCAGAGCTCTCCAATATGGGATGTGTAGCTAAGACTCTAACCAGAGCTCTCCAATATGGGATGTGTAGCTAAGACTCTAACCCGAGCTCTTCAATATGGGATGCTGGCCTCACAAGCAGCATTTTGATTGCTGCTGCTATAAAGCCCACTTTCAGAATCCTTTCATTTTTTTCTGTACATTAGATGGATACATTGTATAATCCTCAAATAAGATAGCTGAGATTTCCATTTCCTTAAATTTATTTCTAACAGTTGTTAAAGATATATGCCTCTTGGATACTGGGTACAATGCAAGATTCCAATACATTTATGAATATACAATGTGCACTAGTCAAATCAAGACAACTTATATCTCCAGTTCTTCATTTGAGGCTTCTGAGTGCCTCCTTTTTGGGTATTCATAAATATATTATAGATTATTGTGAGCTATAATCTACCCATTTTCCATAAAACACCAGAAATTATTCCTTTCATGAAACTATATGTGATACTTGTTATCTAACCTCAATCTCTCCCCTCCCACCCCCTGCTTTTCTCTTCTCAGTTTCTAGTAATCATTATTCTATATTCATATTGACTTTGATTTGTTAGCTTCCGTATATGGGATAAACATTTTGAAAGTCTTCTGCTGCATCACATTTGCTAGAAATATCTCTGCCCTAAATTGCATTCCTGCAGAGAGGCAGATCCTGATAGAAGGATGTGAATGGAAGTCATTCCAGAGGGAAATGAGTCCATTGAGCACTGGTAGGCCATTGAAAGTGAAACATGGAAGGAAATGAAGACAACAAAAACAAAAATATGGGATTTTTGCACATATTATCACTATGAGCAATTTTGGTTCAATCCCATGAGGGTCTCTAAAGACAGTATAGATTATGTCTCGGGATTATTCTCTCCAAAAGGTATAGATGATAGCATTTTTTTGGCTTAACCCTCAGTAAAGTGATGGCTGAATAGCAGCGATGTGCCCCAAGCACTTCTGACTTGCCTTGTGAAAAGGTCAAGAAAAAGTACTCAAGCCATCACATTTAGGTACATTTAGGTGCCATCAACCTATACTGGAACAGTGAATGCAAATAAACTATGGGCATTGCACTCAACAGTAACTACGACCGTTACAAAAATCCTACTATATCCCTATGCTTGACATCACCATAACCAGGCGCCATAGTGCAGTAGGTTAATCCTCCACCTGCAGCACCGGCATCCCATATGGGTGCCGGTTCTAGTACTGCCTGCTCCTTTTCCAATCCAGCTCTCTGCTGTGGCCAGGGAAAATAGTAGATGTCCCACGTCCTTGGGCCCCTGCACCTATGTAGGAGACTCGGACCAGCGCAGTTCCAGCCATTGCAGTAAATTGGGGAGTGAAACAGGGGATGGAAGACCTCTCTTTCTAACTCTCCTCTCTCTGTGTAACTCTGACTTTCAAATAAATAAATAAATCTTTTTTTTTTTTAAAAAGCATGATTTGTTACAGTATTCATGGGTACCTAGTATAGTGAGATAAATCCAATACTAGACTATAAGCCAGCAGCTAATAATCATGAGATAGCTTAGCACAAGAGCTATAGGAGAGCCAGCGCCATGGCTCAATAGGCTAATCCTCCGCCTTGCGGCGCCAGCACACCGGGTTCTAGTCCCGGTCGGGGCGCCGGATTCTGTCACGGTTGCCCCTCTTCCAGGCCAGCTCTCTGCTATGGCCCGGGAAAGCAGTGGAGGATGGCCCAAGTGCTTGGGCCCTGCACCCGCATAGGAGACCAGGATAAGCACCTGGCTCCTGGCTTCGGATCAGCGTGATGTGCCGGCCACAGCGCGCTGGCCATGGTGGCCATTGGAGGGTGAACCAACAGCAAAAGGAAGACCTTTCTCTCTGTCTCTCTTTCTCAGTGTCCACTCTGCCTGTCAAAAAAAAAAAAAAAAAAAAAAAAAAAGCTATAGGAACTCAGAGGAGATGTCAGTTGGGATAGGTATGACAATTGAGCCATACTTCAGTGACTAGAAATTGGTGACATTTAGTGAAAAAGGCTCCCACATTGAGTCCTATCTAAATAAAGGAAAGCTCAGTCAAATACAAAACGTTTGTTGAACAGTGAACAGTCATTTTATGTGGAGAATATATTATGTTTGTGGTATGATTTAAGATAGATTGATTGTGAGTCAGACAATAGAATGTTTGAATTATCAAGCTTCGAATGTGCATTTGATTTTGTCAACAGTAGAGAATCATTGAAGATTTTGAGAAGAGAAATGGCATGATCTATGTGCATTAAGTGAATCAGCGTGTCAAGTAAGTGTTGATGGAATGAGTGGGCAAAGATTGGTGTTATAAAAATCAAATAGGAGGTTACAGCAGTAATCTAGTGAAGAAATGGAAGTTTGAGCCAAATTAGGGGCAGTGGAAATAACTAGTAAAACAAACAGTTTCACTAGATCCATTAGAAAGAACCCTCGGCAGAAAGTTAGAAGATACAGATTTTATTCAAGCAACCAATTTATCTTTTCTGATCATCATCACAAGAAGTGTGAACATGAATTGAGTTTTAATATATGTTTGACTTTTAACAATCCATATATTTTTCTGCTTTCCAGGATATTAAACACAAAATCACACCTTAAACTCAAAGCACTAGACTCAAAGGAATACCAAGAAAATGAAGGCTGCCAGCTCTTTTCTAAAACATGCTGACTTTCATGTGTTTCTTTTCCCTCTAGTATTTACAACTACGATTCAACAAGCCAGTTCGCTATGCAGCAACAGTCATTTACATAATCCAGACGGTAAGAAATAATGGCTGATTCCATTGTGGAAACTGGGTTTGCAAAATACAATTTTGCTTATTGGGGGTACGATTATTTGAAAGGCAGACATAATACTAACAAGAAATTACTTCCTTCAGAGGATAGCACTTTCAAGACATGTGACTGGTGAGAGTTGTACATATTGTGTAGAATCTGTAAATCTGGACCAATGATAAAAATAATGTACATTGTAGACTACCAGAAAAAAAATTATTAAAATGATTTCCTCTATTTAATCTAGGTAAGTTATTTATATATGGGATGGTCTAATAATTGATTTTTTCCTTTACATGTCTGCTTTGCTTAAAGTCTTTTCTAAAAAAGATTTAGTTATTTATTTTGATAGTCAGAGCTAAATAGAGACAGGAGATCAAGAGAGATCTTCCACCTGCTGTTTCACTCCCGAGATGGCCATAATGGCTATAACTGGGCCAGATCAAAGCCAGGAGTTAAGAGCTTCATTTGGGTCTCCCATGTGGCTGGCAGGGGCCCCGGCACTTGGACCATGTTCCCCAGTCTATTAACAGGGAGCTGGATCAGAAGCAGAGAAGCCAATACTCAGACTGGCACCAATACGAGATGTCAGCATCTTAAGTGGCAGCTTTAACCACTATACCACAGTGCTGGCCCCTGATGAAAATTTTTTAAAAACTAAATCCTAAAAAATACTCATATTTTCCCTTTTTTAAAAAAAGATTTATTTTTATTTATTTGAAGACAGAGTTACAGAGAGAGGTAGAAACAGAGAGAGAGGTTTTCCATCTGCTGTTTTACTCCCCAGATGGCCACAACAGCTGGAGCTGCACTGATCTGAAGCCAGGAGCCAGGAGCCAGAAGCCAGGAAACTCCTCTGGGTCTCCCATGTGGATACAGTGGCCCAAGGACGTGGGCCATTTTCTACTGCTTTCCCAGGCCATAGCAGAGAGCTGGATTGGAAGAGGAGCAGCTGGGACTAGAACCGGCGCCCATATGGGATGCCGACACATCAGGCCAGGGCTTTAACCTGCCGCGCCACAACATCAATCCCCATATTGTCCTCTTACAGGCAGCTTTTCCACTTGATTGGCTTTGCAGGGGACCTCATACGTACCATGCTTTGTACATTGTACTTTCTGCTTCTTGCATTCTTTATTTAGTGGAGCATTTAGCTTGTGATTCTAAAGTAAGTTGAAAAAAAAAAATGTTACCGCCTAAATTAAAAGAAAAATAAGAATGGAAGGAGGATGGAGGGTGGGAAGGAAGGAAGTAAAATGGGAAATGTCATTATGTTCTTAAAATTGTATATATGAAATACATGAAATCTGTTCTGTTTATGTAAATAAATGAATAAATAAATAAATTTCTTTTAAGAATGAAATAAATAAAGTGGGGATGGAATGCATTTCCATCAGTGCAATGGTTACAACTCTATGAGTTGGAAGATGTATTGATTATGTAGCTCACTCACATTGTTAGTCTTTCTTCCACAGTACTTTTTCTAACTTTTTACTTTAAAATATATATAAAGGAGGGGGTGCCTCACGTGGGTAATCTTCCGCCTGCGGCACCAGCATCCCATATGGGCATTGAGTTCTAGTCCCAATTGCTCCTCTTCCAGTCCAGCTCTCTGCTGTGGCCCGGGAAGGTAGTGGAGGATGGCCCAAGTACTTGGGCCCCTGCACCCACATGGGAGACCAGGAGGAGACACCTGACTCCTGGCTTCAGACCAGTGTATCTCCTGCCATAGTGGCCATTTGTGGGATGAACCAATGGAATGAAGACCATTCTCTGTCTCTCTCTCTCTTGCTTTCTAACTCTATCTGTCAAAAAAATAAAGAGTTGTTAATCAACTCTTATATATATATATATATATATAATATATATATAAAGGAAACAAATTTTGTGTATTTAATATATACACAGTTTTGAGAACATAATGATAATTCCTACCATGCATTTCTTCCCTCCCTCATTCCTACCCTTCCTACTCTTTATTTCCTAATTTCTTCCAATTTTTAAAATGACATTCTTTGAATATAATAATCACAAACTTAAACATCCACTAAATAAAGAATTCAACAAATAGTAGCTAGAAAAACCATGGTTCCTCAGGAGTATAAAAAAGGGCTATAAACAATAATCAAATTTCAAGATGTCATTTTCATTCATAAACTTTACAATTTTTTACATTATGTGTTAGCTACCACAAATCAAGGAAAACATCTGATATTTGTCTATTTGAACTAGCTTTGTTCACTAAGCATAATGATCTCCAGCTGCATCCATTTAATTGAAAATGACAGGATATCAATCTTTTTTATAGTTGACTAGTATTTCATCACACCCAACCCTCCATATATAAATAAATAAATATATATACATATATCACATATTTTTTATGCAGGCATCAATTGATCGACTTCTGGGTTGATTCCATGTCTTAGCCTTGTGAGTTGAGCATCTGTAAACATGGAGGTACAGACAACTTTCATATGCTGATTTCATTTTGTTTCGATAATTTACCAGGAGTGGAATACCTGGTTCATATGATAGATCTGTTTTCAGATTTCTGAAGAATCTCCATATTATTTTCAATAAACGCTGAGCTACTTTACATTCCTACTAACAGTATATTAGGGTACTTTAATTTTCTTTCAAATTTTAAAATGACTTTTTTATATTTACTTTAATAATCACAAGCTTAAACAACCACATGCTAGCATTTGCTCTATTTTGAGTTTTGGATGATAGCCATTCTAACTTATGTGAGGTGAAACCTCACTGGTTTTTATTTGCATTCCCCTGATAGCTAGTGATTCTGAGCATCTTTTCATGTTCCTGTTGGCCATTTGTAGTTCATCCTTTGAAAAACACATGTTCATATCTTTTGCCCTTTTCTTTTTTTTAACTTTTATTTAATGAATATAAATTTCCAAAGTACAGCTTATGGATTACAATGGCTCCCCCTCCCATAACGTCCCTCCCACCTGCAACCCTCCCCTTTCCCGCTCCCTCTCCCCTTCCATTCACATCAAGATTCATTTTCAATTCTCTTTATATATAGAAGATCAGTTTAGTGTATATTAAGTAAAGATTTCAACAGTTTGCACCCACATAGAAACACAAAGTGAAAAATACTGTTTGAGTACTAGTTAGAGCATTAAGTCACAATGTACAGCACATTAAGGACAGAGATCCTACATGAGGAGTAAGTGCACAGTGACTCCTGTTGTTGACTTAACAAATTGACACTCTTGTTTATAGCATCAGTAATCACCCTAGGCTCCTGTCATGAGTTGCCAAGGCTATGGAAGCCTTTTGAGTTCACCGACTCTGATCATATTTAGACAAGGTCGTATTCAAAGTGGAAGTTCTCGCCTCCCTTCAGAGAAAGGTACCTCCTTCTTTGATGACCTGTTCTTTCCACTGGGATCTCACTTGCAGAGATCTTTCATTTAGGTGTGTTTTTTTTTTTTTTTTTTTTTTTTTTTTTTTTTTTTTTTTTTTTTTTTTTTTTTTTCCAGAGTGTCTTGGCTTTCCATTGCTGAAATACTCTCATGGGCCTTCAGCTGGATCTGCATGCCTTAAGGGCTGATTCTGAGGCCAGAGTGTTGTTTAGGCCATCTGCCATTCTATGAGTCTGCTGTGTATCTCGCTTCCCATGTTGGATCATTCTCTCCCTTTTTTTATTCTGTCAGTTAGTATTTTCAGACACTAGTCTTATTTATGTGATCCCTTTTTGCCCTTTTCTTAACTGTATTGCTTGTTTTGTTGTTGAGTTTCTTGAGCACTTGATAGATCTTGAATATTATTCCTTTATCAAATGTAGAGTTTGCAAATATTTTCTCCCATCTTGTTTGTTGCCTGTTTATTTTGTTCAGTGTTTCCTTTACTGTGCAGAAGATTCTTAGTTTGATGTAATCCCATTTGTCCATTTTTGCTTTTATTGCCTGTGATTCTGGGGTCTTATCCAAGAAGTTTTTACCTATTCCAATGTCTTACAGTGTTTCACCTATGTTTTATTTTAGTAATTTTATGGTTTCGAATCTTAGAATTGTATCCCTGATCCATTGTGAGCTGATTTTTGTATAGGGTGTATGGGAGGGATCTTGTTTCATACTTCTGAATGTAGAGAACCAATTTTCCCAGTACCATTATTCCAAGAGATTTTTCTTTCTCCAGGAGTGATTTTAGTTCATTTTTCAAAGATTAGTTGGTTGTCAATGTGTGAATTAACTTCTGGGTTCTCTAGTGTGATCTATTGTTTGACATGTTTGTTTTTATGTCAGTACCAAACTGTTTGGATTACAACTTTCATGTAATATGTCTTGAAATCTGGTATTGTGATGCCCCCACCTTTATTTTATTGCTTAGCATTGTCTTAGCTAATTGGGGTCTCATGATTTTGTATGAATTTTAGAGTCAGTTTTTCTAGGTCTTAAAAGAACATATTCGCATTTTAACTGGAATCTCATTTATTTGGATAGTATGGACATTTTGATGATATCCTTTCAATCCATGACATGGAAGATCATTCATTTTTGTGTGTTTTTTTCTATTTATTCTTTTAAAGTTCTGTAATTTTCTTTTTTTAAAAGCTTTATTTATTTATTTACTTATTTGAAAGTTAGAATTACAAACAGAGAGAAGGAGAGGCAGAGAGAGAGGAGAGGCAGAGAGAGAGAGAGAGAGAGGTCTTCCATCTACTGGTTCACTCCCCAGTTGGCCACAATGGCTGGAGCTGCACCAATCTGAAGCCAAGAGTTTCTTCTGGATGTCCTACATGGGTGCAGGGGCCCAAGGAATTGGTCCATCTTCTGCTTTCCCAGTCCATAGCAAAGAGCTGGATCGGAAGTGGAGCAGCTGGGACTTGAACCAGCACCCATATGGGATGCCGGCACCGCAGGCAGCAGCTTTACCCACTACACCTCTGTGCTGTCTTCATCTGTGATTTTCATTTTAAAAGTCTTTCACGTCCTTAGTTAATTTTATTCTAATGTATTTAAATTTTGTAATTACCTTTGCAAATGGGAATAATATTTACAAGTTCTTTCTCATCCATGGCAATGCTTGTGTATGCAAAGGGTATTAATTTTTGTTTGTTGATTTTATATCCTGGAACTTTGCCAAACTCTCTGTGAGTTCCAATAGTCTCTTAGTGGAATCTTTTTGGTTCTCCTATATATAGGATCTTGTCTTCTGCAAACAAGGATAATTTGACTTCCTTTTTTTTCCATTTGCATCAATTTGATTTCTTGTTCTTATCGAATGGCTCTAGCTATAACTCCCATAATTATATTGAGTAGTTATGGTTATAGTGGGCATTCTTATGTGGTTTTGGATCTTAGTGGAAATGTTTCCAGTTTTTCCTCATTAAAATATAATGCTGACTGTGGCTTTTCATATATTGCCTTAATTGTGTTGCAGTACATTCCATTTATACCCAAATTGCTTAAGGTTTTTATCATAAAAAGTTGCTGTTTTTTGTCAAATGCTTTCTCTGCATCTGTTGAGATTATCATTTGGTTTTTATTCTTCAATTTGTTAATGTTATGTATAACATTTATTGATTTGTGTATGTTGAACAATCCCTGTATATTAAGATAAATTTTGCTGGGTCCAGGTGAATGATCTTTCTGATATGTTGTTGGATTCAATTAGCTAGTTTCTTATTGAGATTTTTAGATCTATATCCATTAGGTATGTTGGTCTATAGTTCTCTTCCTTATGTCTTCTGATTTTGGATTTAAGGTGATGCTGGACTCATAGAAAGATTTGGAAGGATTCCATCCTTTTCAGTTGTTTTGAATTCTTTGCAAAAAAAAATTGTAATTAGTTCTTCCATAAAAGTTTGGAAAAAATTAGCATAAAAGCCACACGATCCTAGACTTTTCTTTGTTCGGAGAGTCTTTATTACTGATTCAATCTCCATCTTGTGTTGATTGGTCTATTAAAGTTTTCTATGTCTCTATGACAGTTATGGAAAATTGTAAATATTCAGAAATCTATGTTTTCTAGATTTTCCAGTTGGCATATCACTAATTGTAGTTATTCCTGACAATTATTTTTATCACTGTGGCATCCAGTGTAACATCACTTTTTATCTCTGATTTTATTCATTTTAACATTCTGCCTTTTTTTTTGGTTAGTTTAGGCAACGATGTTTTAATTTTTTTTTTAAATCAAATTTTCTTTTTTTTTAACTTTTATTGAATTAATATAAATTTCCCAAGTACAACTTTTGGATTACAGTGGCATTTTCTCCCCCATAACCTCCATCCCACCCACAACCCTCCAATCTCCCACTCCCTCTCCCATCCCATTCACATAAAGATTCATTTTCAATTATTTTTATATACAGAAGATCAATTTAGTATATATTAAGTAAAGATTTCAACAGTTTGCACCCACACAGAAACACAAAGTTTAAAGTACTGTTGAGTACTAGTTATACCACTAATTCACATAGTACAACACATTAAGGACAGAGATCCTACTTGGGGAGTAAGTGCACAGTAACTCCTGTTGTTAACTCAACAATTGCCACTCTTGCTTATGGCGTCAGTAATCACCTGAAGCCCTTGTCATGAGTTGCCAAGGCTGTGGAAGCCTCTGGAGTTCACCAACTCCGATCTTATTTAAACAAGGTCACAGTCAAAGTGGAAGTTCTCTCCTCCCTTCAGAGAAAGGTACCTCCTTCTTTGATGTCCCATTCTTTCCACTGGGATCTCACTCACAGAGATCTTTCATTTAGGTTATTTAACTGAAAAGTGATCCCTGTTAAAAAATCAAATTTTTATTTCATTGATCTTTTGTATCTTTTTTTGGTTTTAATTTTGTTTGTTTTTTTTATTATTGCTTTCCTCCTACTACTTTTGTGTTCAGTTTTTTCTTATTTTTCTAGGTCCTTAAGGTGCATTGTCATCAATTATTGATGCCTTTTCAATTCCTTTATATAGGCATCAATTTCTGTAGTCTTCCCTCATAATACTACTTTTGCTGTATCCCATAAATTTTGATATGTTGTGTTGTTATCTTCATTCATTTCTAGGAATTTTTGGTTGCCCATCTGATTTCCTCTATGACCCAGTGTTTGCTCAGGAGCCTACTGTTCAGTCTCCATGTGTTTGCATATTTTCTAGAGTTTCTTAAGCTGTTAATTTTGGGCTTCATTGAATTGTGGTCAGAAAACCATGAGTAGTATGATTTCAATTTTTTTGAATTTGTTGAGATTTGCTTTATAGCTAAGCATATGTTCTGTGCTAGAACTGAGGAAAAGAGTATGTATTCTGTAGCTGTGGGTTGAAATATTCTGGCGATATCAATTAGGCTCCTTTGGTCAATAGTATAGATTAGCTCTGTTGTTTCTTTGCTGATTTCTTATCTAGTGGATCTGTTGATCGAAGAAAGGGTGTGTTGAAGTTCCTTTTATTATTGTATTGGGTCCTAATGTCTCTCTTTAGATCCATCCATTAACATTTGTTTTGAATAGCCAGATATCCCATTATTGGATGCTCAAACATTGACCATGATCACATCTTCCTTTTTAATAGATCATTTAATCATTACATAATGACCTTATTTGAGTCTTTTAACAGTTTCTGTGTTTAAGAATATTTTGTCCGATATTAGGATGACTTATGCTTGTTTTTGCTTTCGCTTCCAGTGAATCTTTGTGTATCTTTGCTGGTGAGATATGTTTCTTGTAGGCAGCAAATAGATGGGTTTTGTTTTTTAATCCATTCTTTGTTGGTAAGGTGTGTTTCTTGTAGTTTCTTACAGCCCATCTGTATCTTTTAATTGGAAAATTTAAGCCATTTACATTCAAGTAAATTGATAAGTAAAAACTTGGTGCTACCATTTTTTCCATATATATTCCTATTGTTTGTTTTGGATTTTTTTTGCATTTTTGCTTGAAGAATTTTCTGCCTCCATATTCTTTCATGATCCTGATTATCTTTGTTTCTGTGTGTAGAAAATCCTTTAGTATCATTTGTAAGGTTAGATGAGTGGTGATAAACTCTTTAAATTTCTACTTGTTTTTTTTAATTTCACTTTTTTTCTATATGGGAGCTTTGCTAGATACAATATTATGAGTTGATAGTTTTATTTCTTTCTGTACTTGGACTATGTCTCCCCATTCTTTTGTAGCCTATAGAGTTTCTGATGAGAAATCAACTGTTGATCTATTTAGAAATACTTTTACAGTAACTTGGTATTTCACTCATGCACATTTTAGGATCTTTTCTTATTTTTTACTTCTGAAAATTTGACTCTAATATGTCATGGTGAAGCTCTTTTCCGATCATGTCTATTCGGAGTTCTGTGCGCTTCTTGAACTTGGATGTTTCTATATTTCTCCAAATTAGCTAACGTTCCTGCTATTTCACTGAATAGCTCTTCTAATCCATTCTCTCTTTCCACACTTTCTGGAACTCTTGAGATACATGTGTTTGATTGTTTGCTTGTATCCCAAAATTTCAAACACTATTTTCAGTTTTTCTAATTTTTTCTTCCTGTTTTGGTCTGAGATATTTTCTAAGATTTGTCTTCTAGAACAGATATTCTTTCTTTTGCCTCAATGAATATGTTGTTAAGTCTTAGTCTTTTTACTTACTTTTATTTTATGTATTTAATTTTTCATTTCTAATATTTCAGTTTGATTTCTCTTCAATAACTCTATCTTCCAGCAGAATTTCTCATCTGTGTCATGTATTAATTTCTTTAACTCATGTATTTGCTTCTCTGTATTCTTGAGTAATCTTATGAGCATTTTTAAAATTTCTTTTCCGATATTTCATAAATCTCTTCATCTTCACATTCTAATATTGAAATGTTTTGTGTTCATTTTGGGGAGTTACATTGTCTTTCTTGTTCAAGTTTCTTATATTTCTACAATTAGCTTTAGGCATTTGTGGAAACACTTGTTGGTTTTTTCACCTCTGAGTGCTTTTATCTTTGAAATATGCTTCTGGCCAGTGCCGTGGTTCACTAGGCTAATCCTCTGCCTTGCGGCGCCGGCACACCAGCTTCTAGTCCCGGTCGGGGCACCGGATTCTGTCCCGGTTGCCCCTCTTCCAGGCCAGCTCTCTGCTGTGGCCAAGGAGTGCAGTGGAGGATGGCCCAAGTGCTTGGGCCCTGCACCCCATGGGAGACCAGGATAAGTACCTGGCTCCTGCCATCAGATCAGCGTGGTGCGCTGGCTGCAGCGCACCAGCCGTGGCGGCCATTGGAGGGTGAACCAATGGCAAAGGAATTCCTTTGTCTCTGTCTCACTGTCCACTCTGCCTGTCAAAAAAAAAAAAAATTTAAAAAAAGAAATATGCCTCTGTGGCTTAATTATCTTCTCTTTTCATGGATATCCAGAGACATGTGCTCAGTGGGGTCATGGAATTCTGGCCAGTGCTTAAGGGTGGGATAAGTGTTCACCACGTTGGATGTGGTAGATCTCTATATCATCAGCAGGGATAAGGTATGATTGCATTGGTTGATGTTATCACAACCTCACCCCTCTCTGCCAAGGTGAATCAACTGTCCTGGGTAAGCTCTTAGTGGCCACACACCACCCACACAGGAGCATGAACCACATAAGGATCTGCACACTCCTCAGGGTGAGTGTAGAACCATCTGTGATTATCTACCGCAGGCACTCAGGGAACTCTGATCTCTGAATCCAAACACAGTGACTTTCCAAAGACACAGCCACACCCCACATCCTGTCACACAGTCACAGCAGTCACAGGGAGCATGGAATCTCTGCTCCACAAGCCTCATCCATCCATGAAGAGAACTTCGGCATTCCCAAAGCCAACTGCCTGCCCAGTTGAAGTTAGTTGATGCTGTGCCTTGAAAAATTGAATCAGGTACCTTGATAGAGTATGGCGAAGGCAGCACTTCACAGGCCTAGGTTTTAACCCCATCCCTCCTAACCCTTCAGGCCAGATTCAAAGTCAGGGAGGATTATGGATTTATCCCTTCTGTAAAAACCCCATGTCAAGCATGGGCAGTAGCAGCCCCTACTAGTCTTATTAAGCCAATGTTGCCTTTCTGCTAGTCGTGGGGTGCCTTTTTTGGGGAGAGAAAGAAGCAATGTGCTCTCTCTTCATAAGATTAGAAGGGCACTCTGCCATCATTTAGTGTTTCAGGTCAGACTGAAAGGCATTGGGGAATGTGAGGCTCTCCATCAGGCAATATCACAGTGTCACAGGCTGCCACAGGTTCCTATCACTTCTTTGCATGAAGGAGTCCACTATACCCACTGGCTGTATTAGTTGCAGGTGGTATCTCACTCACTGCTGGGTGATTGGACCTTCCCTGGTGCTCCAAGGCATCTCTCTTCTTTCTGTAGAATTTCTGTGGCAAACTTCTTTGCAACTCTCCCCTAGGATTTCAGTTCCTCTCCTTTTCTTGTGTTATCTTCCTGTGGCCAAAATCAGCACATTTTCCCCATTCAGACATCTTATGTCTTACACAGTACCCCTTTATAAAGAATCTGACAGGGCCAACGCTTTGGCTTAGCAGGTAAATCAGTGCAGTTGTCCCATATAGGTGCCAGTGCAAGTCCCAGCTGCTCCACTTCCCATCCAGCTGTCTGCTATGGCCTGGGAAAGCAATGGAAGATGACCCAAGTCCTGTGCCCCTGCACCCATGTAGGACACCCAGAAGAAGCTCCTGGCTCCTGGCTTCGGATCAGCACAGGTCTGGCCATTGTGGCCATCTGGGTAGTGAATAAGCAGGTGGAAGACCTCTCTCTCTCTCTCTCTCTCTCTCTCTCTCTCTGCCTATGAGACTCTGTAACTCTGCCATTCAAATAAATAAATAAATCTTTAAAAATATTTTGTCTGTCTCCTCTCTAAATTCTATGTTTAACAAACTGCTAAAATGTACTTTTCCTTAGTAAAACATCTCATGAAGTCAGCAGACAGCTCATTGTGATGTGCACACGAAGAGTGGATAGAGGAAGGAACACTTAAAAACAACCAAAGCTACTTTTGTGTTACTTAGGAATATACGAAATATAACCACAAAAATGTACATCAGCTTTGGAAATCTTACCATTCTCCTCAATTTAATGCTTCCATCATCTCTACAAATTCCCTCCATGTGGTACAAAGAATAAGTGATAAGAATATAATTATAAAATGCATGGATGGCATGCTATATTATATCAGTTATTTTCTTTGTAGAGGAGTTGGCATATTTCTTTCTGGTTAATTACAGTAAATGATCAAAATTAGAGTGGGTGGGAGTGAAATGTTTGGTGAACTAGTTTCAGGACATCTTTAAGGTTCATAACAGACTTGCTGGGCAGGTTTTTTTCCCAGTCACTTTTCTCCTGGTTCACCTGATTCTTGTTTCTCCACCAGATTCTCTACACTGGAGTGGTTGTGTATGCTCCTGCCCTGGCACTCAATCAAGGTGAGTGATCAACATTCCCGTGAGCATATTTTTATACACGAATTCTCACTTGGGAGAAACATACATAAAATAACTTACTGGAAAGATGTCCTTGTGATCAGGCTGCTCTGAAGCTCTGTAGAAGTTACTAAAGAAAAGTTCTAAATTGCATATTGAAAATAACGTAAACAATTAATGGTGTTGTTTTATCTCATGGAGTTCTAAACTAAACATAGTCATATTTAGTTATATTGATTTTTGTTTGGAGAATTTAATTTTTGTTTTTAAAGTCATGATAATGGCATGATAATGATGGCAGATTTGTTAGTGGATATGTACAATCACTAAGTTCTGCTGTAATATATAGTTCTTTCTCAGTCGTTTCATGAAGTGGATCTTCTGAGTATAAGAGGAAAAGGTGATTGTAATAATTATGTTAAGGTTTCTGGTTGATCGTCTCAAGAGAATAGAACCCTAAGAAAAAAAAAGAGCAAAAGTCAGATTAAATTTCATGTTACCCATCTTATTGAAAGTTTTCAGTATTCAATTTAATTTATCTCTGTGTTTATATTGAGAAATATTGATTAACGGTCAGCATTTTGGTTGTCTCAGAGTACTAAGACTAACTTTGTTAATGAAAAAAAATATGGACCAAAGATTGGAAGCTACAGAACCTGAGGTGGAAGACTTTTATTGAAGATTGCATTAGATATTTATATAGTGCCTTGGGGCATGAAAAATTAATAAAATACTCTTTCTTATAGATGAGAAAATTTAATGAGGGAACTCTAATATTCTTTTGTCTACATAGAACACTGACAAATATATGGTGACTTTTTTCTCTCATAAAACATGTTATTTTACTTTCTTCTGAGAAATGTCTCATTATTTTTTTCCTTTCATAGTGACTGGGTTTGATCTCTGGGGTTCTGTGTTTGCAACAGGAATTGTCTGTACATTCTACTGTACTCTGGTATGTATATAGCTATGAAAAAATATTTACAACTACTACCTAATATGGGGTAGGGCAAACCTCCAAAAACAGTGTATCTAATTATGGAATACATTGTTAATCTAAAATTAAATGGGAATGTTGGCTTAACTGTCACAGTTTCTTGTGAAAAATGTGTTGTTTATTTAAGCTCTTTTCAGTATAAAAAATTAGGAGAATTTGGTCTCTGAGCTCATTCAAGAAAGCCATGCCTAAAAAGAAATGCTCCTTGATTAGGTAATATGTGAACCTATGTAAATTCTGAGAAAAAATAGTTCGTTAACAGTGGCTCTAAACCATGGCATCATTTGTACTTTACTGTCAACTAATACAGAAATAACAAAAAAAGCATAAGTGAAGAAGGATGGCTGGTATTTTATAAACTTGATGATTCTACAATTTATTTTTTGTCTCTTATGGAAAACCCAGATTATATTTAACATTTGGCTTTGTTGATGTTTGGTTTTAATCAAAAAATCTGGGTGTGTTGGCAACATGCTTTGCTACAATTAGCTTGGTCTGAAATTCATTAAGTTCCTATTGTTTGCCTATGCCTATAACTGGAATCTTTATTAATGTATTATGAGTCATTGGGCCATGTGCTGGCTGTAATTAACCAGTAAGAAATATCCCGGCTGGCGCCCTGGCTCACTAGGCTAATCCTCTGCCTGCGGTGCTGGCACCCCGGGTTCTAGTCCCGGTTGGGGCACTGGATTCTGTCCTGGTTGCTCCTCTTCCAGTCCAGCTCTCTGCTGTGGCCCGGGAGTGCAGTGGAGGATGGCCCAAGTCCTTGGGCCCTGCACCCGCCTGGGAGACCAGGAGAAACACCTGGCTCCTGCCTTGGGATCAGCGCGGTGCGCCGGCCGCGGTGCGCAGGCCGCAGTGCGCCAGCCGCAGCGGCCATTGGGGTTGAACCAACGGGAAAGGAAGACCTTTCTCTCTCTCTCTTACTGTCCACTCTGCCTGTCAAAAAAAAAAAAAAAAAAAAAAAAAAAAAGGAATATGCCAACTCCGCTACAAAGAAAATAATTGATATAATATATCATGTCATCCATGCATTTTACAATTATATGCTTATCACTTATTTGTAGCACATATCATGATAATGTACAATTTCATAATGCCCTTAGCTCTCTTTTTTATATGTGAAAATTCTATAATTTCTTTACCCTTAAATTTTATCTTCATTTGTTTCCCCCTTCCACTCTTATCACCACTGTTCTGTACCAGAAACCTTCTCTCATCTATATTACCTTTCTCCTCTGACCATTAATGACAGATTAGTTGCTCAGATTACTTGCTCATGCTGACTATGACAACTTTTTAATACATTCCTGGGTTTGTAAGAGATACAGCTCCTAGGGGCCGGCGCTGTGGCTCACTTGGCTAATCCTCTGCCTGCGGCGCCAGCATCCCATATGGGATACAGGTTCTAGTTCCGGTTGCTCCTCTTCCAGTCCAGCTCTCTGTTGTGGCCTGGGAAGGCAGTGGAGGATGGCCCAAGTGCTTGGGCCCTGCACCTGCATGGGAGACCAGGAGGAAGCACCTGGCTCCTGGCTTCGGATTGGCATAGCTCTGGCCGTGGCGGCCATTTGGGGGTGAACCAACAGAAGGAAGACCTTTCTCTCTCTCTCTCTCTCTCTCTCTCTCACTGTCTAACTCTGTTAAATTAAAAAAAAAAAAAAAAAAGAGATATAGCTCCTCAAGGAAACCTGCCACCCACCCAAATACAGTAAATAACATGACATAATAAAACAATTTGTAAGTTATGATTTAACAGGGCTATTTTTGAGGAAGGAGTGGTAGGTAGATGAGGTAACTGGAACAGAGGTACTGATAACAACACTACTATGACTGAGGCCTTGAGCCCAGAGCCGTGTTGATGAACAGAAGTAAGGTCTGGTATAATCACAATAAGCTGGGACTTCTGAGGGCAGTTAAGTGCTTCTAAGTTGCGGATGTACTTAGGCTCTTTCAGGGAATAAGTTTGAATCCTCCTGAGAACAAGAATCCAAGGTTGGATTCCAAGATGCCTATAGATGAAGAACCAACAATTAAATATCATTAGAATCATTAAATAAAGTACTTTTAATGAAGATCAGAAAAGTGACAAATGATAATTAGCCTTTCAAGGACAGTAAATATTGGGATCAGAAGATACTGAATATAGAATAGAAATACACAAATTACTTAGAAAAAGGGTGACATTTCACAGATGAGGAAGAGTCAGGAATGACCACCCAGTGTAACTACTATGATAAAAAATAGATACCTTTGAAGAGACAAATGATTACACTGGGAGAAACATCTGAAGAAATAACCTAGAGAATAATAGAGAGAAAGAAGGACATGAGAATATGAAAAAGAAACCTAGATATATGGGAGACAAAATGGGGTCTAATTTATTTTCAACTGTGGTATCAGAGGACAGCACAGCAAGAAAGGAAGACAGGACACGTTTAAAAAGTATAGCTTGAATTTATTCAGAAGTGATAAAAGACAGGACTCTACATGTTTAGAAGGTGTAAACTTAAAGTATAAAAACGAAATCCACGTGCAGATACATTGATGAAACTACAGAACAGCAGATATAAATAAAAGATCAGAAAAAGAGAGAGAAAAGGAGGAACACTTCACCCTTCAGGCTGACTTCTCAGTAACCACAATGGATGCCAGAAACAGTGGGATAATAAAAGCACTGAGGTAAATGATCCGTCAGCTTATCATTGAATTTTCAACAAAGCTTTCTTTCAGGAATTGAATGTCAAGAAACAGGAATTTAGCATTAACAGGTCTTTAATAAAATTGTAGAGGAAATATTGTGGGAAAAAGGAAATGTATTATAAAATGACAGTTTTAAATGGAAGAAGATAGGATAAGAAAATAAAATAGCAAATTTTACTGATCTAGAGAAATGATTTTTAATGATTAATGATGATTTCATATTATAATTTATATAATTTTATTAAATATTTATTAAATTTATAGCACCAAATGTACAAATAGCAATTATAAATGTGTGTATGCATGGGTAGGGGTATAAAAATTGAGAAAAATTACTCCTAAATAGTACATTAATTTGTAAATTAGGAAACCATCAATCAGACTGAAAGTATTTATAATCCTTGAAATTTGAGGGATTAGGGATTATTTCAAATTCTGACTCAGTTAAAAACATGGCACAATTTCAGAGATCCATTTAAGTAAAGCACTCAGAATGAAAAAAACATAATTTTAAAAACTCTAAGTTCAAGATAGTGCTATCTATGAGGGGAAGATAACAAATGTATTATTCCTTAAATCTTGATTGTACAAAATACACAAAAACAATACCTTTGACAATTAATGTCTATTTTTGAAACTGGATTTTAATTTTAATTACAAAAGAATGATAGGACAACCCCATTGCTTTCTTTTCAAGCTAAACATGAAGCCTGTCATCTTTTCACAGAAGTTCTTGACACTCTGGAGGAGTAACTGATGATGATAATTCTATTTTTCAATGTTAAAAATACCATGTCCTTTTATTTTCCTAGTGATTACTCATCTTCAAACACTTTTTAATGTATCATTTTATTTAATTTTTGCTATATGCTCATCCCACCTTCACCAAGCTTCTAAGGGATTCTATAGCTAGGATGCTACAACACCTCTCTTTTGCTTCCTTTCTTCTTGCCCAGATATTCTCAGTTGAAATCCTGTTTCAAATTACCTGGGAAATTTTTAAAGGCACTTAAGATGGTCCTAGCTAAGACCTTACTTAATTCATAATCCTGGTGGTGGGATTTGAACATTGTTTTCTTTCCTTCTTTCTTTCTTTTTTTCCTTTAACATCCTCAAGAGACTTTAAAGGGAAGCCCAATTTGGTAACTACTACACTCGCTGGTTTCATAATCTCTCTGAGTTCTAGTACTGGATGTGGAAGTGATAGTCAAGTTATGCTCTGAAGTTCTGGTTTAATTACCCCAGTATTTGACCATCTTGTAGCTATAAAAACTCCTTTCTTCTTGAACATCTAGGACATTTCTTCCCAGTATTTTTCTTCTTTGCCAGTCTCCTACTATCTCAGTTGCCTAAAAGTATTTGTTGTAACTAGTTGTACAAAAAATGTCTTGGGTTGTACAAGCAGGATGCAAGTGATATCCTTAATTGCTTAACTTCCTTATGTGTTCAATGAACCATAAACTATATTGATTTTACCTCTCAAATATCATTTGAATCCATCAATTTATTTCCATCTGTATTCTACTTCAAACTGCTTATCATTTTTGGCATGGGATACTGGAGTAAATTCTGAGCTGGTCTTGACCCCTCTTTTCTGCAGTTCATTGTTAACATAATCAACTGTGAAGCAACTGGGAAGGAAACAACATTTTTCATGATGTCACTCTTTAATGCTCTCTCATTGCTCTTCAGAAATAATTTAACTGTCCTTGTCAGGGTCTGCCTGCTCTGTGTTTAGCAATTCAGCAAACTTCCCTATGGATGTTCTGCATCCTTTGATCTATATATTCCATCTTTCTTGTATTTCCTCATGGAGCTAAGCTTCCCCTCCCTTTATACACTTTGGCTGCCTCTGCTCTTTGTTATCTGTGTCTGCTAATTTCTATTCATTCTTCAGAGCTTAACTTGACTGTCACTTCCTCAAGATCACATCAGGACTCTGCTAAATTTTCCCATAGCAATTTGTCCTTCTTAATTTCACTTTAAAAATTAATGGCTATATTATTATTTAATATCTGCTCCTGTCACTAGATAATAAACTCTGTGAAGTTAAGGAAAGAACTTGTGCCTTTCATTTACCGTTTTACACTCATGCTTATCTTACAACTTGGCAAATAAAGATGATGGGAGGTACGCATTTGGCACAGCAGTTAAGACACTGCTTAGGATGCCCATATCCTACATGTTGTGCCTGGGTTTGAGTCATGCCTCTGCTCCCAGTTCCAACTTCCTTTTACACTGAAAGGCAAAAGATGATGGTTTAAGTAATTCTGCCCCTGCCACCACATTGGTTACTCAGATTTAGTTCTGGGCATTTGTCTTTGGCCATCTCTAGCCTACTGTCGAGGGCATTTGAGGAGTGACTGAACAGTTGATGGAAAATTTCTGTCTCTGCCTCTTGCCTCTCTCTGCTTCTATAATAATATAATTATATAAAAAGAAAAAAAATTCTCAGCGAATGAGGTTGAATGAATAAATGAATGATTATGTCAGCAGAGATGCTCTGTAGAGTTGGAAGAGTGACGGGCTTCATTTTCATGAACTCCTATCCATTCTCTCTGTTTCAGGGAGGATTAAAAGCAGTGGTGTGGACAGATGCATTTCAGATGGTTGTTATGATTGTGGGCTTCCTGACTGTTCTTATCCAAGGGTCATCTCGTGTTGGTGGATTCCACAATGTAATAGAGCAATCAAGAAATGGATCCCGATTAAATATACTTGAGTATGTGCAATGCTACATTTTCATTCCTGATAAAGATTTTCTGCATGGTCTTATCACTTAAAATAATGTTTGGGTATCAAGGTAATGTCTTTTTTCATCCACTTCTCTATTCCTTATAGCTTTGATGTAGATCCTCTCAGGCGGCACACTTTTTGGACAATCGTAATAGGAGGAACTTTTACATGGCTTGGAATATATGGAGTTAATCAATCAACCATCCAGCGATGCATTTCTTGCAAAACAGAAAAGCATGCTAGGCTGTAAGTTAATAATCAAATTTTTTTTTTCTGATTTGTATCTTACCTTCATAGTACTCACACTGGTGTGTGTGTGTGTGTGTGTGTGTGTATGTGTGTGAGAGAGAGATGAAACATTCACTTAGCCTTTGCAATCACTTTTGGAGGAAGGTATTACAAGTCTTATTTCAGCAAGAAAGTGGTGGAGCTGAGGGTTGAACTGAAGTCTATTTGCCTTTGCTGTTAGTTATTTGATGTCTCTGATTATTGACAAATTACTAGGTCAAATTATGTGCTGTGGGCAGTGATGCAGAAGTAAATAAGACTTCTTGTTCAAAGTTTTCTAAAGATGGCTCTAATTACATATTTGGTTTAGTATGTAGCCTCTTCAATTGTTACTTTTCTTTGGATGTGTTACAAGTAAACTGAGGCACAATAAAATCTTAAAGGATTTCTTTGAGCAAACAGTGATTCCTAAGTCAGTCAATTCCAATCCAGAAATGGTTCCAGGGTGATACAGAAGAAATACAAGGGTTAGACTTCTATGGAATGAAAACAGAAGTAAAGCAAAGGAAATATTTGATTGGTTATAGTAATACAATTTCTCATTTGATCTCTCTTCCTGAAAAGTTCCTCATTATGGAAGTTAGTTGGTGGCTTGTGATAAGTTATTGTAAGGCTGTTTATTTCTTTAATATAATAATTTAAAAGAAACAGCCTAAGTTAAGGTTCACTTATGTTATAAATCAAGCAAGGTTAAGCTCACTTATGAAACCAATGTGGCTTTGTCTTGTCAGGGATTCTTCAGGACTGGTCTCCATTTTAATTTACCTTAAAGTTTCCAAGGATAGCTTAAAAATGATTTAGCCCCAAGTAATGTGGCAGCCATAATGGCAATGTAGCCACTGCAGCTTTTGCCAGTTGACAATGAGCAGAGGCACAATTTCTCAAGCCTTTTCCAAGCTTTGCATGCATTACATGCTCTAGAATGGGAATCAAAAGAATTTATACACTCTTTCACAAAATGGGCAGAAATAAGCCAGAACTGCATCTAAAATGATGATGTGTGATTATTAGTGCTGCTGTTCAATGTTCCAATCCCATTTATTTTTATTTGAGAGACAGAGAGAGAGAGAGAGAGAGAGAGAGGAATTTCCATCTGTTGGTTGACTCTTCCATGGTCAGACCTGGTCAAGATTAGAGCCAGCCAGTAACTCACCCAAGTCTCCTGCATGGGTCACAAATACCCAATTTTCTGAGGTATCACTGCTGCTTCTCAGTGTCTGATTTGGGAAGCTAGAGTCAGCCACTAGAGCTGTGACAGGAGTTTTTTTTAAGACTGTAGACATATTGAAAATATTCTCTATAAAAGACTTCCATGAGAGAATCTATAGTGATTTAGTTAATACAATACAGGAGAAGGAATTCAGTCAAAATCCTTAGTACAATTGAAGTGCACACAGCAGGAGAGTGGATTGTTGTAGTGGTGAAGTGTTGAGAGGTCTCATTTTTCACACAACTAGAACCTCAACAGCATTTCTTGGGCACGGTAAGTCCACTCACAGCCAGCTGTGGACTCTTATCTAGGAGGCTCTTCAAAATGTTGATTCACTGCTTTTGCTCAACTATCTGAGAATCAGTTATAATTTAAACAATACATTGGGGCACATGAAAATCTCTGCTACATGGGGAAAATACATCCTGAAACATAGGCAAGTGAAAACAGATCTGTAAAGTTCTTAATGAATGTGGTTGCAGGTTAAACCAGCAGCAGCTCATTATATATGTATTTCATTATATAGCCAAAAATGCTGGTTTCTCACCAACTATGACAGTATGTTTAAATGAGGTCTGCCTGGAACCTGGACATGTCAACTACCAAGTCACTTAGATACCATCCCAGGAAGTCCACTCCTTTTGTTTCTAGATCTCAGTTCAACTTTCAGGACTGTTGGTAGTAAATTATACTGCTGTAAGAGTAGCAGGGGTTAACACTGGCTATTGGGTCCCTTCCTATTATGTTCCATCTCCCAGCTAAGAACACATTTACATAGAATCATTTTTGTTCCATTCTCATTGTGTAGTTTATTTTCTCATTGTCTTTTACATATTTAAAATCACCTAATTTATTTATTTAATTTCAGCGTTTATTACTTTCCTCTTATCCCAGAATGTAATCTCCATGAGAGTGGGTTCTGTACTGCTCCCTGCTACATCCTTATTATCAATAATTGGACCTTTTACATAGATATGCCCTATAATATTTTCTAATTGAATCAGTGAAGTGGCCTATCTTACAAACAGGAGAATGAGCCTGGTATAGAATCAAAGTCTATTACTTACGAGAAACAAATTCAAAATACAATGACTATCACTCTAGTGTTAATCGTTAAATTCTCATTTCTCATAGTGGACTCAAGAAGTTATAAAATTGTTTAGGATTATGTATAAAAATCCTCTAAATGTCTATATGACCTCCACATATTTCTACAGAGTGTAAGTTGTTCTAGTCTCTTATGAGCCCTGTAAGTAAGGCAGATGTACTACACTCTTGTTATGGATGATATTACTGGTTTTGAGTGTTATGTGACTTCTCTAAAGCCATATAGTCATTAAGAAAAAAGTCTTTGGATTTGAGTTGGATTCTCTTTTCAAAAGACACAAGGTGAATAGAATAATCATGTTGCAAAGTATTTTTTTCATTTAGTCATTTATTCCATCATTTCTTACCAAAAATAAAATAATTTAAGCCCACTATCTGCCTGTGCTATTCTATGATCTGAGAACAGAACATTGTATTTATTTTAGTGGGGAAAGCAGATAATAAACAAATGAAGATATACCATTGCAGATGATCATAAAGGCTATGATAACAAATTATGGGCAATAAGGATAGATAAGAGAACAGGGAGTGACTACATAGATAAGGTTGCTCAGGGAAGCCTCTTGAGGTAGTTTGAACAATGGCTTGAATAAAGTTTGCCTGAATGGAGCTAACAACTAATGCAATTATGCAAGGTTCTTCAAAACGCCATGGAAAAGGTGAATTAAAAATAAGCTTATTTTAGTGCTAAGAATTTTAGAAAACCATGCATATTTTTTTTCATAGCACACATTATCCATGAACTTTTTGAATATTTATCATAGGTATGGATAATTTTATGTAATGATCAAGAAGTTAAAGGGGGCCAGCACTGTGGCATAGCAGGTGAAGCTGCCGATATCCCATGTGGGCACCAGTTCAAGTCCTGACTGCTCCACTTCCAATCTGGCTCTCTGCTATGGCGTGGAAAAGCAGTACAAGATTGCTCAAGTCCTTGGGTCCCTGCACCCCCATGGGAGACCTGGAGGAAGCTCTGGGCTCCTGGTTTCGGATAGGCACAGCTCTGGCCATTGCAGCCAACTGGGGAGTGAACCAGCAGATGGAATACCTCTCTTTCTTTCTCTTCCTCTGCCTCTCTGTAACTCTACCTTTCAAATTAATAAATCTTTTAAAAATGATAAAAAAGAAATTATAAAATTGTTTAGGATGATGTTGTTTGCCAAACCCTCACCTAACAAAACCAAAATAAACAAATGAAACTCAAAGAAAAACACTGTTAAAATACCCCCAAAGTGAGGCTAGCAGTGTGGTGTGGTGGGTAAAACCTCTGCCTGCGAGGTCAGCATCCCATATGGGTACCAATTGGAGTCCCGGATCCTCCACTTCAAATCCAGCTGCCTGCTGATGGCCTGAGAAAGGCAGTAGAGGATGGCCCAAGTGTTTGGACCCCTGTACCCTTATGGGTGGTGACCTTGATGAAGCTCTTGGCTCCAGAATTCATCAGCCCTTGTTGCCATTTGGGGATTGAAACAGAAGATGGTAGATCTGTTTCTCCCTCTCTCTCTCTAACTCTGCCTTTTAAAATAAATAAATAAATATTAATTAAAAAAAGGAATAAGATTTTGATTTTCAAAGGATAATAATGTAAATGAAATAAAGTAGGACATTACAAAAACATTCAAATTGGAATTATGCGTGTCTGTATGTTATAGAATAAAATGAATTGTTCCGAATAGGTTAGATGATTCTAAATTTTCATACATTCTAGTGTCTTTAAAGAGAAATCAGCTTTGGCTGGCACCGCAGCTCACTAGGCTAATCATCCGCCTGCGGGCCGGCACTGAGGTTCTAGTCCCAGTTGGGATGCTGGATTCTGTCCCGGTTGCTTCTCTTCCAGTCCAGCTCTCTGCTGTGGCCCGGGAGTGCAGTGGAGGATGGCCCAGGTCCTTGGGCCCTGCACCTGGCTCCTGGCTTTGGATCGGCGCAATGCGCCGGCTGCAACGCGCCATCTGTAGAGGCCACTTTGGGGGTGAACCAACAGAAAAGGAAGAACTTTCTCTCTGTTTCTCTCTCTCACTGTCTAAATCTGCCTGTCCAAAAAAAAAAAAAAAAAAAAAAAAAAAAAAAAAAAAGGAAGTAGAAGAAATCAGCTTTGAGAGAGGCTGTTAAGATTCAGCAGGGTAAGTCACAGCATGGGATGCCTGCATGCAAATCCGAGTGATTGGGATTGAGTGTTGCCTCCCATTCTAAAGTAGCTTCCTGCTAATGCATACCCTGGGTGGCAGATGATGATGGCTCACTTGCTTTAATTTCTGCATCCTCTTTGGGAGACCTGGATGGAGTTCCAGGTTCCTGGCTTCAGCCTGGACCAACCTTGGCTGTTGTGGGTATTTGGGGAATGAACCAATGGAAGAAAGATACCTCTCTTTGTGTATCAGTCTGCATTTCAGATAAATAAGTATAAACATAAATTTACTTGAAATTTTAAAATTAAAAACTCAACTTTGACTTTCATGGAAAGAATAACCCAAGTGAATGTTTCCAAAGTGTGTCTATTTCTACATTATCTCATTATCCTTCTGGAAGAAAAGATGTTAAAATTTAAGCTGGCTTTTTGACAGTTTCATGAATTGAATAGGGGGAAAAATCACTTAAAGTTATATAATATGAGTGATTAGCATATGAAATTTCAGCCAAGAAAATAGATGTCATACCACACATATTGAGGTTTCAAAAAAAAAAAATAACCTTCCTATTTCAAAGGAAAATCCATTTAAATCTTACCTTATTTAGATTTGGTGGTCAACCTAAAAATATAATGCTCCCAAACAAAAAGTTTAAGGCAAATATGATTCTTAAAGGCTGTGGAATTTTATTTTACTAGCAAAAGGTAAAACCAAAACCAAAACCAAAACCACAATACATTGAGCCTTTGGTAATGACCTCACCACACCCTAAGAAGACATAGAGGCTATCAATAGGTTCATCTGTTTTCTTTTTTAGTGCCTTATACTTTAACTTGTTGGGTCTCTGGATCATTCTGGTGTGTGCTGTCTTCTGTGGCTTAACCATGTATTCCTACTTCAAAGACTGTGACCCATGGACTTTTGGCATTGTCTCAGCACCAGATCAGGTATGGGTTCCCTTGGTTCCAAAGGGGAGTATCTGGAATGAACATATTTCTGGACATGGCTGGGTAATTCTGGTCCTTTTTTAATTCGTCCTGGGCTTCTAACTACTTCCTAAGGACTGGGCTTCTTTCTTCACCTTTTGGGGTGATACCGCGACACAAAAGGTTCTAATATGGGCAAGTGAGCTGGCAAAAAGAAAGCACTTCACTTTGTTCCTGAAGCCAATGCCTGGAGCCAGGGCAGGCTGGGAAGAGTTAGAAGATTGTCTCGAATGCTTATATGTCAAAGCTGTATTTAGGCTGTTATTCTACATGCCTCTGTTCTCAAGTTGAAAAAAATTGCACTTATTTCCACAACATGTCTACTCAGCTCTTCTCAGCATAGCTTATACATCACACCAATAAACCATATTAAACATTTTTAAATAAATCTCTGTTTATACAGAATATACTTGACAGAAACAGCCATCTCCCTTTGCTCCACTTATATCTTCAAATCCCCTTCTCTGTCATGTAGGGGTTTCTCTCCCACACACCAGGTTATGGAGTGCAACCATAATAATGCAGTTTCCTGTAGATCCATGTTATTGGTTTGTTTTTAGGGTTTAATCGATAACATTAAGAAAAATAAAGATGAAAATTACATAAGTAGAAAACTAGAAAAATAAACTTCCTATTCCTTTTTCTAAAAAGATACATTCTGACATTTAGACAATGATACGAATACCAGTAATCCTCTCTCTCTCTCTTTTGTCTCCTCTTCAGTTGATGCCATACTTTGTCATGGAGATATTTGCGACAATGCCAGGGCTTCCAGGACTTTTTGTAGCTTGTGCCTTCAGTGGAACTCTGAGGTTAGTGGATGGCAACCCTCCATGAAATGATGACCATGATGAAATGACAAGGGTGACAGTGGGATAAATCAACAGGATTTACTAAACAGTTGCTGTGTGTCAACTGCGGTGCTGAATGCTTGGCTTGTATTTGCTCGTTAATTGTTGAACAATGTTTGAGATTTAAACTTTACTCTTATTATTGACAGCTTACAGTTAAGGATACAGAGTTAGCAAGCTAGATGCCCTATCCATTAGTAAGTAATGGGTTAGTAAGCCTAGATCTGTCCCTACCTTAACTGTCTCTGCTTCTTACTTCAACTTGTCCAGTGATGGCTGCCCCCACATTTCTCGTCACCTTTATGGATGTTGGCTCAGTTTACTCGCTTATCTTGTTCCACTGCCATGTATGTCTGCAAATCAGTCTTTTGTATTTCATGTACCCCAATTTCAATAGCTAATTCAGGTAGTTAATAACTTGAATTTTCTTGATAAAAACATTATTCTAAACACAAAATCCATCATATCTTTATTCTTTTAATGTTATAGAAGGCTTCTACTATGCTGGGTACAGTTGGTGACATTGAAGGATATTCTAGCAAGCTAGACTGACTTAAGGTTTACATCCAATAGGGAGGAAATACAAGTGATATATAAGTAGAAATTAAACAAGATGTTTGAGTAATATAAAAGACATCACAAGGTGATAGCCTACAGAGTGATGAGGACTGATGGTTTTAATTTTAATAGGATTTTTAGGAAATATTCTCTGACTAAATGACAGTTGTGTTGAGATCTAAAGGATATGAAAAAAAGAGCTCTATGAACAGCATAGGCATGGATCTTTATAAGGAAATGACAAATACCACAGCCCTGAAGAGTTCAACTATATGGCGTATCTGAGGAGCAGAGAGAGAACTGGGTCCAGAAGGCATAGAGAGAGGAGTTGATGGGGATGAGTTAGAGGTAAGTGGGGAAGAGGTTATGAAGAGCTTCATGAAATGACAGAGTTCAGATTGCAAGTTCAAAAGGAAAGCATTAGAAAATTTAAGGAAAGGGAGTGAATGAAGCCATGCAATTAAAGACTTGGTCTTCTGTGTGAGGAAGGGATATAATAAAAGGTAGAATGATAAAAGGGGACACTATGTGTAGAGGTTTTTCCTTAATCCAGGTGGGAGATGATAATGACATATGGATATCAGTTTTCAAAGTAATAGACTAAAATATAAAGATGGGCTCATTACTTTTATTTAGGCTAGACGTTCTACCTTGTGAATCAGAGACTCACCTTGGGAGAAAGTCCCCATTCTGCTTTGTGGAGCTTGGGTGGAAAAAAATCAATGATAGGCCTGGGCAAAGATCAATTTTTAAGATTGTGAAAAGATCAAGCATCAGAAAGCAAATAGTACTGGAAGATGCAAGTAATAAGTTAATATCTTTCATATCTCCTGTCAAGAATATAGAATTGACCATTATTAATCATTTTTTGTTAAACCAGAAGATTTCTGTATTTATATATATATATATATATATATATACAACACACATACACTTCAAGTGTACACAAAAGAGATAATGCTGTATATACAGTTTCTTTTTTTATTTAATTCAATAATAAAATTTAGAAATAATTTCATATGACTATATATACTTTAATCATTTTACTGATCTACCATCATTTATTTGACCAGTTATTTCATGAAGGGTATTGCTAACAGTGTTATAATGTGTATCTCAGCAACATTTTAGAAAGATATATGTAGGCTACTTTGCAAGAAGTGGAATTATGGAGTCAAAGTGTATATTCAATCTAAACTTTGTTAGATATTGCTAAATTGCCCTCCAAAAATGTGCACCTTTTTAATAATGAAATCATTAAATCACCTCCTTATCCACATAACTACCAGTATTGGGTAATATCAAACTTATAAAATTACCGGTTTGATATATAAATCAGTGATAACTAATTTTAATATGAAATACTTCAATTATAAGTGAGATTACTGTTTCTATTTTTATTGATCATTTATATTTCTTTTTCTGTAAAATTCTAGTTCATATTCCTGGTAATTTTTTTCCTCTGAGATTTACACTTTATATATAAGAAAAGAAGCATATTGTCATATGTCAAAAACATATTTTTCTCATTTTTTGTCTATCTGCTTTGTTCATGATATTTTTGAGCTCATAGAAACTTTAATTCATATTAATTAATTTTCAAAATTATGACATGTGTTAACAACATACACAGAAATGCTTCTCTATTTTATGATTATAATAACCATAATAAATACTGAAATTACTGATACACCTAAACTACACATGGGTTATGAGAAATTGAGTGGAGCACTTGATTTGTTTTCCTTCTAAATTAGTAGTGAATTATATCTTTATTTTTGAGTCGATAAGCAATCTTTTCATCACTCATTTGAAATACTACTTTAATTACATTCTACATTCTTTCATGTATTTCTTCCATGTATTTCTGTATTCTTTTTTATATTCTTTTGATCTTTTATTCTGTTGCTACGGCACTACTAGTAATTTTAACAACTGCACTTTAAAATAATTTAGCATCCATTAGGCTGGTACCTTTGTATTACTTTTCTTTAACAGAATTTCTTGATATATAAGGTTTTTCTCTGCCTAATTGTTTTTAGTGGATTCTTTAGTTATTTTCAGATCATATACCTACAAATACTTTTGAATTTTCTCTTTTTGTTTTTCAATTTATTTTATTTGACAGGTAGAGTTACAGACAGTGAGAGAGAGAGACTGAGAGAAAGGTCTTCCTTCTGTTGGTTCACACCCTCCTCCCCACCAAATGGCTGCTACAGCTGGCGCTGTGCAGATCCGAAGCCAGAAGCCAGATGCTTCTTCCTGGTCTCCCATGTGGGTGCAGGGGCCCAAGCACTTGGGCCATCCTCCACTGCCCTCCTGGGCCACAACAGAGAGCTGGACTGGAAGAGGAGCAACCGGGACTAGAACATGGGGCCCATATGGGATGCTGGCGCTGCAGGCAGAGGATTAACCAAGTGAGCCATGGCACTGGCCCCTGAATTTTTCTCTTCTAATAGTTACACTCCCTTTTAATTCTCCTGTATAATTGTGCTTTCAGAACAATGATCATTAATAGAAATAATGGCAGAGGGGCTGGCGCAGGGGCTCATTTGGTTAATCCTCCACCTGCGGTGCCGGCATCCCATATGGGCACCAGGTTCTGGTCCCGGCTACTCCTCTTCCAGTCCAGCTCTCTGCTGTGGCCTGGGAAGGCAGTGAAGGATGGCCCAAGTGCTTGGGCCCTGCACCCGCATGGGAGACCAGGAGGAGGCACCTGGCTCCTGGCTTCGGATCGGCGCAGTGCCAGCCGTGGTGGCCATTTGTGGGGTGAAGCAACGGAAGGAAGACCTTTTTCTCTGTCTTTCTCCCTTACTGTCTGTAACTCTACCTGTCAAGTAAATAAATAAATAAATCTTTAAAAAAAAGAAATAATGGCAGAAATTTTTGCTTTATTAGGTACTCTAAAGGGATAGTTCTTGTATTTTATGAGTAAATATGATACTGATTTTTGGTGGACAGTTATTTATATTTAATAATACTTGTAAGATTGGCAAAATTCTAGAGAAAGAACATAAACTCACAAAATACACAAAGTTATGCTAAAATTTTAGCATTTGTATATGATATGTACATACATAATTTTAATTTTTTAATTTTAGCATATTAATATACTGATAGATTCCTAAAATAGCAATATCCTTGAATTCATATATTGATGTTACCTTGCTGAGAGTGTAAATTAAATTTAGGTTACTGGTGAATTATTGTTACTAACATTATATTTATGGTTTGCATTAAAAAATTAAAGTGGTGGTGCTCTGTGGTATTGATATTAGGATCCCAAGGAAAATAGGGACAGAAAAACATGAGTACCAGAGGATCAAACATGAGTAGGGATGGCATTCACACTTTTTTTTTCTTGTGTCTTCCTCCATAGCTGTATTCTCTCTTACTTTAAAACTAACTCTCTCCATATGTGAAAAATATAGCTGTAAAAAGGTTAACTTAACTTTTTGAGAATTCTCATCTTCTTGATCCTAAGTTAAAAAATTCCAAGGAAGAGACATATTGGGCAGGATATGCTATGGGTTATGGGAAGTTTACTACTGCTAAAATGACAAGGAGTGTGTGGGGATAGAAAAAAGGAAAGAATGGAGGTAGACCAACGAGGTGGTGGTGGTTAAGGTTAAGGCAAAGCAATGCAGCAGAGGTCCCACAAACAAAAACTGTCTGAGCTGAATTCTGCTATCTGCTTCTTCCCATCAAGGGAATCTTAATGTTTGAATCTTTCACATGATACATTATCAACGTTTTTGGGAGCATGGGAGCTTCTGACTTTTATGGGGCTGTGGATAGAAGAGGAAATCTGGCAGGGAATAGACACCATGCCTTTATTTTTAGGAAAATGAAATGGAACCCCAAAGTACTAAATTTATATTCCCAGAAATGGGTGTTGGGAAGTTTCTGTTTGCTAGCTATGTCATTTAGGGAGGCATAGCTATCTGCTATTTTAAAGTGGGCATGTAGGACACACTCTCACAACTTCACAATTTAAATCAGCTGTATAACTGGTATTAAATGTTTGTGTCTCTAGAATATAAGCTCTATGTCTTTCCAAATTGCATGCCTTGTACTCAGAATGAATAAAACGCTACTGTATAGACAAATAAATTATAAGAATGTCAAACTACACTGATCCCTTGATTAAGATAATCACTACTTCCTACCTCCACTGCAACATCAACACTCACTCATTCACACACACACACACTCACACATGCACACAATTCCTCTGCTACTCTGTGGTTACTCATCTAACATCTTGTTAAAGGAAGTTAGTGGGAGTTACAGCATAACATTCTTCCTTCTTCAATGGAGTTTGTGGAAGAACTGGCAAGCATTAGTACAGAAGAAGATTTGCAGAGTGAGTGAGCAGGTCATGTAGTATATGATTACCAAGACATGACGTATACCTATATCTCTTTTTTTTTCTAGAGCTGTGCCTTGGTTGTCCACCCTGAACAATGAAAAGATTGGTGGTGGCTCAGCCTTATTTACCTTTGATTATGTTCTCTTTTCTTCTCCTGTAGCACGGTAGCTGCAAGCATCAATGCCTTAGCAACAGTGACCTTCGAAGACTTTGTCAAGAGCTGTTTTCCCCATATTTCTGAAAAGAAGAGCACCTGGATCAGTAAAGGATTATGTAGGTACAGCTGGTGGATCTGAGTCATGAAATGCACATGCAGTATATGCCAAAGCTCTGCATGTTCCATTCAAGATACACTTACGCAGGAACTCATGCAAACCGAGTTACTTGAAGAATCTTACATGTGGATTCTTTTTTTTTTTTTAAGATTAGTTTTTATTTATTTGAAAGTCAGTTATACAGAGAGAGGAGTGGCAATGAGAGAGAGAGAGAGAGAGAGAGGTCTTCCATCTGCTGGTTCACTCCCCAATTGGCCCCAGTGGCCGGAGCTGTGCTGATCCAAAGCCAGGAGCCAGGAGCTTCTTTCAGGTCTCCCAAATGGGTGCAGGGACCCTAGTACTTGGGCCATCTTCTACTGCTTTCCAAAGCCATAGCAGAGAGCTGGCTGGTAAGTGGAGTAGCCAGGACTCGAACCGATGCCCACATGGGATGCTGGCACTGCAGGTGGCAGCTTTACCCGCTACACCAGAGCGTAGGCCCCATATGCGGATTCTTATCCTTCCAAATATACGAGGGGGATACAGGAAGGATTTACCTTACACTGTCATTTTTCAGGTGCTCATCTGTGCTCACTCTGTACTCCACACTCCCAACATCATCTCTTCATTATGTTAAGTGTTGATCATATTAGTCCTGTTAGGAAGAAATTCTTTTTCTGAAAAATCATCACTTATCTGAAGCTCTCAGAAACCTCAACTCAAAGAAAAATTGCTCCATGCTTAATCACACAATTGCATGCTATGGTTATTATCACCACTACACTTATATTGAATAGTAGTTTTATAATGTCTACTTTTTTAAAAACATAAGCAAATTTATACTTATTTTCTTATTATAGAAAATGTAAATATTTTGGCAAATATGTATATTTGTTAAAAAATTTCTATTTTTCTAATGTAATATAGTGAATTTTTTCCTGGACCATTATATATTTTTTGAGGACACAGTATTTAAAGGGTTACATAATATTTTATCAAATGGCTTATTTACTTCATTTTATGTTACTGCTACTTCTAAAAATTATTTTTCATTTTTGCAACTCTTTGATAAAGCCCATGTACAGAAAATGTTGACTACATTCTTATTTTCCCTTAGTACAAACTTCCAAAAAAAAAGTACCATCTAAAAATACAAATTCAGGGCTGGCATTGTGGCATAAGGAGTTAAGCCATTGCCTGCAATTCTGGCATCACATATGGGTGCCTGTTCATGTCCTGGCTGTTCCACTTCTGAGCCAGCTTCCTGCTAATGGCCTGAGAAAAGCAGCAGATTCCCTGACCAAAGTAAAATCATTACCCTTGTCCTAGAAAGTATTCCCATGCCCTTTCCAGTCATTCCATGCCCCCATTCCTCACAAGAAGCAAGCACTATTCTGATATTTTCCACTATAGATTAGTTGTATCTCTTCTAAAATGTCATATAAAAGAGATCACACAGTATGCACATTTATTTTTCATGACTCTTTTCAAAGCATCATGCTTGTGATATTTATTTATGCTATTTTGTGTAAATAATTCATACTCGCTTATTGTTGAGTTTCACACCATATATGGATACACTCTTGAAGTATACAGTTGTCCCTTGGCATCCACAGAGGTCAGATCCATGGCCTCCTTGGATAACAAAATCTTTGGAAGCTCAAGCCCCAGTATTTACACAGTATTTGTATATAAACTACAAACAATCTTCCATATGCTTTCTGCTAGATTACTTATATAATGCAATGTAAATGTCAGGAAAATAGCTGTTACAATATATTGGTTAGGGAATAATGACAAGAAAAAGTCTGTACTTGTTCAGCACAGACATACCTTTTTTCTAAAATATTTTTGATCCTTGGATAGTTGAATCCTTAATTGCAGAATCTGGGGATTTGAAGGGCTGACTAACTGTATGTATCTATTGATGGTCCTGGACTGTTTCAGTTTAAGGTTATTATGAACACAGTTCCCATGAATACTCTTGTACAAGTCTTTTTCTGAACATGTTTTCATTTCTCTTTGATTGGCAACTTGAGATTGCTTGGTCAGCCATTCTTTCCTAGTAGCCCTTCCTTGCAACATCTGGATCCATTGTTATTTAAATATTGTATTTCAATTTACCTTGTTGTTTAATGTCACTTATTTGCTGTTGACCTGCATTTGTTTGCTTCATTGACTGTGTGTATTCCTACATCATATGGAGACTACTAGTTTTTAAGAACTTTTCTTTCCTGATTCTTTTTTTTTTTTTTTTTTTGACTGGCAGAGTGGACAGTGAGAGAGAGAGAGAGACAGAGAGAAAGGTCTTCCTTTGCCGTTGGTTCACCCTCCAATGGCCACCGCGGCCGGCGCACCACGCTGATCTGAAGCCAGGAGCCAGGTGCCTCTCCTGGTCTCCCATGGGGTGCAGGGCCCAAGCACTTGGGCCATCCTCCACTGCCCTCCCTGGCCACAGCAGAGAGCTGGCCTGGAAGAGGGGCAACCAGGACAGAATTCGGCACCCAGACCGGGACTAGAACCCGGTGTGCCGGCACCCCAAGGCAGAGGATTAGCCTAGTGAGCCACGGCGCCAGCCTCTTTCCTGATTCTTAAGATGAACTACTTCCAGCAAGTGTGCTCCTTGAGCTTTTAGGTTAATATATTCCTTACCTTCTCTGGCAACATTACATTTTCTATTTTACTTATGCTGACATTATCTTTATACATTGCTGAGATTCACCTAGCTTTTACTCAAGGTCTGAGTTAGAGCTACTAGCATGTAGATGATGTTGCTCCCAGTAGTTTGTAATTCCTACCAGATGTTCTTGACTATGTTGGATTGAGGTAGAAGTTTATTGCATGCCCTGTGTTTTGTTTCTGATCATTTGAGTTGATGGTAGCCCTGGGGTTAAAGAAAAAAAAAAAAAAAAAACCTCAGCATTTTCTATAACTGTGCTGTTTTTTTCTCTCTCTCTCACCTTTATTGCTTTGTTTGAAGGGCATTGTTACACCTCAAACCTTTATGGAGGGCCCACCAATTTCCCCCTTAACTTCCTGCATTCCAGATGCAGATTGCTGCGAAGATTTAGCAGGGATGCAACTGAATCAATTCTGGACTTAGAAAAACAAAAGGTAGAACCTTTGAGTTGAGAAGTGGGTACCTAGAATCTCATTTAAACAGATGACTGTTGGCCCATCTAGAGGGAAATCAGCAGAAGAGAAAACATATCTTTTGTTCTTTGCTTCAGGCAAGTGGAGCTGTCCAGTTTTCAGGAAGCAATGCAGAATGTGGACAAAAATTGTTTTCAGCAATCTACCAAGTTTAAAGAGAATGGACCATTTTAGAATTTCAATAAGTGCTTATTGATCAAACTTGGCTTTTAGTGTTATTGCAATTTCCTTATTTTTGAGAATCGAAAACCACATCAAAAGTTGTTAGGGGGTAGGTAGTTGGTCTAGTGATTAAGATGCCTGTGTCCCCTATCAGAATCCCTGAGTTCAAGTGGAGGCTCCCTATTGCAGTTCACTGCTAATGTGGACTCTGAAAGGCAGTGGTGATGGCTCAAATGAATTATTTCTCGCCATCATGCGGGAGACCTGGACTGAATTCCTGAATCCTGGCTTCAGTCAGTCAAGCCCTAGCTATGGTGACCATTTGGGAAATGACCAAGTTTCATATAATAAATATACAATAAATTAATGAACACTAATACTAAATCTGAAGTAAAATAATGATGGTAAACACACAGTATTTGCTGTGTATCAGGTATTATTTTTGGATTTATGAGGGACCCTCGAAAGTTCATGGAAGGGCTGGCATTGTGATGCAGCAGTTAAACCATTGTTTGTGATGCTAGCATCATGTATTAGAGTGTCAGTTCAAGTCTTGGCTACTCCATTTTTGATGCACCTGGGAAGATAGCACAGGGTGACTCCAGTGCTTAGGCACCTGATACCCTCATGGGAGACCAGAATGAAGTTCCTGAATCCTGGCTTCTGCCTGGTCCAGACCCGGCTATTGTGATCATCTGCGGAGTGAACCAACTTATAGAAGAGATCTCTCCTTCCACTCTTTCAAATAAATAATAAATAAATTTTGAAAAATTCATGAAAAATATGTTATGGAAAAACTATGTATGGATTTCAAAATATTCTTGCATCAAAATAATCTTATTTTTAATTCATATTCCCCCCTCTACTTTTGGAGTACCCTGTGTGCACACACATGTGCACATGCACACACCTATCTACCCATCTACTGATCTATCATCTATGTTTCTATCTGTCATCTATTTATTTGTTATTATTAGATAAATTTATTTATGTGCAGTTCCTTCCTAAAATGTGAGATAATGTGAGATTTTTAGAGGCAAGAATCAAGTTCTGACTTTGTAACACTGCTATGTAGGAAAGTGCTCAATAAATGATGCATATTCAGTACAGTTGAATTCATAGTCATATTGGGAACTGGGCTGGCTATTTACTTTACAGAGAATATTCAAATGGGATAAAATGAATCCTTTTATATCCAGTTCTATCACTGTGTCTCTGTATGTGTCTACGACTCTGACTACTTTTTCCTGTTTTATTTTGTTTAAAGAGTAACCATCAGAATTGAATATATTCAATTAAACAAAGATATACTAAAAGCATTAACTTTTTAAAAGATTATTTAAGGAAAGACGTTTGGCATGGCAGATTAGATTCCTCATGGAGTGCCTGGTTCATTTCCTGGCTTTGTTCTCAATTTCAGCTCCCTAATATTGTGCACACTGGAAGGCAGCAAATGATAGTTTATGTACTTGGCCTTTGCTACATACATGGGAGACCTGGAATGAGAATCTGGTTCCTCACTTAGGCCTGGCTTAGCTTTGAATATTGTAGAAATTTAGGAGGTGAACAAGTGTGTGGGAGATGTCTTTCTGTCTGACTGTCAGAAAAATAAAATAAATACATTTTTAAGCAAAATCATTTAAAAGAGGACATTTTCTTAAACAAATGACTAGCACGTACACTCCGATTCATTCAGCAGATCTCTGTGATGCTAGAAGAGCAGTATTCTGAAGCCTCTTGAAGGGTATGCAAATTAAAATAGACATTAATGTAATATAAATAAGGGTCAGAAGGATGGTATGAATAAACCTCTAAAGGGAAAAAGCAGGAAAACTTTTCAGAGTTTCAAAAGCTTTGAGGTAGAATGTATAGATATTATTCAGCCATCTTTAAGATGAAAAAGTAGGTCAACCCCAGAAAGGTTAGTAGCTTCTCTTTCAGCTCATTGCTGATGAGTGAATGATCTGGAAGTCATTCCCATGGATTCTAAGTTAGTATGGACTATTTCACATCCCCATGCTCTTTCCAATGGAAGGTGTTTTTCTGGAATCCAGGAAAGAAAGTCCATCCTTTCCAGTTCACTTTAAACTCCAGCTCACTTTGTCTGTCCTGAGAAAGCGTGCACTCAGGAGAGAATTTCCTAGAAGTCTCCTTCCCCGATGTGGGGTCTGTGTGGCTGGAGAGGAGGACAGTCTTCAAAGAGATGCCTTCAAGTAGAGATTGCATCAGGAACATTTCCAGGTGGGGATCAAGAATACCATGAAGCCAAGGAGCTCTGAAAAAAATGTATGATCATCATTCTTCTTTCTTTCAATCAGGTCTCTTGTTTGGTGTGATGTGTACCTCCATGGCCGTGGCTGCATCCCTCATGGGGGGTGTTGTGCAGGTAATGAAAGAGGATAAATACATAATGGATTTCATAGCAGCTTTCTTCCCACTCTTTTTTCTGATGTTTTTTTTTTCTGTTTATCTGAGCCCCAAATGCTGACCTTCACAAGTACCAGGTCCAAATAAAATATACATATAAAATATCTACCAATTTACTTTCATAAGGGATAACTATTAAAATGAATAGTGACACAGTAACAATGTACATTGTAATAAATTGGAAACAATCTAAAATCCAGATCATAGCCTTTATGATCCTGAAGTAGAAGTAATAACCATCATCATCATAATAAAATCAATAACATTTATTGCATAACTATATAGCACTTATGGTTCTAGCTTCAGACTTAAATGTATTACCATATTTAACCTTCAGCACTTCTCCAAGAGATAGTGTACTAATTTTACATATGCAGAAACTAAGAAATAATTATCCCATAGTCTAAAGAGTGTTACAACTAGCATACAAAACTACCTCACACTGTTATCCAAGCTTCCCATATGTCTAATTCATACTTCTGAAAGAAGCCTTAAGAACAATATGGGTCAACATTTTCATTGCATAGATGATCACAAAAAAGAGTAGAAATATCATATTCAAGTTCACATGTCAGGTTAGTTACTGCACCAGGTTTCTTACACAAATCCTCTGACTCACTCCCAAACCCACTCTTCAAATTATCCAACTCAAAAAACAGTATCACATATACAAGTCATAGGATTCTGCTTCAACAAACCCAAGTAGTCCTGAGTGCAATTTAAACATTCTTTAGGTTTGTTTGGCATGGCATTGGTTCTCAATAAATGTTGTTGAAATATAGAAATGACAAAGTGTGAGTGACTAGCAATAACTGACACTTATAGAATGCTTTCTAGTTTACTAAGAAGTGCATCTTGCTTGATCCTCTCAGTGACTACTTACATTAATTCCATAATTTCCATTTTAATGTTCTGGAATCAAGTGATAATTCACTTTTCTACTTAAAACAGTTTGTGGGACTACAAATCCAGAAATCTCTCTAATATAATAAGCTGGATCAACTGTTTTATCACAGATACATGACAATCTCTTCATAAGACTTGAAACTCTCAGATTTCTATCCAGCCTAATTACAGAAGAACTGGCAGGTTGGTGTAGTTTATCTGTAGTGACCTCCAGTGTATTTCTAGGGTTTCTCTTTCCCATTTAAGGGAATTATATTTCCAAATTGCCTCTGGTTACCTTGAATTTCACTGCTTTTGCCTCTGTTTTACAATCAGTATTTAGTCTTCACTATTTACTCTTAAGTATCGTGCCCATTTTGGTGATAATTAAAATTACTAAATTATCTCCTTTCACAGATATTTGCATGTTAAGCTCCTTTGCAATTGAGGTATGAGGGGCCTGAGAATACCTAAGGGCTCCTGCAATACTGGAATGAAGAGGGCATTCTGAGGGATGTGCTCATCTGTTTGTTCTAGTGCAGAGGAGTAACCTGGGCCTACTTTCTTGATTGTTTAAAATGTGGAACACATAGTTCACACAGCTTAGGAGATACAGATAGCAATAGCTGCAAACCCCATTGCTCTGTTTCCTAGGAGAGGTATTTGTCTCTAAAGTGGCCCACTCACTTCGCTGAACACAGCTGCTTCTGAAAGGCACAGAAAAACAACTTAATTCCCTCTTTGATTTCCTAAATGGCTTAGCAATATTGAATTTAATGAAATTACATTCACATCCAGATTTGACATACGTAGAGGAGATAAAAAAGCCGAGCCCCAGAAGGTGTGAGGGACAGAGCCAGGAATAATTCCATGTTTACAAAACCATTCTACATACGTGGAATGTGTTCCTGGGTGGTACTGGGGGTGACAGGCAGTTTTAAACTCCTAAAGGTCTTATTGTTTCAGTTTAGGACTTGACAAAGTGAAATCTGGAGAATCTCATCCTGTGAAAAGCTCCAAGAAAGATTATTTCTAGTCAAAGACGCTGAGAAAATGTGATACTCTGCATGCCTCTTTCAGGGATCCATATGCACAGTACATGTTAGCATATCGAAGGCACTGAGAAATCCTACAGTAAACCAAGTCAATTCACTTGGAATATGGGGCTCCATAACATAATGGATTAGAGGACAGAGGGGAGGGAGGGCATATCTGATAACAGCGAAAATCTCCTGTTAGCTAGTGACTTCCAGAACTCACTTTGAGAAAGGCCATTCTATTAATATAGTGCTGTCCCAAAGACTATCATCTATTTCTGCAAAGGGCCATAATCTCCAGACTTATTCTCAGTTGCTTTCTCTCTCTCTCTCCTCTCTCTCTCTCTGTCTCTCTCTCTGTGTCTCTCTCTCTGTCTCTTTCCTTTCCTTTTTTTCCAAAGGGAGGCAGGAGGAGGATTCACTCTTCAAATACCCTCAAGAGCCAAGGCTGGGTTAGATGGAAGCCAGGAGCTGAGAGCTCAATCCAGGTATCCCAAGTGGGCAACAGGTAGGAAACTATCTGATTTGTCACCTGCTGCCTCACAAGATGTGCATTTGCAGGAAGCTGAATGGGGGAATGGATCCAGGACTTGAACTCAGATACTCAAATAGGGACATCGGCATCCCAAGAAGCTTCATAACTTTATCATCTGTCCCCTAGGACATTTTTATTTTAAGAAAGCACTTTTTAGGGGATGGCATTGTGGCACAGTAGGTTATATGCCACCTGCAATGCTGGTATCCTATATGAGTGCTGCTTCTAATTCTGACTGCTCTATTTCATATCTAACTCCCTGATAATGCACTTGGGAAACCAGTACATGATAGTCCAAGTACTTGAGTCCTTGCCATTAACATGGGAGACCCAGAAGGAGTTCCAGGCTCCTGGTTCAGCCTGATCCACCCCCTACAGTTGCAGCCATTTGGGGAGCAAATCAATGGATGGAAAACTTTCTCTCTGACTCTGCTTTTAAAATAAACAAACATTTAAAAAAAGAAAATAATACTATCTTTAAATATAAAACCCTGGAAATTTTTTTCCATTACATCTTGTGAGGGTCTTATTATCTGAAACCTATTGGTAATGACCTTCTAAGAGATTATCAATTTTGGTCTCAAATGGAGAGGCAAATGCTTTTACCATCTTATTGCCTTTCTTATATCATAACTGGTAAATTAATTTCCAAATTTGACAATCATATCAACTGTGAATCAACAAAAGAAATACCAAGAGTATTAAATATTGATGTGTCTATGGGGGAAGTCTTTAATCTTCTGCTTTCATGACAAAGGTATATTGGAGGTATTTATTCTGCGAAAATTAACCTAGGACAACAACTATACCAATATATTGCAGCTCATCCTTCTGAACAAAGAAATTACATTACAACCAGAGAGGACCTGAAGTTCCTTTGGCCCTATGCCTTTACTTTATATACAGGAAGAATGAAATGCTCTCAATTTGAATGAATGTGAGCTAATAGCAGAAAGTTCTCTGAATACTACTTATATGTGGCAGAGCCAAAATTAGAAATTCAAAGATTCTATTAGTAATTGACGCTTTCTCTCCTAAGGAAAAGAAGGAAGCTATTAGAGTAGTCCATGATCTTGACTTTGTTTTTTAAAGATTGCTTTTAGGAAATAAAATATGGGTTTTCGAGAAAGAAAAACTTGGATTTATATTTCACCTTTACAACTTTCTAAATAGAAATAGAGCTTTAGTATGCTGTCAGCCTCAGTTTATCATCTGTGAACTTCAGTTTAATTATCTAACGTACTTCATGATTGTGAGAATTAAATGAGGTCATTTGTCTACAGTGCCTGGGAAGTTCTGGCGCATGAGTGGTGTCTGACAAATCTAAATTTGTGTAAGATCTTTAGAGCATCCAAACCTCAGTCCTTTGATGTAAAAGCCCTAGAGTTTCATTGATGAAAATGGATAAGGCTGCATGAGAGTAGTTTTGTGTACACATATGTACTTTTGTGTATGCCTGTATATGCATTTGCACATGATCACTCAAATGCAAATTACTGACAGTCCATTATCGATTTACTAGACTGAATAAGTTTCAGACTAGGAGATATAAAATGCATTGGCCAAACTCCTTCAATTTCTCAAGACAGAGTCATATGTATGAGAGAGAAAAAATGAGTTATGAAATGTCTATGGCTCCTCCGTAACACTCTAACTTAGTGCTTCAATATCCTGGAGGTGTTCTGGATGGGATGGGGGGCAGTTGATAACAGACATTTATTATTATAAAAATGACAGAAATGTTCAAACTACAGTAGAGCAGCTAATTAGCTGTCTAAATACAAATCATAAATTATACATGTGGTACATTATAAATAAAACTTTTATATAAAAAGATTAAAAACAAATTGATGAGTTCCAGCTGGAGGAAAAGATACTCCAACCAAATCCAAATCAAATTACCTTTACTTCCAGTATACATATTCACACACACACACACACACACTTCAAAAAGTTAAGTTCATAGAAAATAGAATTAAAAAATGTTTATTGTGGTGAAGAATTTTTGAAATCCAAGTATGCATCTTCCATGAACTTTTTGAAGAATGCTCATATACAGGGGTGTGTGTGGGGAGGTGTCTGTATGTGAGAGAGAGAGAGGGAGAGAGTTTATGTATGTGTGTATCAGAAAGCACACAATTAATGAATGGCATGATCAGGTTTAGGATCAAATTTCATTCCAGGTCCAAGAAAGGGATGTTGCCAAGTAAGCCATGGATGCAATGGAGTCAGGATTTTATCTAGTCTGTTCTGTTCCATAGGCTGCCCTCAGCATCCATGGCATGTGCGGGGGACCAATGCTGGGTTTGTTCTCTCTGGGACTCATATTCCCTTTTGCGAACTGGAAGGTAAGTATCTTCATCTCTCTCTACATTCTCAGCTAACACTGGGCCCCAGCCATTCTCTTTCTCCTCTCATTTTTGCTTGAAAAGGCTATTTGTCTTTGCTAAGAAAAGAATGGTTATTTTGTTTTGAAGGAAAAGAATCCGAAGTAGAATTAAACAGGACCATGGCCCTCCAAACTACAATTTCAATGAAGCCTTTTTAGAAACAGACTCACTGCAAAGGAGGGAAGCAGTAGTCATGAACGACCATATATCATAGAATTAAATTTGGTTCTGTGGCATTTAAATTTGGTATTGTCTACATTAAGAGCCCACACAATGAACTCTGCAAAATATATCAAATTCAGAAATAGTTCAGTTAAAGCATAATTTTGAAAATCCAAATTAAAAATATTTAAATTTACCTAGCGGCGCTGGCACACCAGGTTCTAGTCCCAGTCGGGGCACCGGATTCTGTTCTGGTTGCCCCTCTTCCAGGCCAGCTCTCTGCTGTGGCCCAGGAGTGCAGTGGAGGGTGGCCCAAGTGCTTGGGCCCTGCACCCCATGGGAGACCAGGAGAAGCACCTGGCTCCTGGCTTCTGCCTTCGGATAGGCGCCATGCGCGGGCAGCAGTGCGCCGGCCGCGGCGGCCATTGGAGGGTGAACCAACGGCAAAAGGAAGACCTTTCTCTCTGTCTCTCTCTCTCACTGTCCACTTTGCCTGTAAAAAATGTAAATTTAGCTTATTATATAGTATATTGATACTTAACATTATAACTAACTTAACTGATTTATGTATAGGAGGAGGAACAAATATGGAATAGTCTGGTACCTGGTCATCTTGTTTTGCTGGGCTGGCAAGCACTAATAGTATGTTTTCAAGTAAATGTTGGTTTGATGACTATTTAGTTATTACATATAAAACAACTATTTGGAAAATAATATTTTTAAAATATTTAAAAGTCATGAAGTTTTCAATTTAGTAATATCATCATTTTTCATTTATTGGCATCCACATACTTGTATGCACTTTTTTTTAGAAATTACTCAGACTCTGGAAAATCTGACTTGATGCTTATTTATGTTTATACCATAGGGTTCTCCATTAAGCTTGAGTCAGATGGTATACTTAATTGGGTCTCTGTGGTTTCCCAACCCTCACTGAATTCTCTTCTAGATAAATCTTACAGGAATAGGTAGAGAAATCGGATGGGTTGTAGAAATTTGGGCATTTGTCATTTCCCCTGAAGTCTTATTTGGAAAAATTCATCTTAATCATTTTTCTTGATACTTAGGTTGACAGGGATATCTATGTACTTAGAGAGACAATCTAAAGAAAGACATTTGCCTAACTCCAAAAGCTATGTACTATATTTGAGGTCTTAGTGCACTATGAACTTTAATGTATTGCCTATGTTAAAGCATTATTATCCTTATATTTAGTAAGGAAAACCAGCTTGTTCTTTAAGGAGAATAAATAATATAAATCTGCGTCATCTTTCCCCTTGACTTTGACCATGCTGATTCTACACAGACTGTGGACACAGTCTCAGAACCTCTCTCAACATGACTCTCTAAGCAACTGCCATCAATCAGCCAGGGCTGACTCTCCACTGAAACCCCTTTGCCCTTTTTACTGGTAGGCCAGGGGTCAGCAAACTGTAGCTCTGGCATCAAATCTAGCAGGCCTCCTGTTTTTAGTATGGTCTGCAAACTAGCAAATGGTTTTGGCATTTTTAAATAGTTGAAAAAATCAAAAGAAGCATCTTTCATGACACATGAATATCATATAAAATTCAAATTTCAGTGCTCTTTAACACAGTTTTACTGAAACACTACCAGACCCTTCTGTTTAGATATTGTCTTGGGTTACATTTATGCTACAGTGCCAGAGTGATGGAACCATGATTCATAAAGCTAAAAATATTTTTGTCTTGACTGATTACAGCAGAAATTGCAGACTCCTGTTCTAGACCAAGGCACAGTTATTCAAGTCACACATTGCTATAGTTTCTTCAAACAATAATGGAGAAAGCACTCTTGCACTCTTATCAAGAACTCTTTTTCAACATAAACAGAGAAGACAATAATTTGTTTTTTCTTACCTAGAAGGCTCAGCTGCCTAGCAGAGACCAAAAGTATCAAATGCTATTATCCAGGAATCCTGATCTCTGTCTGGCTACTCTGTCTCCTTTTCAGGAGGAATGGCTTCTTAATTTTTCACTGTTAATAAAGAAACATAACCATTAAATGACAAGGATAGTAAATACATTTGCCAGTATTTAAACTCAAATAGAAAACTACAGAATTTAAGAGTCAGGGACTCTGCCAGAATCACTTTGGAAGAGACATAGGAGTAAGAGTCCCAGTACAATAACTGTCTATGAAAAAATGATCACATTGTCTCCATTATCCAGTTTCTTTAACTTCTGAAACTCTGTTGTTGGACATTAAGGTTTCAACAGCTTTATAGTAGTACATGGAATAAATCAAGGGGAGAAAAAACAGTCTTGCTAAAAAGCTAAATAAATGATTACTATGCAATTCTCTTTAAATGTCTTCATTTAAAAAATAAATTACTCCTAAATAAAAGTACACTATGGGAGATGAAATGATGGCGGTATGGCTGATTACAATGCATGTGGCCAAGATTGGGGTGGAAATTCAGAATCGCAAAGGCATAGGGCTGCATCTCACTATTCGTTGAAAAGATACCCTTATGAAACCTCTAACCAACTTTTACCTCTTTTCATCAAGGGTGCACTAGGAGGCCTTCTGACAGGAATCACCTTGTCATTTTGGGTGACCATCGGGGCCTTTGTTTACCCTGCACCACCCGCTAAGACATGGCCCTTGCATTTATCAATAGACAAGTGTGATCATTCCAATATGACGACATCAGTACCTCCAGTAACATCAAGCAGGTATGCTGATTTTAAAGATGCTACTATGTTCCAGGGAATGAAACTGGCAGAGGAAGGTGATTTCCTCAGGGATGAGTCTGAAAAATCACATCTTGTTCTCCTATGACAATCACACTGGGTAGCACCCATAACTGAACAGTGCCACACAGGGCTCCAGCTTTCTGCAAGCCTCTGTGACTCCACGTTCAGATGTTCAAAGTGAACTTAGTAAAAATATTCATTAGAAGTATGTGTGCAAAGCAAAAAAAAAACATTGTGAATAACTGGAGACTATGTACGAGGCATAGGGACATAATATCTTTAAAGGAATATTAGATGAGCAGAACCGTAATGAAGAGAATGGTTATAGACATACAGAATCAAAAGCACTGCTGTGAACTTATGGTTTCTAAATCAAGTCCACAGCTGTAGGGCTTATCAAAATATTTCCCTTTATTTTCTGTTTCTGGGTAGTATAAAGTGGAAGAAACAAGAGTGGGGAGAAAATCAAGATTTCTTTTTTTTAAGATTTATTTATTTATTTGAAAGTCAGAGTTACACAGAGAGAGGAGAGGCAGAGAGCGAGAGAGAGAGGTCTTCCATCCTATAGTTCACTCCCCAATTGGCCACAACGTCCAGAGCTGTACTGATCCAAAGCCTGGAGCCAGGAGGTTTCTCCAGGTCTCCCACATGGGTGCAGGTACCCAAGGATTGGGCCATCTTCTACTGCTTTCCCAGGCCACAGTAGAGAGCTGGACCAAAAGTGGAGCAGCTAGGTCTCAAACCAGCAACCATATGGATGGCGGTGCTTCAGGCCAGGGCATTAACCCACTGCACCACAGCGCTGGCCCCTGAAAATCAAGATTTCAAATTGGAAACATCTGGCTTTGGATTTTCTTTTACTACTTATACTTCATCATTGGGCAAGTTAGTAACCTGTTACTTCTTGTATACTTAGAGCTCTTGGCTGAAATAATTAAAATATTGGTATCTATTTTCCCAGGTTTTTAGGATAGGATTGAGTGAGGCTGTATATATGTATAATTACATATGTATATTTATATTTGTATGTATAAGTAAGTGTACCATATTCAACAAATGTACACTCTCACATTCTAACTGTATGTAAGGGAAGGTCTAGATCTATTGTCCTTGTATCCAGAGAAGTACCTTGGTATTTGTGATGGACCCATTCTGATTCTCATATTGGTACTTTTCCTCTGGATTCGCACTTCTAAAAATTGCTGGTATCCACCTATGTATAGAACCCAGCCCACTGTGCTGTTTCTTTCTCCTGCCTGTGCTTATTATCTTCTTTTTTGGAATGGAAAATCTGGCCCTAACTTATCTGTTTGCTGAATTATTTCTAACCGCTCCTTCAAATAGTGATATTTGTGGTTCTAGGATGAATTGTATGGAGTGGAATATAAAGCACAATTAGTGTATTATTGATCCTATTTTTAAAAGAACTAAATGTCAAGAAATTAAGATTTGGGGTTCTGAGAGGCCCTAAAGTGGGCTTGAGCAATCCCCTAAGTCACTCTGGATCATACCCTCAGACTGCACAGAAACGGTGAAATGTGCTGTTGTCCTCCACAGACCTGCGTTAGCTGACTCCTGGTACTCGCTCTCGTACCTTCACTTCAGTACAGTGGGCTGCCTGGGATGCATTATTGCTGGAATAATAATCAGCTTCATTACAGGTTGGTTTTTGTGGATTCCTCTCTTGGTAGTCTGAGAAATTACGAGCTCTTCATGCCTTGGTGGACTGGTGGCTATTTTGTTGATTTGATTTTAAGTGCAGCACATAAAGCTTTCTTTCCAGCAATATCAATTCTGTTCAAGCTGGCATACAAAAGCACTCACCTGATCATTGTATATCTGATTATTAATATATATATATGTACATATATATAGAGCATGTAATTAAAATATCTCTCATATAAAATCAAATAAAAATACTTTGACATGTGGCCCTCAAAAGCACTTTGTAACCTAATACATAAGAAATGCTAAATATTAGAAGTGGTCTTTTCCCCTTTCATCTCAGTAATGGACTGGAGTTTCACCACCACCACAGGACTAATCTTTGCTAATGTACTAGATAAGCCAAAGAGTCTTGTTTTTGCCTGTGTTGTCCTTTGCAGGCCACTCCTCTGCCATTGAAAAGCTCTCTACAGGGAGCAGCTTTGCTGGAATCTTGGTAACTGTATTTTGTAAAGCCAATTTTGGTAACTGTATTTACCAAGTATAATTTCAACCGTGGCTCAATGTGCTTTTTCTGTGTTAAACCTCACATGGGATTGGTTGTGTTGCTATGGAGAAAGGGAGAGAATGCAGAGAAACAGGCCTACTGTGGTCTTATCCCTTTGCCTCCTTGGAGCATGCATGCAAGCTGAATAGGTTACTAAGCTATTCTACTTTTCCACTACAGCCACATAACTCTAAGCATTGACAGTCAATATGCACACTCCCCAAAGAATCTGAATGAATGACGGTTCTGGTGACCATGTAATTAAAAACATTATGTGCAACCTCTGATGCTTTATTATTCTGTGCCTGATATCATTAGTCATTCATTTACATTTAAGAACATCTTGGTTTTGGTAAACAATAGAAGAAAAATTTTCTAATTCAAGCATTTCATGGAGCAACAATTCGTTAAATTTTTATGTAAACAGTTTCAAATGAAATCTTGTTCATTTTGCTTAGATTTTTCCTCACGACTCTGACATCTTTGGATGTTTCCTTGAAGTTAGTGAGAAACAGTCAGGGATATCAGTCAAGCTGTCAATCATCACTAAGAAGACAGCCAATGTTTAAACTGACTGAATCCAAAGCAAAGAGTATGTGTACACGAAATCCTAGGACTTTCCAGTACATATATTTTCCAGATGTGCATCAGAATTCACATGGTTTGGTATTGATGGTTTATTTGGGTTGAAAATTCTTTGCCATCGTGTGCATAAACACTTGTGTTGGTACCTATCCCTGAGTTTTCTTTTCCTTCAAATGTCACAGTCTTTGTGAATTTTCCTTAAGCTCTAAATGCAGCAGCCTATCATGGTGTAATTATACCACAAACCTTTGGGGAAAGTACTGAACCTGGTCACCAGCTGTTCTTGCTTCCTGGTGACTATCTTTGAATTGAGGCCCTGGTGCTAACCTGATGTTCTCAGATCTGATCACAATGAGGTTTCAACAACTTTTCATAATTCCCAGTGACTATTTTTTAAATTGTTAAAATATTGGGCTTTTCCTAGGGAAAAGCAAGTAGGGAAGGGCAGAGGCCTTTAGTGAACCTGTTCTCCTTGTGTCATATTGTGTCATATCATATTTTATTCTTGTTTGGTCTTAACAGATGATGAATTCAGAATTCAATTCTGCTTCTTCCAGATAATTCAGCACTCCAAAGATAAGCTCTTTGTGTACAATACATATTGACAAACAGAAATGTGTTATACTGATTAGCAGTTTCAAGCAGTTGTCAGTATTAATCATTCTCTGCATCTGTTGCTGAAAGATGACCTTGGCCTAAGTTATCCTTTCAAATTTTCATTTTTGCTGGTGAAATTCAAATTGTACTGAGCAACAGAAAGTTATTTTTCCCATTATCTTTTTTAGTGATGTGAAATAAAATATCATTTCCTAAATTAACAACAAATACCACTGCTGGTTTGCCAAGTGGCCAGGACATCTTGTTTTCACAATATTATGTATAGATTTATGATACTCTGTTTTCCAGACTGCAGCAGTCTGTATTCATTGAATCTTACCAAATTTTTCTTTCACTTGCCATTGAGCTGTAGGTCTCAGATATGAAGCCTTTAGTTTTCATTCTATTACTTTCATCTCTTGGATCAGGGTTCAATAAACCAGGGCAAACTCTAGGCCCTGCATTTGTTTTTTAAATAAAGTTTTCTAGAAAGAAATACCCATTAATTTGCTATTGTCTATGGCTGATGTTACTACACAAAGCTAGAGTTGAATAGATGCAACAAAATCTTCTAAATCTTCTAAAATATTTATTATGTAGACCTTACCAGAAAAATAAAAACTGTTAAGACTTTCAATAGATCACTAATCTTGCCAGAGAACTTTATTATCTTATTTTCTAAATGTTCAGGATTTGTGCTGTTCTATATTATGATCTGATGTAATTAATTTGTCTTCCAGTATCCAATTTGCTTTTGAGAAATATGATGCCTTTCTGATTTTTGGTTGTTGTCTGACCACTCTCATTTCAATTTCTGTCTTCATCCCCCAACCCCTAAGTCCTCTAGTTTTCTCTCTCTCTCTCTCTCTCTCTCACACACACACACACACTTTTCTCTTTGTCAAAACATTATGGACAATCTCTTTTATTCCCCCAATTTTATTGTTCCCCATTTAACGCTTTCTTGACTTTCAAATTAAGTTTCTGTCTTATGTACAACACTCCTGCATAGAGTGTGGGGGCTGTGCTTCGCTCAAAGTTGCCAAGCAGAAGGTACAAGCAGAAAAACGGATGCTATGTCACCACTCATGGACTCATTACCATGGCAAAAAATTTGCTTCTGCTCAGAGGAAAGAAAGCTCTCACTCAAAGTTGCAGTGAAACTAATGACATTTCCAGTTAAGCTATAGCTACCTTTTTCTTTGGGAAAAGCCCACTCACTTACAGGAAACAGTCTCATTTTTGAATTTCTCCTCTCTCCCATACTATACCCATTGTTCTGTAGTCTCTTAGGAAATCTGGCTTTAATCAGGCTTGTCAACAGTTTATGGATGTCCAATCTCCAAGACCATGGTCATATAAGAAACCACAAATCTATGATTTTGGGGAAATACAGACCTTCCAATTTGAGTTTAATTTTCAGTTTTAATCTTCCTACCCCTGAGAACTGAAACCTTGTTTTGATTTATTTTCTACTATCTTTCAAAGGTATTTCTTTTTCTAGAAGGAAATGTAATATAAATCTATGTGACACTTAGAGTCCTTTATTTGTTAGCAAATCTCATGCTCTGCCCTTACCAACATCTTCTGAATCAGAGTCACCCTCAGATAGAAATTTGAAGTTTTACAATTTTTCCTCCACCACCCACAGTTATACACACATTGAGGAAAATGGTGTGTTAAAGGCTATGAGATCAAATATGTTTGCTTTCTTGCTCTATCATGTACTAGATCATATCAAAGATTTCTTTCATCTATGGATTGAAAAATAACTATATGATCATACAGTGTAGAGATAATCTATGTAAAAGACACCTAGTAAGTAGTAATTGATAAAAACTATGGTTAATAGTAGTAGAATTACATTTGGTTGAATGCCTTTTGACAGCCTGACAAAATGAAGGTGGGTAAAATATTTAAACTTCAATTTGAAATGTTAGGAATCTATACACCCCACCCCCCCCACAGAGAGAGAGAGAGAGAGAGAGAGCACTTTAGAAAGAGAGTTGAGTAAAAGCTAGTGTACAAGCAGAGTGTCTGGCACATACAAGGAACTGGATCCATGAATCTAAGTACTAATCTACATCTCTCTTTAGGGACCTTCAAACTAAGACTAAACTGACTATCATACTAGTGACTATCACTTGATAAACTGGATATTAATGAAGAGTTGTCATCGTCAAAGGTTCTTGGAAGAAGAAGACTAGCAGCTTTGAAATTGTGGTTTGGATATCAATGTGACTATTGCTCCATTGCACGATTTGTAGAAATGGGACAATGAGCAAGTATGCTACAAGGATAGGAAAGGGAGGTGTGAGAAAAGCATAGAGCAAATGGGAGAACGTGAGAGTGTTGCCTATCCAGCATTTTAAGGGAGATGGGAGAAGAAATGGGGAAAACAATTTTTTGAATTTTACAAATATCAACTTAGATGATTTCTAACATATTTCTAGACTTGGCTAAAACAAGAGAGCTTTCTTAAATGAAGTTGTTATACAGAATTCCTGCTAACCTCTCTTTAGTCTGAAAAGGGTTTTGGTGTTCATACCATTTTAAATTGCTTGTCTTGTCTTTGTTTAACTCTATAGCAGTAAGTATGCCTATGATGGAAATTAATGGATGTTTAAAAACTAATCCCCATCCCTTTCATGAGTTAGCCATTTTCTGCTTATTAAAGACTGCTTTTAACCTACTATTTAGAAAAAGTTACTCCTTCAGTTGACAATACATAAATCCATAAAGGAAATATGCAACCAACTAATCCATATCTACTTTTGTTAACAGGTCCCCAAAAAGGCAAAGATGTCCAACCACAGTTAATTAGACCAGTTTGCAATTTATTTTGCTTCTGGTCTAAGAAATACAAAAGATTGTGCTGGTGTGGAGTTCAGCATGACAGTGAGAAAGAGCATGTGAGTTGATATTTGAGTTTCTAAAAATATGTATTGGTTCAAGGGATTCCAGTTTTGCCCATTTAATCCAGTTGTAAGGGTGGATCTTGGGAGGGGAAGTGATGAATGTTAGAACCTGAAAAAACTGGATTTTAACTTCAGAGTTACTTTAGCTGATTATCTCTGAAGCACATAAATGCATTGATTTATAAGTATGTCTTTGACCTGAATTGTTGCCATTACAAGTGTTCAATTTCCAAAATTCCTTTTAACTCCCATGAGGGTGAATTCTAGGAAAATTATAAAAAGTAAACAATAGAAAAGGAATCAAATAGAGGCACAGTATCATGCGATGGTTAAAAGCATGGGCGTTAGACACAGCCCTCTGTTAAATCCCAGTTCCAGGTTTTACAAAGTTATTTAGTGTCTGTGCACTAAACTTGGATTGGGGGAAGGGGTGGAGATTAAGCAGAAAGACACAGGCAAGCACATCTCTAGCTCCCTGGGGTTTAAATACAAAGTAAGATTTATTGGGAAGAGGGGTAATAGTTGGAGAGGCGAAAGGTGGACATAAATTTCTTAGCCTCTTTATTCCATTAAAAAGTGTGTTCAGATCAGGTAGGGTGAGGGACACTATCCAAATACTATTAAAGTCTCATCAGCAAAAGACTACCAAGGACATCCTCTGGTCAGACATGATGTAACTTACTGTTTTAATTTAGAAAATCTAGATGCTCCAGAGGAACTAAGGGATATCACTCTCACAGAGAGAGTAGATGGGGATGGGATACCTATGGTAAGGGTTGAGTTCTCATGAAATGACTCAAAGGAAAATTGTAAATGAAAATTAAGCTACATGGTGCAACATTGGTAAGAGTGTAGTAAGCACTGTAAGAATTATTATGGCATTTGGTGAATGCAGGACTCTTGGAAGAAGCAAGTCTTCCTGTTAAGTCTGCAGCTGGTCTTACTAATGTCTGATTTCCCAGCTTGATTAACAGCAGGGTGATTGTTTTTTTACTTTTATTTCAAGATTAATATGACTTTTGCAACCATAGACAGCTTACCTTTTTAGGGCTCTAACAGAAGTACTCCTATCCTATCACATTAGATATTTCTGAGTTGTCAGTTGCTCTCCATCTCAGAAAAACATCACAATAACATGCATAAGAGGTCTTCTGAAAGCTCACAGGAAATGGATACGATGAAAAACTATGCAAGAACTTCAACTTTCTGTACCTAAAGAGACATATCCTTATTTCTATTTTCCATGAATTTTTTGAAGTCAACTTGTATGTGATATACAGCTGTCCTTAATACCTACCACATTCCAGGAGATTGCCATTTTGGAAGGAGTTCAGAATACAGGGGTTAGGTACAGATATTTATTCAGTTCTGGACTCAAGTGATTCAAGGGAGAAACTGAGGAGAATTATGACATGAGTTTAGAATTAGTGAAGCAAAAATAAATAAATAAATAAATAAATAAATAAATAAAATTGAAGAAAGCATCTGGGTGAGGGTCCTGAAGTCAGTCTTGGCTAGAAGCAATGATTGAAGGAAGTTGCCTCATGGAGCAACCTACCATTCTGAGAAGGGAGAAGTTTACCCAGATGAGCGATTTGCTTTACTGGGGAGACAGCTGGCTGAGCAGTCTATTGTTTGTACAAATGCATTTTGAGGAAGTTCTAGACACAACAAATTAAGTTATTTACTGGTTTACAGACTTATCTCCCTGGGCAGAATTTCCTGGAATAAATAATAGGCTCTGTTGATGGAGGCAAATTCTGTTCTCAAAGCTGAGATGAGAGTAGGAGTGAACAGTGTGTCAGTATTGGACACATTTAACAAAAAATAATGTTGAGCAGCCTCTAGGGGAGTTTGCTCTTCTATTAGCAAGAGCTGTTGTGGTTCAGAGTTAAGAAGGGGACCACCACATCTGAGATGAAGGATTATCTCTCACAATGCAATAATAATGCCACCTCAAAGGATCACCATAGAAACCTCTTCATCCAACACAAGAAATACTGCAAATGCTCATTAAGTTATTATTTTTTATTGTTGTCTTATTTAGATTTAGGATGTACATGGATTAGCAAAGTTTTCAATTAGGAAGCATCTTTGGTCAGAGTTGTTTGTAATGTCTATTTATATCATTGTTTGAAAGGGGAGCCTAAGGAAGTTTCAGGATGCAGAGGAATCCAGCAAAACTGTATTATAAATACGTGTCTTCCCATTTTCCTCAGGAAAACCTTGACAGTGGCAGTGACTGGAAACAAGGGACTGAATCTGCTTTACAGAATGGACTTCGTGGAGAAAGTTTGGCTCATGTCCCAGGCTATGATCCGAAGAACAAAAGCTACAACAATATGGCATTTGAGAAAGTTACCCATTTTTAGGGAAATGCATGTGAGCACAGAGATGCACACACACACACACACAAACGATTTTTACTTATTTCTTGCCTACCTGTTAGTAAACTTGTGAAGTAATCATTGATAAAAAGAAAGAGGTGTCTGATGTTTATTTATACTTATTTATAACTGCAAGTAAAATGACTGTTCTTTAGGATATTGTTTGGAAGACCCCAACATCCAGATTAAACAACAAGGTACTAAGGAAGCTGGCAATTTCCTTCTTTAATAAATTCAGACTCAAGTATCACAGTGCAAGAAATGAGTCTGTTTATTTCATGTCTTCATGGTTTTTTTTTTTTGATAATATTTAAACTACCCAAACATCTTAGAGTTTAAAAGTAGAATAGGGAAAGGAAATCTGTGTGTTAAATGCTTCCCTGTCACTGTTGATGAAACCGGGGAATGGCCTCCACTCTCAACTTCATACCTCCTTTGTATTTGGGAATATTTCACTCCCCTACCCCAACCTACAGCTGCAGTTGGAACAATTAATTGTTATTAAACTCTCCTACTTCCACCTTATGTCCTCTTTCAGTCATTTCTGCTTCTTGAAACGTTGGATCAAACTTTAAAAATAATACTGCTAAGTACAGGATGAAAGAGTAGGGCTGGTTAGCGGAAGCAGCTGTAACTAAAAGCTCTGCTCCCATTGCATGTCAATGTAGTATTTTTATTATTTTATTTATTTGATAGAGTTACAGGTAGATGTGGATACAGAGAGAAAGGTCTTCCATCTGTTGGTTCACTCCCCAGTTGGCTGCAACAGCCGGAGCTGCGCCAATTCGAAGACAGAAGCCAGTAACTTCTTCTGGGTCTCCCATGAGGGTGCAGGGGCCCAAAGACTTAGGCCATCTTCTACTGCTATCCCAGGCCATAGCAGAGAGCTGGCTCAGAAGAGGAGCGGCCAGGACTAGAACCAGCACCCATATGGGATGCCAGCACTTCAGGCCAGGGCTTTAACCTGCTATGCCACAGCACTGGTCCCAATCTAGTATTTCTTCTTCTTTTCTATCACCTAAAATGCTCCACAAGAAGGCTTGAGTCTTTCTCCAGGGCTGGATAAAGTGGAAAGCAATGTCTTATAAAAAGATGTTAGGCTACGGGCTGGTGTTGTGGGCATAGCAGCTAAAGTCACCACCTGCAATCCCATTATCCCATGTGGCTGCTTGTTTGTGTCCTGGCTGCTCTACTTTTGATCAAGTACCCTGCTAATGGCCTGGGAAAAGCATTAGAAGACCACCCAAATTCTTGGGCTCCTGTAACTCACATGGGGGACCTGAAAGAAGCCCCCGGCTCCTGACTTTGGCCTGGCCTAACACTAGCCATTTCTGCCATGTGGGGAGTAAATTAGCTGTCTCTCTATCTTTCTCTCTCTGTAACTCTGACTTCCAAATAAATAATTTTTTTTTGTTTTAAAAACGAAAGATGTTAGGATAGCCTTATGTGAAAAAGCTTGCAAATGGTTTATGAGACCCAAAGACATTTTATTAGCCATAGTCTTCTTTGGTTTAAAACATGTTGTCCATGGGGCTTATATACTCCACTCATTCAGGTCACACATGTAAACTCAACACAATTAAGCTAAGATAATAAATACAAAAAATCTCAATAGCTGAACTCAAGATAAATTTTAAAGTTCTGGAGCAACAGGGTGTTACAAACAAAAGGTGGGTTGATGAATGAAGGAGAAGATTTTTGCAAAAAGCATACAAATATATTATTTAAAGAAAAAAAAAGATTAGTGCCTCTATGACCAAATGAAGAAAAATAATAGGATACAAATCAATGTCTTACAGTCAGTAGCACAGATGTCAGATATTTATTTTGATGGCCCAGTAACTGCAAGGGCCTAAAAATGGCAATGAAGTGGGCAGGCATACAGGTTAAAATCAATTAGGTTTGTGAGCTGGACGACCACGCCTTCGCCACACACCTGTGTGTCCTCATCCCCCTACCTGGCCAGCCAATCAGGTTAATTGACCACTTCCCTTTGGAAATGGGTTAAAAGGCTGGGGCACAGTGTGTCCGGGTCTCCTCTTTTTCCCTGGCCTCTTGCTAGGAAGGGGCTTGCTGTAGCCCTGCGCCTCCAGGGCGGATGGCCTTCCGGCCATGTGCTCTATGCTTCCTGGCCTAGATGCTCATCCACATGGCTGGTTCCTGGTGCTTGGTATGAACCCCTATTCACCTCTATCCCCTAAATAAAGCTCTCACTCTCCTATGCATCATTCTCACTAAATAAAAGCTTAAAATGTGCCATGCTGCCTCGTTTATCTGTGCCGGTATTTAGAATTCTTCTCTAAATATTAGGCAAGAACCCTCTTGGGTTTATTAATATAGGGGATATAGTAATAAGCACGTGGAGAAATCATAAGGCACCCCAAGTTCCGGTAGCGCATGTGGCACCCCAGATAGCATTTCTAGGGAAGTTTAAGGGACCACATTTCAGTGTGAATTTTAGGGGGTCTTGTCCGATTTCAGCATGTCAAGTAAGAAGAAATGGTCCAATTGGGCAAAGATAAACAACCTCCAAGGCTATCATGTTAAATGTTACCTAGGAGTAAAGAGTCTTAAGAAACACAGGATAGAGATACTAATATTTATTATTAGAAATAGAAGAGAGAAGGAATGGAATGTACAGATTAAAACAACATGCTAGAGTTTATAAACCCAAGCCTGGGACTTGCCTTCCCTTTCTCCCCTTTCAAATGGAGAAGATAAAGAAAGAATTGGGCTATTGTTTATAGAATAGATGAGAAAAAAATAATATTTGGATAATTGGAATAAAATAAAAAGAATATTTTGAGGGGCAGGTGCTGTGGCGTAGGGGGTAAAGCCATCTCCTGCAGTGCTGGCCTCCTGTACAGGTGCTGGTTCATGTCCCTGCTGCTCCACTTCTGATCCAGCTCTCTGCTATGGTTTGGGAAAGCAGTGGAAGATGGGCCAAGCACTTGGGCCCCTGCACCCACATGGGATACCTGGAAGAAGCTCCTGGCTCCTGTTTTTGGATTGGCGCAGCTCCGGCCATTGCAGCCAATTGGGGAGTGAACCAGCGGATGGAAAGACCACCCCCCCACCGCCCGCGTCTCCTCTCTCTGTGTAACTTTTTCTCTGACTTTCAAATAAATAAAAAATTTTTTTTAAAAAATAATATTTTGAGGGAAATAGCTGAAAATGAGAAGTAGAATTTCTGCAAACATTTTCTGATATCCATCAAGGTTAATAAAGCTGTTGGTCTAAGGATTCACAATTTGGGAGGTGAAATTGTTTTCTCAGTAATTTAGTAGTTAGGGCACTATATTTACATGTGTATGTATTATACTTACAGATATATAGAAGAATTAATGAGAAAATATATTGATATCTGGTACAAACCTAACTGGCATAGTTAGTAACTAATGATGGGGAATGAAAAACAAAACACAATGAGAATTAGCAGAAAGCATTATATGTGTGTGTGTGTGTGTGCATGGGATTAAAATAGGAAATTAGTAGCAATCATAATTATGTGACTTTTTGCCTTTCTCTAACTGTGTCACCTTATCCATTTATTTTTTTTTTTTTTGACAGGCAGAGTTAGAGAGACAGAGAGAAAGGTCTTCCTTCTATTGGTTCACTCCCCAAATGTCTGCTACGGCCAGAACTATGCCGATCCGAAGCAAGGAGCTAGGTGCTTCCTCCTGGTCTCCCATGCAGGTGCAGGGCCCAAGCACTTGGGCCATCCTCCACTGCCTTCCCAGGCCACAGCAGAGAGCTGGACTGGAAAAGGAGCAACCGGGACAGAATCCGGGGTGCTGGCACCACAGGCAGAAGATTAGCCCAGTGAGCCGCGGCGCCGGCCCACCTTATCAGTTTGAATGTGAAACATAAGATAAAACAAGAAGTTGGAATGAAAAGAAATCACTTTAAGCTTATGTGTAAATGTAGTGTACGTCACACACATATATGATTTGAAATACATTCCAACATTGTGAACTTTCAGTTGGAATTGCACAAAAACAAAATACCATATGGTTTCCCATTTTACTCACATATAGTCCTGAGGACATCTCATAGAATCATAACTTTTTCTGAAAAGGATTATTTAGGATCTTAATTCTACTAGGAGTGTTACTAAAGGCATAAAATGTCATACAAATGGAAGATATTGTTATTTCTATTATAATATTCTTAACACAAAAAAAGCTTAGCCTTCTCTTGCATATTGGAATCAATTAGAGTAAAAGAGAACATTTCAAGAGTTTTTAGAGGTTGTTAGAAAGATTCCCTTCTCAGTCTTCCCAATAGAACACACATGCAAACAATGAAGGCTATGGGTAGAGAAAAATCCACAGAAAGCCATCTTTCACAGCAATATTTATTGTGTAGTGATGTAGAAGGAAACTAAGAAGTGCACAGTCAATAGATTTTATTAACAGCATTCCTCACCTACCTTCGCTTTTCCCTAGGAATTTCACCTCAGAGCTGTATCAAGACCATCAGTGTTAAGCCCCATCCAGTGCCAAGATCAATTCATGCCATGGTAATGGATTAAATGTGTGGATAGTTTTGCCATACAGTGCCTAGGGAATTTCTCAACAAATGGTGCTATGAACTCCTAGAATAGTCCCAGGTGTGTGAAACTCAGGGCCAGTCTCCATACCCTTCAAACTCAATCACAGATACTGCTAAGAATTGAACAGTGTTACCTCAATGCTTCACTTACTCATTTTGAATGAAACTATTTTGATGATTGTCTTATATTTATCAACCATTTAGAGCACAAGTACAGCTTATTGATTGCAGTGGGTATGGGGGTCAAATGGCTTAGCTTCAAATACAAGTTCTGACAGAAATTATCTCAGAAATTTGGGGCAAGACTTTGAAGCGTTAGTTTATTCACCAGTCAAAAGATGCTCCTATGTCACAGGGTTATTGTGAGGAGCTGAAGTCATATAAAGTACTCAGAGCAGTGCCCAGCCCACATAGACTATTTCAAGCTCAATACTGAATGAATATGTGGAGTATAGGAAGGAAATGATGTTCATCTTACTTGAAATTGTTTTATTGTTTCTCTAAAGGATTTTCAACACATTGGCTTAGAACATGGATTATTGGTGTATGTTGAGGATTAGAAAAATAAGATAAATATAATATCTGAGTCAAAGGTCATACTATTTCCAAGCAGTAGTATGTTTAATGCCTGTGTTAATTCAACATTATTTTCCAGAGAATGACTTTTTTTCATGATCCTCATTTGTTGAAATAAAAAGAAAACTACTATTGTAAAGATAAATAAGTTTATTACTGAAAAATGCAATATTCATATTTGTGATTTATTATTACATTTGTACATGTAAACCTTGATAAGTAAACAGCATCCCAAGTTTATTACTCAATGCACAGTTCAAAGCAACTGTGATTGAATAACAACAGAAGTGGAGGGGCTTTCCCTTTGCTTAATTCAAATAATACTTGCTCTGTATGAGTTTTATTATCTGTTGACTTTATATAACTACACTATTTCATTCTAAAGAGAAAAAACATAAGCCACATGCCAGGAGATTTTCAAGCATCATTTCAAAGTATATTTTTGAAATATTTTATGGTATTACAATGCTAATCAAATGTTATTACAAAGATCAGAAATAGAAAAAATAGAGGAATCTCCTTTTAATTATCCCCTTAGAAATAAATTATTTTAACATTTGACAGAAGCTTTCGCTGTAGATATGAATATATATGTATATATATTCAGAAATCTCATGTGCTTAATCTCAATATTGCAAAGTAGCTAGTTTTATTGTAAAGGTACCCACTTTTATCAAGGTTAACCTTGAAGCATAACCCATTTTTCAAGCAACTAAAATTTATCTGATATGGCCAATTGTACATATTAACATGATACAAAAATTCAAATTTATCAATTGTAACTGATAAGCAATAGTAAATCACATAATGAGTTCTTTTTATTTGTAAATCTTGGAAAGAGCCACCACTGTTATTTCTTCTCCCATTTCAATCCCCCAAGGAAATCAGTGTTGATTTTTAAACACTTTTGTGAATAACAAACACTCCTAAGCCAACTTTCAAATACTGTACTTTTCGTGTAGGAAATACCATCTTCAGAAGACAAAGACTTAATCTTATAAATATTTCACAACATGACCTTTACTTGACTTCCAGGCTGTCATCAAAAACTAGAAAAACAATCTTCCATATGGAGGAAAATATTCATTTACAACATCTCTGTATATCAGTAGGAAATTTTGTAAGATGTTTGTCTCCTTCCAAAATTTTATTTTTTAAATTTTAGAATAGTGGATTATAAGGGTCCTATAAAAAGCTTATGAAAATATGGTTTTGAAAAAAACCATGCATGGATTTCAAAAATTTTTGCACCAAAATAAACTTATCTTTTAATTCCGTTTTCAACAAATTTCTGAAGTCCCTTTGTATTTCTAATTTTAAAATTATGTTTATTCAACTAGTTAATTTTAAGAAAAAATGTGGAATAAAAATAGATATATGATTATTTCAATCAGTTGTTTCAAAGTTAAATTATGATTAAAGTGCACTGAAATGATCAATATGAATAGTTTCCACAGGATTAGCCGTGAGATGCATTGTAATCACCTACACTAAAATATTTTTGTAAACCATAATGGTTAAGGCAGTTCTACCAGGTAAACACACAAATATATGTTTAAATAAGGTTTGCCACACTATAGATCATGACTTCCTTTTCAGTGTTTTGAGTAATGTTTGTTATACTTTGTATACCCAGTGCTTAGACCACATAATTCTCTCTCTCTCTCTCTCTCTCTCTCTCACACACACACACACACACACATAAACACACACAGAAAGAAGCATCAAGAAAAATCTGTAAATTAATAAAATAAGAACTATTAATCAAGAAAAAAAGTATCTAATGCTGTTATCTTTTATGGAATTTGACCTTTGTTCCCAGGAGTTTCCAGAAATCACAATTCATTTGTGTTTTAAGATGTTAAAGTAAGTATATACACAGTCATTCAGAATGCCTAGTCCTCATTACAGAATCTCCATTAGACACATAAAAAAACTAAAAAGAGTTTCATGTAGTATATTTATGTAATGTCCTAATATAACTGCCATGTAAGAAAATAAGTCAGCAATCCCCAAATGACTTAACTGTAGGATTATAATATAGTTAGACTGAACTTACAGACAATTAAGCAATTAGGTAATGTTACTGAATGATTTGAAAGATGGACTATAAATGTTTCTGTATCTTTTCTAGATACTACTTTCAAGAATGTTGACCTGTAGGCATGATCTCAAAAACTGATCAGACTATCTCAAGTGAGCACAGCTTCCTTAAATTGGCTTTACTTTTTGGTGACAGCTTGGAAGGACTGCTTAATGATTAACAATATATACTGTATATTTTAAATATTTTCATGTAAATCATAGAGAGTAAAAAAAATGTTTATAATTATCTGACTAAATATATGTTTGCAACTTAATGTGTTTGCTGAAAGCCAAAATGTTTGTGCTTTGTCTCCTCTATCCATGTGCACATTCCCTTGACAATTCCAGAACCCTAATATCACTTTGCTATTTTAAAAATACAATAATCAGGCCAGTGGACACACAACCTTGAAAGAAAAATTGCATAAATTTTTAAGGGCATTCTCACCTACAACACTGAAAATAAGATGCCATCAGAATCTAAAATTAATATAGATAAGGGTAAAAAAAAGAAGACATAAAAATAAGAAAAAGAGGGAAAAAAGTCCTTCTTTCTGTTGAGTGCCATTTCCGAAACATTGCTTCTATATTTATTTAACTTTGTTGTCAGAATTTTCAAGCCATTAAAATACTTTCTTTTCACTTAGACAAATGAATCAAGAAAAGTATACTGGAAAACAATCATTGGGAAAAATTGATTCATAGTGCTTGTCAGAAAAAATATTATGTTTCCCTGAAAGAATTCATCTGGTGGCATTGAGTTGTGTGGACACTGGCAACATAATTAAAATGATACTGAGGCAGCTTGAGTATTATGTGGGACTAGCTGCCCACATAACAATATTTGTGTGTATGTGTGTGTGTGTGTGTGTGTGTGTATGATTTAAACAGGTCTGCTTAACTTCTGTTTTCAACAAATAATTTAGGATATTTTGCTTTCTGGAAAACAAGGAGAGCAGACATTGTCTTTTTTTTCCCCACAGGGAATTAAAATGAGAAAAAAAAAAAGGTGTTGAGGAAGTCAGTGCATGCTTAGTCTTGAAAACTCTCAACTTCTTCCTTCTTAGGGAAATGTGTAAAACAACATCCAGACAGTTGACTGTCTGGTGCAATGTAGAATCCTACTTGGGACCAGTTGAGTCTGGAACAGGAGGCCTTCCCTAGGGAGTATTATACTGGCACAGTCATAAAGCAGTATGACTGTATCTATAAATTTCCATTGACAGTACCAGAGATTGAATTTGATGCCAATTATGAGACTCTTGTCTGTCAGCTGTCGGCTTTCATTTTGCGTTCCTGATAAAGACTCCACCATGTAGAATGCTGCTAGGAGGCAGGGGCTGTATCTTACATTTTTCTAGAAAGCAAGCCATCAAATGTGGTCTTGAGTATGGTTTTTCATATGGACCCAGATGGAAAGTTCATTTGAAGACAACTTGTCTCCACTACAAAGACATAAGTTCTAGTTAGCAGGCATCTGGATTGATCAATGATTCAAGCAAACTTCATTTCAGGTAGAAATGCCTGCAGCAAAATGCTTACTTTTCCATCAGAAACTAAGTTTTCCGTGCTATTCCTAAAAGGCTCTCTTCTGAGCTCTTAAGGATACCAGGAATGAGACAAGATGCTAATTGATTCACTGAATAAAACTAAAACTATCCCTGGAGCCCATTACAATACTATGATAGGGGTGGGAGTGTGCAGAAGAAATATCTGATGACCACAAAAGGACTGAATTACACATGTCTTAAACAGACCTCGTACTCACTGACTCTTTCACAAAGAGTATGACAATAATGTGAGTTCAAGTGCACACACACAGATATACACACACACAAACATATCCTGGACCTATGTTTACCAGTCAGTTGACTGACTGGCTAGTAATATAGTCATATCAACTAAGTAACTCTGCAGACAACATGAATTTTCAATTTTGACCATCAAATTAAAAAATGGAGAAATCGGTAGCATATTATTGACAGCTGGCTACAGTGCCCCGCATGTCCTCCCCCTTGGCATATACTTTAATGTACAGAAAAATTCCTTTTCCAAGCAGGTTTTCATGGTAATTATGGAACCGGTATACATGCAAAAAAGAGCTGTCTGATAGAAATATTATTACCCTCTCATATCTTGTAGCAGAAATCACGATTAGGATGAGTGTGGTATTCCATTTGCATGGTAACATGCAAATGGCTTGATGATAATAATGCTATTATCTGAAGAATAGTCAAAACTTTTCAAGAGTGGGATAAAAGCTTTTAAGAATAAGAAATTATTTCCCCATAGACCTAAAGAATGAGCAATGCCCCTCCCCATACATACTTCAGAAATCTCAATTTAACATTTATAAAAGAAGAATAATTAAAGTTAACATGCAAATTATAGGAAAAATACCATATTGAAGGATAATTTATTGAGTTAAAAAGTTTTCTATTTATTTCATTGTACAATAGATTGTGCTAAGAGCAGTTTTGGAAGAATGTGCAGCATTTAGAAGTGGTATCATGCAGTCATTCAGCAGCATTTTCTCTGAAAGTGCGTGCAAAGACTAAAACAATTTCAAACTGTTTCAGCTACATTCTAGAGCAGTTTCCCACACACTGTACTGTGCAAGCTCTTCAGCTTTGAATAACTTGTCAAGGCAGTCTGCATGCACATATATATTAGTCATTTGCTTGAAAAGACAAGCTAGAATAGAAAATATATAAGCAGCATTCATGTAATCCAGAGTTCCTGAGAAAATAGTGTGTGCTATAAATCCTTGAGAAATAATTTGCATTCATATGAAATTCATGTTATAAAATATTTCTCTAACCTAAAGCAGAGTGATCTGAAACTAAGATATTATGAAGGTCTATCAATATTTAACTGTCAATGATGAAGGCATAGCTAACTTCTACTGCAATTCTTTACAAAAGAAACATGTCAGGTAATGTTTTATTTCTCTATTTTTCACATCTGTTTCAAGAATAGCAGAGAAAGCATTTTCTAAATCAATATATAACCTTTCATAAAATATCTTTCTCTTTTTCCTAAGAATCAAAATTATTTTAAACCATGATGGAACAATGTAAGAACTTGGAAAGAGAGGAGTTTTCAGGACACAGTTACCATTATTATTATTATTAGCTCTACTATAAGACAAATATCTCTGCTTTGTGTACCCAATTAAATCTCTCTTGTGTGGCTAGTGGTATTAATTGCTAGAGTCTGAGGGAGAAGTTGCATTTAGCAGGGGTTTGGGAGGCCTGTTTAGGGTCTCAGACTCTTCCCTTTCCTCTGAAACACTGGGCAAACAGAGAAGTGAGTATTCTTGACCAAAGAAACAATGAAGCAACTATAATCTATTCAGCTTTTGAATTATAAAAGTTTCCTAGCAAAATAAATTCTATAACTTTCTTACTAGGAAATATTCACATGTATACAAAGTCACGTTAGTTCTACTATGTTTAATCTGATATTTTAAAATTTGTAAATAACTCTACTTTGCCTCACTGGGCATAAAACAATAATTATGTATATGTACACATATACATATGTATGCATATGCATATGTATACATATATATACATACATAAAACATGTGTGAGTGTATCTGATTCCTTCAATTCTAAGGGCAGAAAAACTTAGATTTCCTTGTTTTACAAGAAAACTTGTATTTAATTCTACATTTTCTCTCCCTTCAGCTCAGCTTATGCCTCCTCTCAACTTTCTTTAGTTGAATACCCACATTGTTCCTGCTTCATCAGGATGTTGATAAGGAAAAGGGAATTCTATAGCAAAGCACGATTATATCTTCCACAATTAATTTGACTTCCTTTTTATAGAATTCTTAAATAAACCAAATCAATCTGTCAAAGAAATCACAACAGAAAACTTCCTTCAGTGATGAAAAAGTAAAATTCAAAAATGTATTATCTTACAAACAATATAAATTCACATTCGTGCATTATTTTCATTAGCTCATGAATCAGAGTGCACATTATTGTGAAAGCATAAGTGCTGCTGAGCATTTTGCTTCAGCTTTCCTGAATAGAGATATAACAGTAGTATACAGACTAATTGGTCTCAGAGCTGTAGGAACTGTAACTTGCATTATATACTGTCAAGGAAAACCAATATATTTACAGCATTTCAAGGTAACATTCTGTGACAGCTGTAACAAATTACAGCATGAAAAATTAAAGATATTCAAGATAGACTTCTTTAGTAGAGTATAAATAGTTGTGTTCTAAATAATACAAGACTAACCATTCATGTTGTAAAAATCTGTGACTGTATTGGCATTTAGTACAAAAAATTGTGCAGTGCAACTGGTTCTGCCAGTGATTAAACAGACTTGAATGAAGCCAATGCAATTAAAATTATGTCAGTGAATGATATTCTTTTTGGAATCTTAGTTTTTGGTTTGACTACTAAAGGTGATATGCAAATTTTCAACTGCATAGTGAACATAGAGCAGCATAATTGTGCTATGGCACAGATACAAATCTCAGCAACAGACAGGGGCAATTCTTACCAACCTGTAAGCTGAAAGGAAAGGGAGTTTTGGCAGCAAAGGCAAAAATTGATTTAGGTCATTACCTGTAAGCATCTCAACTCAACAGGAGGTTCTACAGTCAGATCAGCATGTGAATGAAGACCACATGATACTTTATTTCATGCTTGGTTTGTGGACATTTACATGGAAATCTGTCTCTAGAAACCTTACCATCACCCTTCCAAGTCTAATGCCGCTAATGGAAAGCAGGGATCTACAAACACATGACTCTTGTTCTGAGAGTTAGATCCAAGCTTCATGAAATGTAAATCTAACCCTCTTCTGGGTTCATGATCATCTTTTTTCTGTTCTAGAAGCTTGAATATTCCCAACCCCAGAACTGGCTGTGACACATTTCCAAGTAGCACATTATAATATGGTTTGCCAGGTGTGCCATCCTCCTAGATCCCACCTAGAATTTGAAGTCATAAACATTCCTTCACATTAATGGTATCACTTCCCCTCAGTAACAGGTATCAACTAAGGCCATTCATGGTGAACAGGCTGACCACTTTTTCTCCGTTCTTGTTGCAAATGCTCCAGTTCAGCCTCATACATCATCTCTTGGACTAAGTACTTCTCTCGTCGTATTCGTTCACGGAGGCCCTTTGGTACATCTGGAATCAGGTATGCGATGAATGACTTAATTCCAAAAACAAGGTGCTGCAAATTTAAGGTGGAAAGTACAATTTTCAAAGTGTCCAAAATGCTAATTAATTAAGACAAAACAATCATGGACAATGTTACATGTGCCTTAAAAACCAACCATCAGAACTTCATATGTGCCATATAGAATACTAGCACTAAAAAATTATATTGGAGGGGCCAACGCTGTGGCACAGAGGGTTAACGCCCTGGCCTGAAGCACTGGCATCCCATATGGACACCGTTCGAGACCCAGCTGCTCCACTTCCGATCTGGTTCTCTGCTATGGCCTGGGAAAACAGTAGAAGATGGCCCAAGTCTTTGGGCACCTGCACCTGCGCGTGAGACCAGGAAGAAGCTCCTAGCTCCTGGCTTCAGATCGGAGCAGCTCCAGTCTTTGCAGCTAGTTGGGGAGTTGGGGAGTGAAGCATCAGATGGAAGACCTTTCTTTCTCTCTGCCTCTCCTCTCTCTATGTAACTCTGACTTTCAAATAAATAAATAAATCTTTAAAAAAATTATATCGGAAATACTACTGTCACCTTATATCACATAAATATTAGAAGAAAATAATTGTTTCCTCTTTCTGCTGAACAATGTTATACTTTATAAATGCCATATGAATAAATCATAAATGCACACATATAAAATTCTTACAAATTATGCGACATTTTTATGACATGTGTTTTCATACACAGATGAGAAAGATCACATCCAGGGAAAATTCATGTCCAATAGATCATAATACATACTATACAAACCACACAATATACAGCCTGCCTGTGATTCTGGATTAGCCTCAATGTGTAACACATGCAGTTTTCAGAATTTCTACTTTATTACGGTCTTATATCATTTTAAGTGATTTAAAATGGTTTATCACATAATTCTTCCATGACAAAATATATTGCTTATATTTTAGAAAATAAGCTGGCAAAAGTATTAGATTAAAATATTGATGAGATGATGGTTGAGACCCTCTGAGTCCAATGGTATTCTGACATCCACTCACTGTGTTATCTTAGGTGAATTACTTGCATTCTGTGTTTCATTCCTAAAATGCTGGTAATAACAGTATTTCCTGAAGGTTAGTATGAGGAACACATGTATAAATACATACCAAGGGCTTGAAGGAGTGGTGGCACAGTGTAAGTACTGCTTAAATATCACTTTATCTTTTTATAAATGAATCCTTTTCTTTTCCTAAGTAGTTCTTTCAATTTATCACAAAGGAAAAAAAAATCTGATACTAATACAGGTAGAATGATTTGAGGAAAAGAACACATTTAATGTCCAGGACATTTAGATGATATTCTATGGGAGAGTTAAGAATATAGGGCCCTTTTCACTGGATTTGCTATATTTTTTCCAAGAAGCTACATATCACAGTAAATCACAGAAGAGTAGGTAATATTTTCCCATTTAGAAAACATAATTAGGAGTTCCTTTTCTGACTAAATATTTGACATTCACAGAAATATCTATCAATGTGCCTGAGGAATATGGAAATAAAAATTTAAAGCACTTGTTTTAAATAGTAAAGAGGAACGTGTTCTATGTCTTATATAATAACAAAAAAAACCTATAAACTGATTTTTTAAAAGTTGATATTAAAAGATGGTTGAACATTAAATAACTTTTAAAAAATCATTTACTAATACTTAGTTCCCATTAATGAAGATAACCAGTAATAGGAAACTTTTCTTAAGCTTATAGAAATCATAAACATTTTTAAAACTAAAGAAAATATACTTGAGGAAAAAAAGGAACATTCCCATTAAACTTGGTGAAAAAATGTATGCTCACACCACTGCTGCCCACCATCATGCTGAAACTATGTTAATTAAAAATATTAGCAGGGCCGGCGCTGTGGCACAGCAGGTTAATGCCCTGGCCTGAAGCACCGGCATCCCATATTGGCGCCCGTTTGAGACCCAGCTGCTCCACTTCCAATTCAGCTCTCTGCTGTGGCCTGGGAAAGCAGTATAAGATGGCCCAAGTCCTTGGGCCCCTGCACCCACGTGGGAGACCCTTAAGAAGCTCCTGACTCCTGGATCCTGGCACCGGATCTGCACAGCTCTGGCTGTTGCAGCCAATTGGGGAATGAACCATCAGATGGAAAGCCTCTCTCTCTCTTTCTGCCTCTCCTCTCTCTGTGTAACTCTGACTTTCTAATAAATAAATCTTTTAAAAAATTAGCCTTCTGGCATATCAGCAAAAATCAAATCACATAATGGAGGATAAAATATCACTCATTATAGCCACAAAAATATTTAAAAGTCTATATAAATTAAAATGAATTAGTAAGCAAAAGAATACTTTAAACACTATTATGTAATAATGATTTTAGTAAATCTCAGGTGTACTAATGAAATAGCACAGTTTTTATAAATAAGTAAAAATATTCTTATGACTTCTACAAAGGAAATGTCCACTGAAACTCTTTCATTGTATTTAAAGGAAACTGAAAGATAAATTCTGAAATGGAGATAAACTATTAATAAATCCAAGTTACTATAGTAATTTAGAAAAAAGTAGAATATATGTGTTGGGGGTTGGATGTGCTGTGCTTTATCAGGTAAAATACATTAAAATTTAATTTTTATTTATAAATTTATTTATTTGTTATGTTTTATTTTTATCTCCTAATAAAAATTAGTAGAAAAGAGAAGGAAAATATATTTCTTATGTTCATAACTGGTGAAGGACTAATATGTAGAGTATATAAGTACATACCAACATTTGCCAACATGCTGGAAATGTAATAAAAAATGAGCCTTGGTTATATATTTACCAAAAAGAGGCTTTCTAGTACTGAAAGTGATGATCAATTTCATTGCAGAAGAAATTAAAACAAAAAGTTAAAGCCCAGATTACTTTCAGAGGATATCCAATTAGATGCACATTTGACTTATCAGAACCCTATAGGCTAGAAGAGAATGGCAGGATATGGTCCAAGTTTTAAAAGAAAAAAAAAAACTGTCAAACCAGGACACTGTATGCAGAAAAGCTCTTATTTATGAATAAAAGTGAAATAAAGATCTTCCACAACAAGTGGATATTGAATTTATCACCATTTGTCCAGGCTTACAAAAGATGCTTAAGGATGTACTATACACAGAAGCACAGAAAGATAGTCATTATTATGAAAAAATGTGAAGGCTGAAAAACTCTAGTAAAAGTACAAAATAAATACAAAGTAAATGACAGGAATATTTACAGAACAGTGGAAGGGCTATGTTCTTATCAATGATCACCTTGAATGCAAATGTCCTCAACTCTCCAGTTAAGAGATAGAGACTGGCTGAATGGATTAAAAAAGATGACCCATCTATTTGTTACCTACAAGAAACTCATCTCATCAACAAAAATACACAACACATTGAAAGTGAAAGGATGGAAAAAGATATCTCATGTTAACAGAAAGCAAAAAAGTTCAGGTGCTACCATCCTAATATCAGACAAAATAGACTTTAACGTAAACACTGTTAAAAGAGACAAAGAGGGCCACTATGTAATGATTAAGAGATCAACTCAACAGGAATATGTGACTATAATAAGTGTATATGCACCCAATTACAGGGCAGTGGCTATTTAAAAGAAATGTCAATGGATCTAAAGGGAAAGATAGACTACAGTACAACAGTAACAGGGGATTTCAACACCCCACTTTCATCAATGAACAGATCAACAGGACAGAAAAACAAAAAAAAAACAATGCAGCTAATCACAGTAATGGACCAAATGGACCTAACTGATAGCTACAGAACTTTTCACCCCACACTTGCAGAATACACATTTTACTCACAGGTGCATGGAACTTTCTCTAGGATAGATCATATGCTAGGCCATCAATACAAGTATGAGCAAATTAAAAAAATCAATATATACCATGCATCTTCTCTGACCACAGTAGAATGAAGCTGCAAATCAACAGCTCAAGAATCTCTAGATCATATGTAACAGTGAGTCACAGAAGAAATCAAAAGAGAAATCAAAAATTGTCTGATACGAATGAAGATGATAATACATTCTCTCAAAACATGGGATACAGCAAAAGCCATGTTAAGAGGAAAGTTTATAGCAATCAGTGCCTATATGAAGAATTAAAAAGATACCAAATAAATGAGCAATCAATGCATCTCAAAGACCTAGAAAAACAACAAACAAAATCAAAATTAGTGAGATGAAATAAGTAATTAAAAATAGAGAAGAAATAAACAAAATTGAAAGGAAAAAAACACAAAAGATCAGTGAAACGAAGAGCTGGTTTTTCTTTCTGAAAAAATAAGCAAAATTGATACACCATTGGCCCAACTAACCAAAAAAAGAGGGAAAAGACTCAAGTCAACAAAATCAGAGGGGTCAGAGCCATGGCGTAATGGATAAAGCCTCCACACCCAGTGCTGGAATCCCATAAGGGCACCAGTTCCAGTCCTGGTTGCTCTACTTCCAATCCTATTCTCTGTTAAGACCTGGAAAAGCAGTAGAAGATGGCTGAAGTTCTTGGGTCCCTGCATCCATGTGGGACACCTGGAAGAATCTCCTGGAACCTAGCTCCTGGCTTTAGATTGGTGCAGCTCCAGCCAATGTGGGCATGTGGGGAGTGAATCAATGGATGAAAGACTCCTCTCTCCCTCTCTCTCGCCTCTGACTCTCCATAAGTCTGCTTTTCAAATAAATAAATCAATCTAAAAATAAATAAAATCAGAAATGAAAAATAAATGTAACAATAGATACCATATTATTAAAAATATCATCAGGAATTACTATAAAGAGCTGTATGCCTACAATTCGGGAAACATAGAACAAATGAATATATTCCTAGACACATACAATCTACTAAAATTGAGTCATGAAGATATAGAAATCCAAAACAGACCGATAGCCAAGTTGGAAATTGAGTCAGTATTCAAGAAAAGCCCAGATATGGACGGCTTCAATGTTGAATTCTACCAGACATTTAAAGAAGAACTAATTCCAACTCTTCTTAAGCCATTCAAAACAACTGAAAGGGAAGGAATCCTCCCAAACTCCTATGAAGCCTGCTTCACCTTAATTCCTAAGTCAGAAAAAGATACTACAGAGAAAGAGAACTATAGACCAATATCCCTGATGAAGATAAATGCAAAAATCCTGGGGCTGGTGCTTTGGTGCAGTGGGTTAATGCCCTGGTCTGAAGCGCTGGCATCCCATATGGATGCTGGTTCTAGTCACGGCTGCTCTTATTCCTATCCATCTCTCTGTTATGGCCTGGGAAAGCAATAGAAGATGGCCCAAGTCCTCGGGCCCCTGGGAGAAGCTCCTGACTTCTAGCTTTGGATCAGTGGAGCTCTGGCCATTGCCGCCAATTGGGGAGTGAACCATCAGATGGAAGATTTCTCTCTCTCTCTCTCTCTCTCTGCCTCTCCGCTTTCTATGTATCTCTGACTTTCAAATAAAAAATCCTTAATAAAATATTAGCTAATAGAATCCAACAGCAAATCAGAACTATCATTCACTTGGATCAAATGGGATTTATCCCTGTTATGCAGGGATGGTTCAACATTTGCAAATCAATGAGATACATCACAATAAACTGAAGAACAAAAATCATATGGTTATCTCAATAAATGCAGAGGAAGCATTTGATGAAGTCCAACATCCTTTCATGATGAAACCTTAAGAAAATTGGGTATAGAAGGAACATTCCTCAACACAATCAAAGCAAATTATCACAAATCCATGTCCAGCATCAAATTGAAAAGGGAAAAGCTGAAAGTATCCCCTCTAAGGTTTGGAACCAGACACAAATATCCATTCACCACTGCTACTCAATATAGTCCTGATAGTTTTAGCCAGATCCATTAGGCAAGAAAAAGAAATTGAAAGGCTACAAATTGGAAAGAAAGACATCAAAATGTCCTTATTTGCAGATGACATGATTCTATATAAAGGGAATCCAAAGACTCCAATAGAAACTGTTGGGATTCATAAGAGTTTGGAGTTTGGTAAATTGGCGGGATATAAAATCAAAACAAACAAATAAACAAACAAACAAAAAAACAAATCAATAGCCTTTGTATATACAAGACAATGCCATGGCAGAGAAAGAACATTTAATATCAGTCCCATTCACAATAGTTCCAAAAAGAATCAAATATTTTGGAATAAATTTAATGAAAGATGTCAATGATTTCTATGCTGAAAATCACAAAAGACTAAAGAAAGAAATCGAAGATACATTAGAAAAATGGAAAAATCTATGTTCATGTATTGGAAGAATCAACATTATCAAAATGTCCATACTACCAAAAGTAATTTACAGATTCAGTGAAAGCCCAATAAAAAATATTACATTCTTCACAAGTCTAGAAAAATTATGCTGAAATTCATATGGAAACACAGGAGATCCTGAATAGCTAAAGCAATCTTATACAACAAAAAGAAACCCAGCATCACAATACAGACTTCAAGACATACTACAGGGCATTTATAATCAAAAGAGTCTGATAATGGTACAAAAACAGATGGATAGACCAATGGAATAGAATAGAAACATGAGAAATCAATGCAAGTTTCTACAACCAACTTATATTTGACAAAGAAGCTAAAATCAATCCCCAGAGCAAGGATAGTCTCTAACAAATGGTGGTGGGGATACTGGATCTCCACATGCAGAAGTATGAGGCAAGACCCTGACCTTACACAAAAATCCACTCAAAATGGATCAAAGACCTAAATCTATGACCTGATACCATTAAATTACTAGAGAACATTGGGGAAACTCTGCAAGACATTGGCATAGGCAAAGACTTCTTGGAAAAATCCCCAGAGGCACAGGCAAACAAAACCAAAATTGACAAATTGGATTACATCAAGATGAGAAGCTTCTGCACTGCAGAAGAAACATTAAGCAAAGTGAAGAGGCTACCGACAGAATGGTAGTGAATATTTACAAACCATGGAACTGATAAAGGGTTAACATCCAGAATTTATAAAGAGCTCAAGAAATTCAACAACAACAAAACAAACCATTTGATAAGAAATGGGCAAAGGACTTGAACAGGAATTTTTCAAGTAAAGAAATTCAAATGTCTAACAGACACTTGAGAAAATGCTCAGGAACACTACCCATCAGGGAAACACAATTCAAAACCACAATGAGGTTTCACCTCAGTCCAGTTAGAATGGCTCTCCTAAAGAAATAAGCAAACAACAAATGCTGGCAAGGATGTGGGTAAAAAAGGAACCTAATCTAATGTTGGTGGGAATGTAAATTTGTGCAGTAACTATTGAAGTCAGTATGGAGATTCCTAAAAAATCTGAATTTAGACCTACCATATATTCCAGTCATCCCAATCCTGGGAATTTACCCAAACCAAAGAATCACTGTCTGAAAGAGTTATCTGCACCCCCATGTTCACTGCAGCATAATTCACAATAGCTAAGATATGGAATCAATCCAGACATCCATCAGTTAAACTGGATAAAGAAATTATAGTATATATACACTATGGAATACTACGCAGCTATATAAAAAAGAAATCCTGTCTTTTGCAACAAGATGGACACAATCAGAAACCATTATGCTTAGTGAAATAAGCCAGTCCCAAAAAGACATACATCATGTTTTCCCTGATCTGAGGTAACAGAGTATCTGAAATGTAATGTATTGGAGTGAAATAGACGTTTTGAGATTTGATGATTGGTTATAGCCTTTGTCTCTTCCATTGAGAAATAGTTTTTTTTTTAACTTCATAATATTTGCTGAACTCCTTTACTTAGAGTAGGGTTAACTATACAAATATTAAGTGAACCTAAAATAGAACTCTGTAAAAATTAAGAGTGGGGATGTGAGAGAGGAAGTAGGAAGAAGGGTTGGAATGTGAATGGGGTGTGGGTCAGGGAAAAGTATCACTATGTTCCTAAATCTGTGTATATGAAATACATGAAGCTTGTATAACTTAAATAAAATTTAAAAAAAAGAACAATCTTGGTAGATCATTTACTATGATTCGTTGAATAGTGCACTTACAATACTGTAGTTTTAGAGTAATTGAATTATATATCAATAAAACTATTAATTTGTAAAAAATAAAGCAAAATATTCTTACTTTTATCCAACTGTAAAATATTAGCAAGTCAGATAAAATGAAAGTATGTTGAAAAATTTAAGGGAATGAAATCTTATCCACACAGTTGAGATAGTTGCAGTCCATTTGGACAGCAATCTTACAGTGCTATGTGAAACCAAGTATGCACAGAAATTAGCAATCCCACACTTCTTAGAAATCCTTTGTATGTCAAAAATATAACATATCCTGTAGTGTTAATATGAGATTCATTTGAAGTTATGAATATTGTTGCAGACCTTAAATTCCATCCATAGGAGAAAATGGTATTTAAATACAATGAAATATCATAGAGGAGACAGAAGAAATTATCTAAACATAGATAGAACTCACATCTAGATCTTTCTCTTCAGCAAAGACAAGTAAAATGGGTAAGAGAGAAAATTAGTTTTATTACATACTACTACTTTTTTTTTTTTAATTTGACAGTGAGAGAGAGATACAGAGACAAAAGTCTTCCTTCCTTTGGTTCACACTCCAAATGGCCGCCACAGCCATTTGCTGATCCGAAGCAAGGAGCTAGGTGCTTCCTCCTGGTCTCCCATGCAGGTGCAGGGGCCCAAGCACTTGGGCCATCCTCCACTGTCTTTCTGGGCCACAGCAGAGAGTTGGACTGGAAGAGGAGCAACCGGGACTAGAACCCGGTGCCTATATGGGATGTCGGCTCTGCAGGCAGAGGATTAACTAAGTGAGCCAAGGCGCTGCTGGCTCCACTACTACTTATTTTTAAAATAGAATACTATAAATAACATATGCATATGTTTTTAAATAAACGAATATATGCAAATATATATGTGCAAGAACCTACACTGAAGAAAAGCACGTGTTTTTAGAGTATTTAAGGGAATTAGTAATGGAGAATAAAGAAAAAATAAAGAAAATCACATGGATTCATAATCACAGGCTGCTATGTACTGGGGCATGTGATTAACTCTGTTCCAAAAGTAGAAGAAAAGTGTATATTTAAACACACACACACACACACACTTAACTGAATCACTGATTTGAAATATGCTTGAAACCTTGGGACTACCTGCAATAAAGTACAAAGTCCCACTTTATCAGGAGGCATTTTTATTGACATGAGGAATCAATGACTAAAAGAATTGAAGTCCTGGATAAGATTTTTAGAAGTCAACACCTTAGTTTATGCATGAGGGACACTTCCCCGTAGAATCTGAAGTACTTTTGGAGATCCACTGAAGGTTGAAGTTGCCTTTGAAGACTTGTTCCAGAAGTATTAGGTATGATTATTTCTTTCTCTTCATAATTTTGACCATAGGAAACAGGTTCATTTAAAATGTTTTCATTAGCCTTACTGTTATCTTAGAGTAGATATTCAGTTCTTTCCAGTGCTGTGTTCTTTATGGTATGAAGCTGATTTTATGATAAAGAAGACAATGACAATTGCAGCTTCACCCAAAATTTTTTACAAGTTTACAATCTAATATTATTGCATGAATATGATAATTAAATCTATGCTTTTTTTTTTTTTTGACAGGCAGAGTGGACAGTGAGAGAGAGAGAGACAGAGAGAAAGGTCTTCCTTTGCCGTTGGTTAACCCTCCAATGGCCGCCGCTGCAGCCGGCGCACCGCGCTGATCCTGGCAGGAGCCAGGAGCCAGGTGCTTTTCCTGGTCTCCCATGGGGTGCAGGGCCCAAGCACCTGGGCCATCCTCCACTGCACTCCCTGGCCATAGCAGAGAGCTGGCCTGGAAGAGGGGCAACCGGGACAGAATCCGGCGCCCCGACCGGGACTAGAACCCGGTGTGCTGGCGCCGCAAGGTGGAGGATTAGCCTATTGAGCCACGGCGCCGGCTCAAATCTATGCATTTTTAATAATTTAAAAATTATCTTTTTATATACAAAAGCACATGTGATCAACTGAAATTAAAGTTGCTTGTTCAGAAAATCAGTTCTTCTATCATGATGGATTTTTTTTTTTTTGTATCATGATACAAACTATCCTTTCCCTTTGATACGTGGCTACCAGGAGTCTCAAAACTAGGATGCTCAAATGTTTTTAGTTGATTTGTGGAGCCATTTCCTTTACCTTAATTTCCCAGTATAAATACCCACTAGCCTACATCTTATATTATTCAGGTCTTGCTGTGTTTTCTCTTGTTGTAATGGCTCAATTGCATCAGAAAATTATGCTTGGGCCTACCTAAGAACATTTTTGGAATCAACAGGGAATTGATTTTAAAAACGAACTTATATATATTAGTTTGCAAATCATTTTCCTACAATAATTTTCTTTTAGTTTGTGACTAACCTCAAACACAATAATGAAGGCCAATCGAGCAGCAAGGATGTGCCAGTATTGTAAGGTGAACTCATAGGGTTTGGAACTCCAAGGGGGCCCTCTGTAGTCACGATACCTGAAATGCACAGAAACAAACAAACAAAAAAATGGAATTCCAAAGCATGGGAACCCAGAATTTTCTAGATTTGCCAAAACTTCAACATAACAGTTTAAATGCATTCATTAGCAAATAGCAGGGAGGGGATGGAATCGTGAAAGCAAACAGGACAGACAACTATTAATTATAAGTAAGTACCTGCAATAGCCAGAATTCCCCATGCCGAGCTCACTCAGGTCAAAGAAGGCTAGGCTGTTATTGACATAACCCTTTAAGCAGCTGGGAAGAAAAAGAAAAGTGTCACGTGATTCAGATATTAATAAGTTTCTATTCCAGTTCTTTATTAGAAATGACAGATTGTATAAATGCATTATTCTTTTCATTCCTACTATAAACTCCTACCAACTGAGTTGTCTTATTCCATCCCATAACTTCCAACACACCTGAATTGTACCTTAATGATGTATACTCTTCTCTTGCTATTTTCTCGCAATAGTTCCCATTTTACCCTTCATTGATTTACATTTATTAAGCAGTTACTGTGTACCAGACATTATATCAGTTATTTCCTAGGTGTTAAAACTGCATGTGTTTTAAAATAAGCATGCTTCTAACACTACATGGTTATTTATAATTAAGTAACCAGTCAAAAAAACATTATTTATTTGTTACCTATTTATTAAGTTATTAAATATTTATTTATTGAGGACTTACAATTTGTTAGAAAAATCCTTGATGCTCAGTATTTAAAAGTAAACAAAGCAGGCAAACAATCCCTATCTCTGAGGAGCTCACATTTTAATGGGAGAGAAGTGAAGACAAGACTCACAATTAATAATTAAATTGCATAGTGTTAAAAGGTAATATGTGCTATGAAAATAAAAAATGAAATGGCTCTTCCACATGAGCTACACTAGGTCAATCCTCCAGCAGTTAAAAAATAATTCATGCCAGTGCCACGGCTCAATAGGCTAATTCTCCGCCTGCATCGCCAGCACCCCGGGGTTCTATTCCTTGTCCGGGCGCCGGATTCTGCCCCGGTTGCCCCTCTTCCAGTCCAGCTCTCTGCTGTGGCCCAGGAGTGTAGTGGAAGATGGCCCAAGTGCTTGGGTCCTGTACCCACATGGGAGACCAGGATAAGTACCTGGCTCCTGGCTTCGGATCAGTGTGGTGCGCCAGCCACAGCGCGCTGGCCGTAGCGGCCATTGGAGAGTGAACCAACAGTAAAGGAAGACCTTTCTCTCTTTCTCTCTCTCTCTCTCTCTCTCTCTGTGTGTGTGTGTGTGTGTGTGTCCACTCTGCCTGTCAAAAACAAAAGAAAAAAATAAAACAAAACAAAAATTCATGATTTTACAGATATTTAAAATGTGTGGAAACAAGATCTAGATGAATGAAAGTTCCAGAGAGAGAAAAATACTTAGGGAAACTGACAAGCACTGATTCTTTTCTCTCCTGCAGGCATATACTTGTCAAATTTGGATGAATGGATGAATACTGAGTGTTGGTCTCAGCAAGGCAGAGGGTTTCTACCAAGAGAAACCTATAGCTTTGCCATGTGGCACTTTGCATGGCACTGGGATGATGGATTAGCAAAAGAATTCCCAAATGTCTGGGCATCTTAAAGATTTTTACTGTTTTTTATTCATATAAAGAGAACAGATTTCATATATTTCGTAGATAAAATTCTAAAAACATAATGATAAATGACAATTATTATTACAGTTCCAGTAGTTGGAATAAGACAAATATTAGTAGTATTTTGCGGGAAAGTACAAAATCAGAAAAGTCTGGACATTTTAGTCATGAGATATTTGCTATGTTCTTGGGTATTCCAGGAGGCAGGGTCAGGGGAAGGCCAGCTGAATGTGAAGCTTCCAAAAGGCAGAATGAAGTCTTGCAGAGTCTTATAACATGTAAGAGACAAAGGCCTGTTACAAGTCATGATAGAGAAGCCTACCTCTAACACACATCTAGTTACCCTCTCAAAGATTTGAAGCTGTGTGGAGCAAAACAACAAGTTTAAAGTGAACCTCACAAGCACGTGGAGCTGATTCTCACAATCTAAGACTATTCTCTATCATATAAAAATTGATCAATAAAATTCACCACATTAATGAAACAAAAGGAGAAAATGATACAATAATTATAATAGATAAATAAAATTAGTTAAAATAATTTGGCATTCATGAAAAGACCACTCAGCAAACTAAAATCTGATAAGATCTTAATCTGATAAAGAATACCTGCAAAAAACTACTAATATAGTCAATAGTGAAATGTCCAATATGTTGAACACTTCCTCCTAAGGCCAAGGACAAGAGAAATATTTTCACGGTTAGCGCTTTTATTCAACACAGATTACACAAGTAGAAGAAAAATATATAACAAATTAATACAATGAATATATGAATCTCTCGTTATTTACATATGGCATAATTGGGTTCTTAAGGAACACAAAATAATCTACAAATTATTTGATCAAAACAAAATACAAGTCGTAAATCTGATTTATAGAACATCTACATTTGACTTTTTTTTTTTTTTTTTTTTGACAGGCAGAGTGGACAGTGAGAGAGAGAGACAGAGAAAGGTCTTCCTTTTCCTTTGGTTCACCCCCCAGTGGCCGCTGCAGCCGGCGCACCGTGCTGATCCGAAGCCAGGAGCCAGGTCTTTTCTCTTGGTCTCCCATGCAGGCGCAGGGCCCAAGCACTTGGGCCATCCTCCACTGCACTCCCTGGCCAGAGCAGAGAGCTGGCCTGGAAGAGGGGCAACCGGGACAGAATCCGGCATCCTGACTGGGACTAGAACCCAGTGTGCCGGCGCCTCAGGTGGAGGATTAGCCATTGAGCTGTGGTGCGGGCTACATTTGAACTTTAAATAAAAACAGTTCTCAGATAATACAACACAGACAAAAACAAAAGAAATCAGATAGTATATTCAAGGATTGTTGAGAAATGTCAATTCCCTCAGTTTTTTAAATGGTAACTGACAAAAAGTGAATTTGAAGTTCACATGGAAATTAAAAGAATGTATTCTACCAAGGTCAATGTTGTAAAAGAAAATGTTTGAAACATTTTGGGCCATCGCTGTGGCACAGAAAGTTCAAGTCCCAGCTGCTCCACTTTTGCTTTAGTGTCCTGCTGATGTGCCTGGGAAAGCAGTGGAAGATGGCTCAAGTGCTTGGACACCTGCACCCACATAGGAGACCCAGAAGAAGCTCCTGGCTGCTGGCTTTGGCCTGGCCCAGCCCTGGCCATGGCAGCCATTTGAGAGTGAACTAGCAGATAGATATCTCCTTCTCTCTCTCCTTCTCTCTCTCTATTTTTAAATAAATCCTTTAAAAAAGATATATTTTGTACCTCATATTGACTTAATGTTAAGCTACAATAAATAAGGAACTATGGTGTAGTTGCAAGGAAAGGCAAATAGACCAATGTAATAGATGCAAGAGTCCAAAATCAAGTCCACAGATCACACTTACTTCAGTCATGACAAAAACACCACTGCAATTCAGTGGTAAAGGAATATCTTTTCAAAAATGGTATTGGAGATATTGGAAATCCTTGAAGAAAATAACAAACCCTGACTGCTATACAGTATAATGGAGTGAAGCAAGGGAAACGGGGATTAGTGGAATAAAATTTCAAATAGGTTCTTTAGCATAGACCTTCTTAAGAAAGTAGTACGTGAGTAAAGATTAGGACTTAAAGGAAGCATCCATGCAGATGTTTGTGGGTAGAGAGCTTTAAGCAGAAGGAGCAAAGAACTTAGCATGCACCAAGAATTGTGAGAGGACATTAAGTTGAAAGAAAGGGAAGGAAGAAAGAGTGGTAGGAAATCAGTCCAGATAAGATCACTTTGTATGAACTAGAGTTCAGCTCTTAGAGTGATATAAGACTATTGAGTTCTGAACAGTTGAATTACATAATTGAACTTAAGTTTTAAGTTAGTCTATTAAAGAATCCAAGTGAGAAAGAATAGTGCCTAAAACTATGTGGTAGTCGTTGAGGTGGCATAATGTTTTCAAGGTAGGTTCAATGTGCTTTTCAGAGGACCATATAGGGTATGAGGAAAAATAGGTATTCAAACTAATCCCAAAGATTTGGGCCTGGGCCACAGGACGGGATTGCTGACTGCAATGAAGAAGACTGAAGGTTGGCCAGGTTTTGAGGAAAATTTTGAGTTTAAATTTGCAGATAGTTTGCCTGGGATGCCCATTAAGGACATAAGAGCAGATGTCAAATACAAAGTAGAATAATCAAGTTTGGAATTCACGAATGAAGTTAGATACATGAAACTGAATGAGACCATCAGGAAAATGAAAATAGAAAAAGAGGAAAAATATACATAAACTTATTCTGTGGTAAACTCCAAATTAAGAAGCTGAGAGGGGTCAGTGCTATGGCATAGCAGGTGGGGCTACCGCCTGCAGTTCTGGCATTCCATGTTGTGGCTGGTTCGAGTCCCAGTTGCTCCACTTCTGATCCAGCTCTCTGTTGTTGCCTGGAAAAGCAGTAGAAAATGGCCAAACTCCTTGGACCCCTGGACCCATGTGGGAGAGTGGAAGAAGCTCCTGGCTCCTGGCTTTGGCTTGGCGCAGCTCCGGCCATTGCAGCCAGTTCGGGAGTGGACCAGCGGATAGAAGACCTCTCTCTCTCTCTCTCCCTTTCTCTCTCTCTCTCTCCCTCTGTGTAACTCTAAGTTTCAAATAAATAAATAAATGTGTTTTTTTTTTAAGCTGAGAAATGAGAATTAACAAAAGTTACTGAGCAGGTGTGGTTAGTAGCACAGCAGGAAAATCAAAGTCCTTGGCCTTCTGGAAGTCAAGTCAATAAAATGTATCAGGAAAAGAATGATGAGTTGTCAACTGCTGGTCATAAGTCAGGAATATGAGAACTGGGAATTGACAAATGGATTTGATAACGTGAAAGTCATTCAAGACCTTTCAGTGAAATGGCGGGGCATATGCCTTATTGGAGAGTTTGAAGGAGAGGAGTAAAGGAATTATAGGAAGAGGAATAGAAAACTCTTTGGGTGTGTTTTGTTAGAAATAAAAGCTAAGACAGACTGGCAGGCAGTAGGTATAAGGGAGGACTTTATTGAAAACTGACAGGAAGAGTTAGAGCATGTTTCAAAATTGGCCATGTGTGAGAGAAAGGGTAGGTTATTAAGATGCATTTCTCAGGGAAAGAGGAAGGGATACAGGGTCAAGAGGAGGGATTATTCTTTTAAGAGGAGCACAGATCAAGTTGTAATAACTAGAAGGCAAACTGTATGTGATGCATTCTATAGGGAGGTAGATGTTACGATGAACATATAATCTGTGAAGGTTCCTTTGTAATCAATACAATTATCCTAGCGAAGTAGAAAGCAAGATGGGGTGAAGGTGAGAATAAGAAAGAAGTTACTGAAGTCTTGAGGAATGAAAAGAAACTAACAAAAAAGCTCACTGAAAAAGAAGAGCAAGTAGACTAGGCAAATAAAATGTTTGCTAGGTCCCTGCAAGGTGTGAGAAAGTGAGTAATGGTGTTTTTTTCTACAGGTAATAAATGCATGCAGTGCAGAGTGGACAGAATTTGGAGAACCAAAGGTGTGATTCTACCAAGGCAGTATAACCAAGTGAGGGGAAGTGATTATCATCATTCTTAAATGAGTAGGATGAAAAAAGAGGGAATGAAAGGAAAAGGGGAAAATGATTATTGCCATGATCAGCAGGTTAGATTTCTAGCTACATTCAAAGAATTGTTATAGTTAAGGTTACTTTTTTATAACATTAAAACATATATATATTATTAAAAACTATGCTATAGGTTAAAAACTGTAGAAAGACAAGGTGATTTTCTTTAGGACTCCTCAAAATTTTGGGTCTCAGGACTGACCCTTGAACATTAAAAAAAAATGCGAATTCAAAAGAGCTCCCCCTCAAAATAGAAATATCCACTGAACTGAGTAATATATCAAAATATTTACTTATTAATTCATTTTAAATGACCATCAAATATACCATAAATTTTATATTAAAATGGTATATTTTGAAGATAGCTACACTTTCTGAAAGACAAAAATTGTGAGAATGACATTACTTTACATGTTTGCAAATCCCTATAATGTCTGTTTTAATGGCAAATTAGAATCTCATAGCTATTTCTATATTAAATCTGTTGCAATATGTTGTTTAGGTTGAAGAGTAAGTAGAAATCTGGCTTTACATAGATAAGTAGTTCGAAAAAAAAGGACTATTTTAATAGCACTTCAGAAAAGTCTGAATAATTTTCACTGATTTCATACCAAAGCTCTACATGTAGTAGTTCTCTGAATTATACAGATATTCCAAATATTGATGTATCTTTATTATAGAATATAAAAATGAACAATTTTTAATATCACATTTTTATCAGGAGAAAATCTGAGTGCTGGAAAGCATTCAAGCTCAAAGTGGTAGATAAAAGTTATCTAAAATTCTGATTTTCAACTCAAAGCTTGAACTTTATTAATATCAACAAATATCAACTGAATAGTGTGAACTATTGCAGTTTGTCTGACAGTCATTATTTCATGCTGGAAATAAGTTTGTTCATGTAACAACCCCAGAAAGCACACTAGGGACATGCAGCATCTCACTTTGTTATGTAGAAGTGCTTTGTGCACAAGTCCCATTCTGTCACATGGAATATTTAATGACATTTATTGAGGCATGAGTAGCTTATAGAGGTTATAATTATTACTTCCGTGACCCTCCTAGACCACATAATTTCAGCCACCATATCTTCCTTCTCAGTGCCATGGTATCCTGTCACCTTGCTCTGAAAATCCCCAATCTAAATGAACAAATTCCAAGTTAGCTGCTACGGACACCTGAAAAAAAGAGAAAAACCCTAGAAAGCAGGGTGCTCCTATAAAAACAGGGTGTCAAGACTGTTTAAATGCTCTACATTTTTGCACATTAGTCTACCTTCTTAGTCTTTGAATATGGAGGATTCAGATTCTATCTCAAGAAAAGCAGATCCTGAAATTGTACTAGAGCTGGCCTAGCCAATCTCATTTTTACCATCCAGTAGGTGGCAGTAGAGATACTAGCAAATAAAGCTCATAACAAAGAGAGCAAACAATTCTATACATTTTAAACTCAAAATCTGCTCTAGCCCATTTTGAATTTAGGGGGGAAAAAGATAAAACCTTATAGTTGAATAGTACTTTACAGTTCATAAAATGTTATCTCAGACACAATTTTTTAATCACAAGGCCTGTGACCACTCTTTCTTGTGAACCAATTAGTTCAGAATTAATGTGCCTTTTAATCAAACGCAGAGTGAGAACTATAACCTAATGTGGCTCACTTCAACTTAAAGTTTTCTGACTAGACACTAAAAGGTAAAATAAAATAACACCCATGTGTTTATTAAATTGAGACATTCATGTTCAGATAGCTATTTCAGCGTTCTGAGAAAACATTAGTTAGAGTTAAGGGACAAGTTTATCCTTTATCAGTGCTCATTGGGTTTTGGCATCGGTCTTGCATCCAGAACAGCTGCATGTACAAGGCTGCCCTTGAAGGAATGAGGAGAGGCAGCTTCTCCTATTAGTCTTCTGTCTCCTGCCCCTACACCTACACATAAGGCTGATCTTCAAGTGTAACTCTTTCATGTTACTCTAATTCTACTCAGTTCCTCAAGTCCACGTCCTTCTTGAATTCTGCAATATCTTCTTTCATCTAAATCAGTTATTGTCCCCAGGGCAATGTCTGGAGACATTAGTTTGGGTGTCACATCTTGAGGAGGAGACAAGGATACTGCTAAATATACTACAATGCACACGAAACTCCCCTCTCCTCTAAAACAATAGAATTGCCTGATTTAAAATAGTGTAGAGGTTTAGAAACTCTGTTTAAATGTATGGATTTAAATTTTAACAGCTCATACATTGATGACAAGTCTAGGGCAACAGTTTCTATACTTTAAATTACCTAGCTATAAAATCCCTGGAAAATCTCTGTTCAGATAGCTGACAGTTCCTTCATATTCTGCATTTCTCCTCAAACTATCTTTGTTCTCTTCATCAACTTGATTAAGCAGCATGGCTTTCAACTCCCCCAGTTCTGCATAAGAATATTGAACGTGGGAAGTGAGATACACAGCAGACCCATAGAATGGCAGATGTCCTGAACAGCACTCTGGCCTCAGAATCAGCCCTTAAGGCATGCGGATCTGGCTGAAAAGCCCATGAGAGTATTTCAGGCATGGAAAGCCAAGACACTCTGGCAAAAAAAAAAAAAAAAAAAAAAAAACAAAAAAAAAAAAACAAAAAACACCTAAATGAAAGATCTCTGCGAGTGAGATCCCAGTGCAGTGGAAAGTACAGGTCATCAAAGAAGGAGGTACCTTTCTCTGAAGGGAGGAGAGAACTTCCACTTTGACCATGGCCTTGTCTAAATATGATCAGAGTCGGTGAACTCAGGGGGCTTCCATAGCCTTGGCAACTCATGACAAGAGCATAGGGTGATCACTAACGTCATAAATAAGAGTGTCAATTTGTTAGATCAACAGCAGGAGTCACTGTGCACTTACTCCTCATGTAGGATCTCTGTCCTTAGTGTGTTGTACATTGAGATTTAATGCTATAACTAGTACTCAAACAGTATTTTTCACTTTATGTTTCTGTGTGGGAGCAAACTGTTGAAATCTTTACTTAATGTATGCTAAACTGATCTTCCTTATATAAAGAGAATCGAAAATGAATCTTGATGTGAATGGAAGGGTAGAGGGAGTGGGAAAGGGGAGGGTTGCGGCTGGGAGGGACGTTATGGGGGGAAGCCATTGCAATCCATAAGTTGTACTTTTGAAATTTATAGTCACTAAATAAAAGTTAAAAAAAAAAAAGAATATTGAACTCTGTGTTTTCTAAAGTCTTTTCCAGTTCTAGAATCCAACTTCTAAATATTTTATAATATTTTTAAGATTTTTTGATACCAGTGATGCATTTGAAAATAAAAAAAGGTAAGTTCTAAAATGGTTTACTCTAAAAATCATTGTTCTCTTTTTACCTCACTGATTCCATCTGAGAAACACAGTATAAATGCAATGGTCAGAAACATTACCTCTAATAATCACAGAACAAAACTTCCCAATACGTTTCCATTTTAATTACGAAGCAAAATATTCCAGGAAAATGCATAAATTTCAACCTTACTTTTCATTCTGTACTCCATGATGTGCACAGGGGCCATATTTGTATTCATAGACAAAACGTGGGATGTAATCAGACGTAATGGCAATTACAAATGCATTGGTGATCACAGCCAATATACCAATTCCTTCAAGAATTCCAAGCCAGATACCTGTCGGGAGAAAGATTAAAGAAGTTTAAAAAAAAAAAAAAAAGAAAGAAAAGAAAACCCTCTAATCAATCAGATTTTGGAAAGATTTTACATAGGTTGGAATTGTATCTATGACCACTATTCACTTTAATATAGTATAATATAGCATCCCACTCCAAGTATTACAGCAATTATGTATACTTTTTCTACCAAGGGAAAATAGACCACATTTAGAAAGATTTTTAAATTGAAATATCATTCGTGTCTGTTCTGATGAGACATGGCACGGATGTTAAAGATATTTCAAATCTTGACGAACAGAACTTGCTGAAGCAATAAAAACAATGAACAAAATTGTCCAGTTCTTCTTGATTGTGTGCAGTCTGAAAGATCTATATTCATTACAATCTTTTTCTTTTTCTCTGTTAAGTATCTTTTTGAGGGAAAATTACCAACAGGAAACTGAAGTTTGTGTTGAGATCTGCAAATTACTGTCGGTTGATATTTTCTACTTTTAGAAGGTCAATCTGGCATCTTATGGACACATGCAAAAGCTTTTGAAGTTGAAAAGAGAATTAACATACTTTGATTATGGTCAGAACTGATGTTTCACATAAGATTAAATTTAGCTTTAAAACTATAGATATGAAAATAATCCTGTGGAAAAATATTCAAAAATGCTATTGGAGATTAAATAGCATGGTTATTGCCTCCTGCCCTTGTTTTTTTTGAAAATCTTGATAATGTGGCTACAATGAGTTGCAATTAAAAATAAACAAGTAAGAAAGGAGATTTGAGTTTACTTGATGAGGAAGTTATAAGACAAGACACTGACTTTTGTAAAAAAAGTTGATTACAACAAAAATAAACTTTTAATTTTACTGAAGTAATGATAATCAAAAATAAGAAATTTTTGTTATTAATAATTTTGGGAAAACAGAATATTAGAGGGAAAGGGGTCAAATTTCAATTTCACCAATACCAAATTCCAGAATAATCAAAATTCAAATAGAATCATAAATGACAAAAAATAACTAACAAACTGAAACTGAGTAACAGACATCTAAAAATAATAATGCAAACAATGGTTTATAAAATCATGAGTTTCAAGGGCCTTTCTAAGAATGTCAAAAATGATAACCAAAAGGAAGTTGTATCAACTCGGTTATATTTAAAATTTAAAACTTTATTCATGATCAAGTGAATAAATTAAATACTAGCATTTGAAAAATGTTTGCAATATATTCATGTGTCAAAGGTTAATATTTTCAGTCTGGACACAGAGTTTACCAAATCATATATAATTCCTAAAACATATATTTGCTAATAGTCATAAAGAAATAAAAATATATTGAATATCATAGTTACAAAAATGCCAGTAATGTAATAAGGTAAGATATGTATTTAGCCTCTTTAGATCATCAAGGATGGAACAGTAGCAGAAGGAAATTTGTACTACATCTAGTATTGCTGAGGGAATGGGAAAATTATACTAATGTGCTTAAGATGAGAGAGTAAATTGGCTCATTTCTGGAGGACATGTCGCCAAATTATGTATCAAAAATTTAAATGTACATATTCTTAGAACAGAAGTTCCATTCTAGGAATTTATCATGAAGAAATTATTAGACAAAGAACACATAAAGCTGTTCACCTCAATGTTGCTTGAAATAGTAAAAACTAAATACCTAAAAAGTAAAAAATAAATAGTAAAAACCACTAAAGCAATCTTAGCACTGCTATAGAACTGTGTTTATTTATATGTGAAGGCATATATAAAATCCTTTTAAGTTATGAATAAGTATTTGAAACAGCATACCTGAAATGAATCTCCTCTCAACTAAGTTAGTATTCATTTAATTCCTTTGCTAACTAAAATTTAGATTTTGTGATGGTTGAAAGGGAGTACTCAAAATAGGAACTCATGCTCTCCTAAGATCAGGCCATGTTGACTTTGACTTTTGTCCTACTATAACAAAATAGGAGGGTACATTTGCAAGTTCATGGAAAATGAAGTGAAAAGATAAGAAAAAAATTAGAAATCAATGCACACAAGGAGTCTTCAAATAATTCATGAAAAACATTTATTTTCTAGTTCTTACCTATGTCAGTTGCTCGAGCTGGTAGAGGCCTCCGCCACTGGGTGACAAATTTGTATGCATCCAGCCTGATTTCAATGATGTTGTTTAACAAAGCCAAAAGAGGTGCCAAAGGAAACGCAGCAACAAAGATGGTGGTAAAGCCAAATTGCAAAACTGTAAAAGGACAGCATTAGAAATTTAATGATATACACCATATCATTACTGACCGTCTCCTTTGGACAAATCAGCACTTTATATAAATTGCGTTTAATGATTTCAACATCTCTATAAAATCAACAGGCTTATCTCACTTAACTGTTGAAAAAACTTTAGCTCATACAACTATGTGACTGTTATACAAGTTTTGTAAATGATAGCCAACTAGAAAACTATTCAAGCTTGCATTCAGATTCAGATTTGAATGAATTTAAAGTCTGTGTGGTTTTCATCTCTCTGTAGTGAAGCATGATGGAAGAGGAAGTAAGAAAAAGATCAAAGAGAAAGAGTGGCAAAGGGGTAGGGGGTGGAGGAAAAAGAGAAAAGTGGAGAAGAAAGAAGAGAAAAAGGAAAAGGGGAAGAAGAAGAGGAGGAGGAGGAGGGCTGGAAGAGGAGGAAGACAGCAAAGAGGAGATGATCTTGAAAGGAAAATGGTTGGTTCTGGAAGGGGCCCTAAGGACCTGTAGTAATCTTGCCCTCTCTCTATAGACAAGAAAACTGAGGGTCAGAGAAAAGTAAATGTCAAGGCCATACCCCGTGATTCTAACAGAATGGAATTTTTTTATGTTCTTAATATAAATAAGATTCTCAAAGATACTAAGACAGACTTGGTCTGAGCAAAGGTTTATTGTGAAAAACAATTATGGCTTTATTGGGTGGGATGGTATGTCTCCTAAACAAGAAATTGGTATGGCTCCATTTTTCTCTTCAAAATATTTGCTCAAAAGCTAGGTGCTCCTCTGTGAGAAAAACATTCAAGTCAAATGTATGGCTTTCAGGGGATAAAAAATGTGTGTCTTCCAAGGGTACTGCTTCATACCTCTAGCACACTGAGATAAAGCTGCAGATGCTTTTTTTTTTTTTTTAATTTTATTTAAGGTGTATAAGGTTCATGTATTTCACATACACAGATTTAGGAACATAGGAACATAGTGATATGTCCCACTCTACCCTCCCTCCTGCCCATGCTACAATTCTTCTTCCTCTTCTCTCTCTTATCCCCACTCTTCATTTTTACAAAGATCTATTTTCAGTTTACTTTATACCCATAAGTTTAAATATAGAGTTCAACAAATAGTATGAAGGAAAAACACTGTTCTTCAATAGTAGAGACAAGGACTGTAAGCAATCATCAATTCTCAAAATGTCCATTTCACTCCAATATACTACATTTTAGGTACTCTGTTAGTTATCCCAGATCAGGGAAAACATATAATTGTCTTTTAGATATGTTTTAGAATATGTGGGGTTGAAAAGCAAATAGATGGCTTTCTGTCTTGAACTAAAGCCCATGAGAAGTAGAAATACAATATCAAGGAAGCTGAACAGTTCTACAGAAGTTCTTTCCTTACCCATTTCTAAGTACTCATCCATCAGGCCATGAATGTTCATAGGCTGCAGATTCCAGTCATTTTCCCACTGAGGTATGGAAGTGTCTTGCATTCCCCGCTTGATTTTAAGGCGTGACCACCAGTTCTGAATCAACCTACATCACAAGGCAGACCACCAGTTTTTGAGCTCCTATTTAAGCATGTGGTACACAATAAATTGTGTATTAAGACATGAGAAACACAACTAATCTTGGACTACACTAGCCATTCCTGAAAATTGGAGATTTGTAGGTCCCAACTTTAAAAAAAGTTTTTAAAAATCTGAAAGTAAGAAATGTTCTGGAAAAGTTTAAAATACTTTTTAAAAGCCTTTTAAAAAGTTTAGCATGGGAGAATAATCCCCAGCCTTCCTGACCTCTTCTAGAGTTTATAAACACTTGAATATTTATATAGGAATTCATCCCCCATACACTAAGATGCTCCTTGATATTGATCAAATATTGTTTTCTAAGATTCCTTCTTCAACGCCTGCCTATATAAATACTTAGACTCCGGTGTGTTGTGATTGGATCTGAGATCTTTATTGCTTGTAACCCAAAATCTTCTGGGTTGTGCCCTCTGACCATGAATAAAATCATATTCCACATAAAACAACTGAATCCTAGGTAGGATTTTAAAACCGAGGTTGCTGCAACCACATCAGAGTAATAACCACTAGATGATCACGGCAAGCTACAGGTAGGGTTTTAACAGATCTCGTGTCTAGTCTCTCCCCCCGCTGCAAAGCACTGGCTGTGTGACTTTTACAAGCCACTTCATCTCTCTGAGTTTATATACATGAGGCATTTGACCATTAATGATTCTATTCTGCTCCTGCAATTAAGAATTAATGTTAGACAATGGATTTGTCTCTATGAATCTATTTTCAGACCTGGAAAGGGAATACTAGCACTTTCTCCATCCAGAAACTACTTTGAGATTATGTGATTCAGAAATATTCTGGCATACAAATATCAAAGACTTCTGGGTAATGAATTATTTAAGAAAACTTGTCTGCAGTGTGTCCCACAGAAGTTTCCTACAAGAGCCTGGCAATGATGAAAAAGGGTTGAAGTTGTTTCTTTTTTATTTATTTTGGTTCTGTTTAAAGTTTCATTTGAAGAGTGAGACTATGAAAAGTTTGAAAACCACTGCTTTACTAACTATCCACTCCATCTAAATTTTCTTCCACAAAACTTTTGCCCAGGTTTTGGAAAAACACAGGCAGAATGTCTCTTGTCATAGTGCTCTTAGAATTTGCTGTATGAGATCCAGGCTGACCATCTGGGCAAGGCTATGGGGAAAATGTGCTGTCTGAAAGCAAACTCTTGACAATGATATCAAAAAAGGAATCATTCTTCATACTAAAGTGAGTACTATACCACCTTGTGAAGTACTCACAGCATGTCAGACCCCTAATTTCCTCAAGCACCTTCAAACAATGTTTCACAAATCCTGTTTCAAAAGAGATGAGTCACGGATAAAATGGAATGAGCTTCCAAATCCTCTACTGTCAGTTCTCTTCATTTAGAAGATTTACCTAAATCTCTTTTGAAAACCGAGGACTTGTATAGTAACCTCTTTTCTAAAAGCTGCTGTTATTTGTGGTGAACGTATAAAATCCATTGGGTTAGCTCACTTCATTTTCATAAATAAAAAAATCTATCTTTAAAATAAAAAAAAACAGTCTCAGATAAATTTTAAGCTAAATTAGCAAGGAACTGAGAAGAATTTGAACCAGCTAGATCTGGATGATTCCATAATCCATGCCCTAAGACTGCCAGAATTTAACAAAATACTTTGTGGAAAATCCCAGAGACAATATCATTTCTGAAACCCACATGTCTCTGGCCAGGAATGTTCTAACAAAATTTGGAGGCCAACAAAGAAATACAAAATCACTACCACTTGGTTACTAAGCCTGATCTATATATGTCATCAATCAACTAACCAGTCTGCTCCCATAGTCAGGAAATTACTCAAAATAGTTATATTTGTAAACTTTTATTATTAGGTTCCGAAATTTTAGTACTAAATTGTTTCAAATACCCTGGAATTTGAAAGAAAGTATATTTAAATAGATGTAAACATGGACAATAAGCATCTCTGTTAGCAGGTTAAATTTCTTCTGTCAGGTTAATTTCATCCAAAAGGGCAAAAATAGAATTATTATTTGATATTATCATTGTGAATACTGTTCTAATGATTTCTTTCTTTTCTGGTATCTGTAACAGAGTACAAAACCTCCCATCCAGGATTTTATCTTTGTTTTATTATTTTGGGAGGGGTAAAGGCTCTCCTTATTTAATAACAATTCTATTCTGATGAAAGCCAAAATAAACCAGAAAATTATTTTTGTTCTTAAGAACTTATATTGTCAATAATATTTTAAAAACAGGGGTGGGTGTTAGGTCTATAGGCCACCTCTTGGGATATCCATATCTCATATTGGACTGTCTCGGTTTGAAGTCTGATTTAGGTTCCTACTAATGTACTCCTTGGGAGGTAGCAGTGATGGCTTAAGCAATTGGGTTCCTGCCATCCATGAGCAAATTTTGGATGGAGTTCCTGGTCCTGGCTTCAGCCTGGCCCAACTCCATCTATTGTGGGTATTTAGGGAGTAAATCAGTGGACAAGAGTGTATGTGCTCACTCTCTCTTATTTTTATGTATCTCAAATTTTAAAAAATAGTTTACAATTTTAAAAGAGCAAGAAGTGTCTTAAATAATTTAGCAAGTAACTGTACATCCATTATTCTCTTTAACCTTTCCAACTGTTCTTGAGATGGACATGAATGTTGCTCCCTTCTTAAAGATGTGAACCTGAGGCTCAAAGGGTTCATTAACTTCCACATGGTCACAAACTCACTAAGGGGAAGAGTGGGAAATGAACCCTTATCCGTCTGATGACCACACCCAATTTCTTAGACACTACTCATGCTACTTCTTTCTTCTTTATAGCAATATATATGTAATGAAAGTGAAAAAGTGACATGCTCTGGGCTGGTGTTGTGGCTGCCACCTGTGACACCAGCATCCCATGCGGGTGCTAGTTTGAGTAGAAATGGCTCCACTTCCAATCCAGCTCTCTGCTACTGTTCTGGGAAAAACAGCAGAAGATGGCCCAAGTGTTTGGGCCCCTGTTATCCAGACCCAGATGAAACTCCTGGCTTCTGGCTAAGGCCTGACCCATCTCCAGCTATTAAAGCCATCTGGATAGTAAATCAGCTAATGGAAGATCTCTTTCTACCTCTATCCACCTCATTCTGTCTCTCCCTCTGTGTAACTGACTTTCACATAAATAAATAAATCTTTAAAAAACAATTAATATGCTCACGGGTATCCCAGTTCCATGAAGTTGTTCCATATTTGTTTCAAAAACATAATAACACCCATCTGGAGGCAGAGGTCTATCAAACAGCCACTAGGATGACACTGGAAAAGAATCATAAGAATATGACAATGATCTTCCTCTTTCCAGATGGCTCAAATATCCCACCTGTAAATTATACATGGAATTCTAAATTCAAGTCACACTATCAGATGCATAGTAAATAAAATACAAACAAGGAAGGAACAGCATGATTGAAGATAGTTAACAGAAATTTTTTCAGTAATTACTAGGTATTACTGATCAAAATTAATGACAAAGCTAGACTTTATTGAACAACTCTACCAAGCTTTGAGTTGGGTGAGATCACATTTAAATAATGCTATCAAAGCAACACGAGGCAGCTTCAGAAAGGTTTATGGAAAATGAGCATTATGAAAAACATATGGATGGATTTCAAATTTTTTTGTACCAAAATAGGCTTATTTTTAATTGCTTTTTGAATTTTTAAAGTACCCTTATTTAGCTATTAACATTCAGGTAGAAGAAATGTAAATCATGTCTGTGGCATAATGTTTACATTATTATATTATTTTAAATAAGATTTTTTAATTTCAATTTTAGATTCACAAAAGCCAAGCAAAAATAGTACAGTTTACATATACTCCTCAATCAATTATCTCTGCTGCTTCTTGTATACCCTGATGTATTTGTCAAAGCTACGAAACTGACATTATCAGGTTGCACTGAACTACACTAGATTCTATTCAGATTTTATCCATTGTTTATTTGTTGTTTTATTTTATTCTAATTTTTTGTTTTTTTTTGTTTTGTTTTGTTTTGTTCTATGCTCCTTTACAAACCAATATACCTACTTCATTGCATTGGTTTTTTATGCCTCCCAAGCCTCTTTTGGTCTGGGCAATTTTTTATAAGTTGTGCAGTTTAAAGGATTACTAGATGGGTTTTCTATGAACTTCCCTAACAGGATTTGTCTTATGGTTTTCTTGTGTTGAGACTGGTATTATGTATTCTGAGGTGGATCCCACAGAAGTGGAAGTGTCAATTTCATCACAAGTCTCAGAGCTGCACGATAGCCACATGATATCATTGGTAATGTTCACCTTCATCAAGTGGGTGAAGTAGTATGTTTCAGATATTTTCCCTGAGAACTTATTCAGTTTGTTCTATCTTCTGCTCTTAGAAGTTAACTAATAAGGTTAACCTACTTTCAAGATGGAGGTCAAGTATTAAACTTTACCTGGAGAGAGACAATCTATATAAATAAGGACCTTCACAAAGTTCATGTAAAAATATGTATTATGAAAAAAACTATGAATGGATTTCAAGACTATTTTTGCAACAAAGTAAACTTATTTTTTAAATCTATTACCCATAAAGTTTTCCATGTATACTTATAATACACTTTTTTAAATGCCTTTTAAAATATTGTCAACTTTTATCTATTTTTATTTGAAAAGAAGAGACACAGAAAGTCATGGAGGAAGGGAGAGGGAAGAAAACAGATTTTCCATCCACTGATTCACTGTAAAAATGCCTGTAACAGCTGAGAGTAGGCCAGGACAAAGCTGAGAACCTAGAACTCAATCTGGTCTCCCACACTTGTGTCAGTGACTCAAGAGCTTGAGCCTTCCAGGGTGCACATCAGCGGGGAACTGGAATTGGGAGCAGAACTGGCACTCAAAACAAGGTGCTGTGACATGGAACATGTGAATTCCAAGCAGAGTTCTAACCACTGTGCCAAATACCTCTCCCTATAATGTATTTTTAAGTGATAAATATGTACATCAAGATGTTTGTCAGTATGATCCCAGTGTTCCCTGCTCTGTGCTCTTGTGCTTTTGTGGATTTTCATTTAGTTGGTATTAGAAATCAATACCAACAAAATAGAATTTCAATGAAAATTGCGCCCAAACATTTCAGAAGATCTTTGGGTAGATAAACAAGTCTGATTCTTTATAAATGGGGGGGGGGGGGGATCATGTCCTGCTCATAGGGATGCTAGTCTCTGTGGCTTTGATTTCACAGTTTCTATTTTTATCAAATCAGTACTAGTGGGACTTCAAAAAGGGAAAAATAACTGGGACACAAAGAACCTGCTTTTTTTGTTCCAAGCCAGTAATTTAACATTCTCCAATCTGAGCCAGAAGGTAAGCTTGCCAGTGGTCATACTTCTTGTGTGGAGAAGTTAACTTCTTCCATCGAAGCATGTCTCTTTCTTCTACAGTGCCCAGAACTTTGAATTTAGGGTCCCCTGAACTCTTCCAGATATATGTGATAAATGGGTTTCATAGACTGTCTGAAGTAGAATAATTATTAAGCCACAGGGGCAGGTCATAGATCACAGCAGCAAACTGAAGCTCTTCATTTTTGTAGGGAGACTTAGAAGCAAATTATCTTCTCCAAGGTCATTTAAGGTTGGCTGGTGCTATGGGGAAGAAATCCCTGGTTTCCTGCTTCCTGATCCACTGCTCTTTTCACCATGCTAAAGGTGAATTCTGTTCACCAAATGTGTTTGTTGCCTTGAAATATGGGTTTAGCACAAGCATATTTTTATATAGACTGGGAGAAAAAAAGGAAAATCAGATGCCCAAGTGATTGAGCACATAAAGAATAGGCTAAAAGTGGAGGCTGGAAGACAGTCCTTTTATAATTTCGTGGAAACTCAGCCTTGATGAATTTGTGATTTATAAGAATGAAAAAAGCAACCAATTATTTATGAAAGTCTACTACATTCATGTAATGATAGCTTTGAGCTAAAGCCCCTAACTCAATACTTTACAATTCATCTGGTAAAAGGTGCTCATATTTAGACTGTGTAAAAGAGCATGAATGACTATGCATTAGACCAAGGTATCCATTCCAACTATACCACACAAAATCATATCGTTATCAAAATGATAACGGCCAAGCCAAGGTTAGGGGATTTCATATACTTGTCCACTTTTTTCTCACAAGTAATCTTAGCAAAATAATAATAATCACTACCACCATCATCATTACCTAGCAAAATAAATGTCTTCTATGTTCTCTCTTGTGCCTACAAACTATCCCATTGGATAGTAGAACCTACAGTGTTCACAGATGCTAAAACTACACTGCTTAGATTAAATAACTCCTTTAATTTGTAAGTACCTTTGTGTAATATTAAGCAAGTTATGCAACTTTTCAATGCTTTTTATACAACTTTTCTATGCTTTTTATACAACTTTTCTGTGCTTTTGTTTCCACATGCATAAAACAGATAAAATAATAGAATTGCTGTGAGGATTAATTTTAATGACTATATGTAGATCACTTAGTAACAATTGTTGGAACATGGTAGCATGCATTAAAAGCATTCAATAAATGCAAGTTATTATTAAAAACTTTAATATTGAATTTACATAAGATATTAATGTAAAATATAGCATAGCTATTGTATGGGATTCACAAGTACAGTATAGACAGCTCCTAAATGTTCTAAATCAAATTTTGGCACGCTTTTCTTGCTTTATAATGGTTATCATTAATTTTGCCTGGTATTTTACATGTGCAATCCAATTTAATCTTATTATAAGTTTACAAAAGCAGGAGTTGAAGCTTATAGATATTACGATCATGCATCTGGATGGGACACGATTAGAATGTAGACTATAAGAATCCAAGAAAAAAATGTGTAATTTTCATGGTTATGTCCTGTCTTCAAAGCATTAACATACTCAAAGAAGAGAAAGGGACTTCTTTATTTGTACACTTTATAATGTTCAGCAGAGGGTCAATTCTAATATTCTAATATGTATACCTTTTATATGCACACTTCTAATATTTCTAAGGTATATCACTACCGAATAGTTAATTTAATTGATTCCTTTTTCAAAATAAGTAATCATTTGTTGGAAATGGCTACCACATATCATATATTTTGTGACAAATGTTTAGGATTGCCCTGTAACATTTACCTGACACAATTACTATTCTTATTTTCCCTGAATTTTCCAAGAGAAATCAAGATTTCTAATACTTTCATAATTAAGAATCAAAATATTAAATTAAACAAAATCACTGGTGACAAAAGCCACAAAAGCACCATCAAAATGCAGATCTATGTGGCTGTAAGTGCTCTATTCTCCACTTTACTCTTGCTAACTCCAGCCGAACACTCAGAGCAAAAAGTAAGTTGGATCCCCCAAAAGGGAGGTGATCAGTACTTTAGTCATCATTCTGGGTCATGAAAGAAAGTTGAATCTGGGGAATCCAGGCCGTCCTGGGAATAAGAAAGGCCTGAGTGTGTCTTTGGCCAAAAGAATATTAGTACCCAGATAGCAGTGGAGAAAGAGCATGGATAAAGATCAGTAATAGTTTATAGAATTTTTACTGAAATAATTTATAGTATTTTTTGTTATGTAAATTACCTCTTATCTGTAAGCAACTTTGCAATTTAAATAGTACTACTGACAATTTAGGATGAGGAAATGGCTATTCAGAGAGGCTGAATCATGGCAAAGAATTGTCAGGTTTGCAATGATAAAACATAAGTTCTTAGGAAGCTCTAGGTTTTATTCATATATTCCAATCAATTTCTAGAATGCTCTGGGATAACATAAATGAAGGCTCCCTCTATCTTGAGACTGGAGGAACCTTTTAAATAAAGACTAGAAATACCTCCACCCTCAGTTTCCTCAGTTTTTGAGGAGTATTTTCTTAGACTCTTCATATTATGACTTCTACTAACACCAACTTATGTTCAACTGGCTTATATATTAGAATAGCTAAAATAATTTTGAACTATAGAAGTAACAGACATTCTGACCAATGATATAGAGCAGAGCTTATAAATAGACACAATTGTAAGTTGTGATATTAAAAATCTAGAATCTCATTTTGCTGAAAGCAAATAATGTATTTTTATTAAAATGTGGCTTCCAGATGAGGAGAAAATGCTTAACTACTCTTTACAAGAAAATAGATGCTTAATGGTCAAACATATCTAAGTATTGGAAAAATATTTTAGCATGATGCAAATTGCAAAATCCATTAAAGAAAGTTCTATACAGTTTTGTAAAAAATATCAAAATAAAATTAAAACATAAAGAACAATGGGGAAAGTGTTTGGCATAGTGATTAAACTGTCCATTGGGACTCTTGCAAAACATACCAGAGTGCTGGGGTTCTAGTTCCATCTCTGGTTCTGATTTCCTTTTCCTTCTAATGCTCACTCTGGAAGGCAGCAAGTGATGGCTCAAATACCTGGGTTCCTGTCACTCACATCAGGGACCTGGATTTAGCTCCTGGCTCTTGACTTTACCTGTTCCACCCGCAAGCGGCATTTGGGAAGTGAATCAGTGGATGGGAGTGTTCTTTGTCTCTCCCCCTTGCCCAGCATCTCTCACACTCTGTGTCTCTATATCTCTCAAATACATTAAAAATGAATACATAATTTTAAAGGATACAGAAAAACTGGAAAATATCTTCAGCAAATTTGAAATACTAGAGCCTAATTTTATTAGTTTATAAATTAGTAAGAAACCAATCTAAAGAAAATGGGTTGAAGTACTATCCATACATATAAATACAAAATATCCAAACATCATATAAAATATTCCTCATCTCATTCATAATTAAAGATACCAAAATAAAAAGAAAAATCTTTTTGACGATTTTATTGGTTAAAATTAAAATTTTTCTGTTGGCAAAAGACTGAGTAGAAGCATGATCATACACAACAAGCAGGGAGTGGAATTCTGAAGGACAACTACTCAGTCTCAGTAAGAATATACAATGTGTTTACCCGGTAACCTGACAATATTTCTCCTAGAATTTCTTTTACGTGACAAACTTATTCAAAACCAATCAAAAACTTAGAGTCTTAGTCAGATGTACCTATATATTTATGTTTCAGGCAAGATTCCTTTTGAACTAAAATTCCGTTGCCTAATAAGAAGCCTAACATGCTTAAAAGTATGAAAGCCCATGCAATAGATAATACCAATATCCCAAATGAGCAGAATTACTGTAGTTAAATTCCTGGGGTTTGTGAATAGAAGAAATGGATGTGATAGAATAAAAAGACATGAGGTCAGAATTTTGGAGTTTAACTTTCAGCTCACCCTCTATTTTGAAAATATGTGACTGTTTCCTTTCTGAATTCAGGGCAACTTTTCTCTAAAATAATATGTCTTTAACTTGCCTGGACTTCCCTGAACTTCAGCTTCTCTCCCAAGGCCCTTTACTCCCACGGTGAGTGGCCCAAGTCCATCCTCTCACCCACCCTCACAGGGTTACTTACTTCCTCCAGTCTCCACCGGTTAAAAAGTTTGTTGTATTTTCCTGGGTGGCCTACAAATCTGTGAAAAGGCATTTTAGATAATTAGCAGTTAACTGGAGATTACTGAAGAACATGTACTAACACATCACAGAGAGTGCATGTGTGGGTAGATATAAACGGTCATTGGTGCAATTTGTCCCCAAACAATTCACTTTTGCTATGTTTAGACAACATCAAAGTGCTTGACTTAAAAAAAATAAAATGATTCAAAGAACTCAATACCAATGGGTTGAGAAAGTTCAAAATAACCAAATGACTTTTTCCATTTTCACATGCAGAGTTTTAATGTCTTGCCCATCCAATCAATGAATATTACAAGAATTTGCTGAGTTGTTTGGACTGAAATCTTTCTAGCTTCTGAATGTTTCCATGGCACTGGGTAGAGTGTTAAGTGAATGTAAACTATAAATATTAAATTAATATGCCTCTTTTTCTATTTTACAGCAAACTTTGAAAACAAAAAATTGTACCCCAGGTTACACAAAAAATTATTTTCTTCTTTAACGAAGTCATTACTGATTAACAGATGGTTCTAATTCAACTTAAATATGGCAAATAGGGTTCCTTTTTGCCAACATTAATTGGTTTTGACTATCAGAAGTAATTTGAATGAGAATACATGTGAAGACTGATTAACAGATTTACAAAGTAGAAGACAAGAATTTACCAGTTCTGTTAATTAATGGACAATGAAACTGATGACCCTGTGTGTGCACAAAGATAACGTATAAAGGTGACTTACCTCCCCAAAAAGAAAGCAATATAGAAGATAGAACTGTTTAAATTGACAAACTGGAAGAGGAACATCTTCAGGGCAAAGCTGTTTTCCCATTCAGATTCTGTTCGAGGATATTCTAAAAAGAATATAAATTGCATTTCTGTAGATGAGTGACCAAAACTGTGGACATGGAATCAGAAGAAGCCTCATGGTCAAGTTTTGGTTTAGTACTACCCTAATTCAATGATGTACTTGGTGTTTCTGAGTTTTAATGCCTGTGTCTGCAAAGTGTGAATGATAATATCTGCTGTAAAAATTTGATGAAATGACCCAATAAGATTACCATCACGCTTTCCCACTAGCTATAAAATTGTAATCCCTGTTATTAATATAAAAACATTGTCAAGAGTACATTTACTATTTTCTGTAGAAGTAACCATAAGTATTGGATAAATCTGTTACCAACTCAAACACACTTATATACAATACACAGACCTAAATTGTCCACAGAGTTCTTTGAAGAATGAATATTTTGTGTGTAGTATGAAGCAGAATGGTCAAAGAAAAGAGGGGTGCTTCCATCAGAAGAGCTGAGTTCTTGTCTCATTCTTATACCCTATTGCAAAAAATCAAAGGCAGACCTCTTCACATTTTTGTAATACATTTTTGCCATTTGTGCAATGAGGGATTTAGATAAGATAATATCCAAGAATGCTGTCAACTCATGTCTGATGTTTCCATGATGCAAAGGAAAAAAAAGATGAGAGAGATTGGATCAAATTGGCAGCATGTACTGCAGTTTCAGCTCAGTATCCAAATAAATGATTTTAAAAAGAAGTCCCTCTGATATTTTGATGTAGTTGAAAAATTCAAGACATATTAAAAAAAAGATGCGATCTGATTTCACCAAAATATAGACCAAAAGAATACATGAGCACAGTCACATGGAAGGAAGAGGGACTAGGTCATTGGGAATGGCATTTATAACTGGGAGGGGTCTGTAGGGCATCCAAAAGAATGACTATTGTTGTGAGTCAGCAAGAACATTTGGTAAGAACATAACCCCACATATTTTGTTATGTGTGCTCTCACTGTCATTTCCTTCTAGCTTGTGATTTGATCCTTTAACACAAATTTTTATTTAAAAAAGAAATGGTATTTTAAAACTTCTTCTAGTTGTTTCCCATTTCTATATTTAATGCAGCATGATTTACAAATGTATCCTGTAAGATTTCAGCTTTAGGGCAAAAAGGTGCAATTTTGTTGGTGGCCAAACTGTATGGATAAGTTTTGACAATGTACCAAGTGTTTGAAAATAATATTTGTTAATCTGTTGAGCATAAAGTTTTTACTTAAGAGAAGCTTGGAAACATAGAGAAACTACTTAAAAACCAAAAGAAAAATAAAAAAAAAAATTAGGAAAAAAAGTCCTCCAACCCCCATAGTATTTATCCTCAAAGAGAAAGCAGAGGTTAGTAGCAAGAATGTTTTTGATAGTAACTGGGTGTCAGTCACTCCAAAATAACACTAGGTATGCAATATTTATAGAAAATGCTATCTTTATCTTTTGATAAGGAACATGAGGCAAGAAGAGACTAAATAAATTGATCATGATTATATAATCACTTATCATAAATCACAGAGAAGTTTTAAGCCCATGCATTCTCACTCCATATTCTATATTATTAACAGTTACATGATATTTCCTCCATGAAACATGGATCTGTTAAAAAGAACAAGATGACATAGGAGAGGGCTACTAAGAGGACGGAAAGTATTTCATATTCTAGGAAGTGTAAAATATGAGCAGATACAAAACATTCAAGAGAAGACTGGGAAGATAAAGGTGACATCGTCTTGAAAAAAACTCTGAGATAGGGCCTGCACCGTGGCTCACTTGGTTAATCCTCCTCCTGTGGCGCCAGCGTCCCATATGGGCGTCGGGTTCTAGTCCTGGTTGCTCCTTTTCCAGTCTAGCTCTCTGCTGTGGACCGGGAAGGCAGTGGAGGATGGCCCAAGTGCTTGGGCCTCTGCACCTGCATGGGAGACCAGGAGGAGGCTCCTGGCTCCTGGCTTCAGATCGTCGTAGTTCCAGCCGTAGTGGCCACTTAGGGGGTAAACCAATGGAAGGAAGACCTTTCTCTCTGCCTCTCTCTCTCACCGTCTAACTCTGTCTGTCAAAAAAACAAAACAAAACAAACAAAAACTCTGAGAAAAATAGTAGTAAATGAGAAAGGAAAAGAAACAATATTAAAGGATGTGTCAAGAAACATCTGACTATAAAGAGCTCCAGAAAGAAAGAAAAGGGAGGAGGGAAGGAAACTATCAAACAAACAATATATCAAATTTCCCAGAAGTGAAGTTTCCGACTTTCCAGGTTGTGGCAGTTAAGGAGGTGTGCCACTAGGATTTCTCCTCCTGCCGAAGCTGCTGTTCCAAAGCACAGTGTGCAGTTACTTAACAGCCCCCAGCTGTTTTCACTGTTGGGCTAGACCAGCTTTCAGACCAAGACCTCACGCTTGCCAGGCAGCAATGAACCAGTAATTCAGCAAGGACAGGGATACTGGGACTTTGGCAATTAGAACCAAGGTTATGTTCCTCTAAATCTTTGAAATGTTCTCCCTCGAGTTCCCCACTGGGTTAGTTAAAACCACCAGCTCTGTGTTGCTGTGTAAAGCTCTCCCTACCCTATCCTGCTCTTACTACTTATGTTTTTTCAAGTTATTTCCTAATAAAACTCTTGCGTGCCTACCTCCATTTGAGTGTCTGCTTCCTGGGGGACACAACAGATACACAAACTGATAGGATGCACTCAGTATCTAGCATAAAGAATGATTAAAGCTCTGATCAAAGTACATCAGTGTGAAATACTGAGGAAATAAATGAAAAATCAAAGCAGGTCACAGGCAAGGAGCTGGGGATCAGTTTTAGCAGGTTCTCAATCATGATGCTGGTATCTAGAAAAGTAAGAAGTTCCTTCTAAAATTCAAAGGAACTTGTTAATCCTACAAAGTTATAATGTTCCAAGACACAGTGGAGTAGCTGTACTTCACAATGATATAGTATATCCTGCTTAAAGAACTGTAAGAAATGAGGTGTTTATGTTCCAAATACAAAGAAAAGATAAAGAAATGAAACAGGAGTTGCCTGGTTTGATCAATTTTTGCTGCATACATGTGTTGAAAAATTGCACTCAATCTGATAAAAATGTACAAATGTTACATGTTAACTAAAATTTTTAAATAATTAGATGATAAAATAGTTTTTAAATCAAAGGGAAAACTAGCCCCAGCTTAGAATTTTATATCAAGGAAAACTAAAAACAAGCTTAAGAATAGAATAAAGATATTTTCAGAGATGCAAAGTTCCAAGAAATTTACATGCAGGTAGAAAAATAAGGAATTAAGCCAAGATAGAAGACAAAACACTGGTGAAGTAGCATCCAACTGAGAAAAATGGTGAGAGGCATTACTACATTTTGGTAAAAGCCAGCCAGGATGCAGGTGGCCACAAGCATAGAAGGCACCCCATGTAGACTGAAGTAGATATAGGGCTCAAGAAGTTAACTCCAGGAAGTCACCACAAGTCTAGAACATCTGACATGTTTTAATAGATTCAAAGAAAACAGAGCATTTTGGAAAAAGGTGTGGGATAAATTAAGGAAAGGATATAAATCACATAGCAAGAAAAAAATCAGTAATGCCTTGAATGGCATGATACTAAAACATATCAGAGTACATATCACACTTTAGATAGGAAAATCTTACATGGACACAATGATGTGAACATTAAATATTAATTTGGCTAAAAATGCTGACACTTCAGAAAGAGGAGAAATGAAGTTTGTGTGTATCCAGTGAGGAATGGGGCCATATGCAGGATAAGGTACTGCAGGGGATATTAGGTGATAAGTCCTTAAACTAATGCTTTTATAATCAGAAGGAAATAGATTACCACAGGTAAAATTCAATAATGGGAATAGAAGCACATGATTAGAAATAGGTTGGGAAATAACAATAAATTTACAAAATATTAAAAAGTAGCTGCCTCTAGGGTATAGAAAACAGAACTGGGTAAGGTGACAAAAGACAGATTTTTATTAGAAATCTCTTAACAGTGTTTCGTCTTTTCAAATTACGTGTACATTTAATACTATTTTCATAAAATACATTGAGGAAATAGCCAAAAGAGCTGAAAAGTTGGAAAAATAGGAATTCCAAGTAATGAGAATCACATTTTACTTATTTCTAATACTGGATGTTTTGAAACCACATGAATTACATCTCAATTGTTGTTCAGTATAGATCAACCTCTACATGACCTCTCTGATTTTATAATATATAATTATATAATCAAAGGCATTAAAATGCTAAAATATATACAGGAAATCTAGACTGATATACCTGTATATTGGCTTCTTACTAGAGAGAAAAGTAAGAAAAATACACTTACCTAAATTTGTGAGAAGGTAAGCAATTTTTTCGTAAGCCTATAATAGAAGAGAATAGTCAATTATATTTTTATTTAGAAAATGATAGTACTTACACTATTCAAGGAAATAGTCAAAGTGTGTTGTGTAAAATATCACATTTTCAGTCATATAGAAACATTTGTTAAAACTAGGTATACAGTGCTTCTTATATACATTAATGCACAAAATGGATATGATAAAATGCATTTGAAAATAGATAAATGGATAGACACAGTTGTTCTCTGTAATAATAAGTCTTGCCTGGTAGCTCTCTCTCTTTTTTTTTTTTTTTTTTTTTTTTTTTTTTAACAGGCAGAGTGGACAGTGAGAGAGAGAGACAGAGAGAAAGGTCTTCCTTTGCCGTTGGTTCACCCTCCAATGGCCGCCGCGGCCGCCGCGCTGCGGCCGGCGCACCGCGCTGATCCGATGGCAGGAGCCAGGAGCCAGGTGCTTTTCCTGGTCTCCCATGGTGTGCAGGGCCCAAGCACCTGGGCCATCCTCCACTGCACTCCCTGGCCACAGCAGAGAGCTGGCCTGGAAGAGGGGCAACCGGGACAGAATCCGGCGCCCCGACCGGGACTAGAACCCAGTGTGCCGGCGCCACTAGGCGGAGGATTAGCCTAGTGAGCCGCGGCGCCGGCACCTGGTAGCTCTCTTTATATCCATTTTATAAACCACTTTACAAACAAGAGCAAAAATAAAAAACCCAGATGTCATTCAGTTGGTTAATGGCTGGCCTGGGATTTTATCTTCAAATTATACAGTCTTTTTTACTAAAACAGAATGCTGTGTGAAAGTCTGAATTCTACATGATTGAATTTTCCAGACAAAACAATGCTCAAGCTTGCATTCCTTAAGAACAAAATAGTTTTGGTGATTATTTAAAAGAGAATCATAAGTCAAACCTGTTGAAGCTGTAAATCAGAGGCACAACATATTTTTCTGACAATATTTTCACTTTCTACTTCTACAGATTCCTCAGACCACCATTTATATAGATTCAAATAAGAGACACAGATTTCACAATTTCCCGAGTAGACATGTTTTTGCCGTAGAGAGAAGAGTGGTATGAGTTTGTGGGTATATGCATGTGCATGTGGATATTACTATATAGAAACATAGTTCAAAAATATAGCTTAGAATAATAGCTGTAATAATACTGTCTGTTGGTATGCAAAATTCAAAGGTATGTACCTTCCCACTTTGAGGGCTGTTTACCTTCCCTGACAGTTCTTTCAATAGAAGTACTATGATAATTCTTTTAGCTGTGATTATAACATACCTCTTCCTAAGATTAGCAGTGTTATCTGGAAACACGAAGCTCACAATGAGTACAAAGCCTCATTCTACCTCTAGTGCAGGTTTTTGTTTTATTTACTTTTATTTTAGATACTTATAAGCTGTCATTTTCAATTTTTAAAATGATTATCTAGAATTCCTGAGCACAAAGTTACCTTTATTATAACTTGCTCTTTTCTATGCCCAATTTATCAAATATGATGATTGTAGTAAAATCTTCAAGGAGTATGACAGGATGGATTTGAGCAACCAACAAATTGCACTTGGGCAGCTACTGTGCCTCTAGCACTGAGTTAAGTGCCTTCACAGGGACCGAAGCTTCGTTCTGCTAATTAGTGCCATTTAGGTTGTTTAGTTATTGGCAAATGGTGCGTCATATATGTTGTTTTGCATAAACAACAATTTTGTCAAGTGGGTATAATCTCCATTCACAGAACAGGAAACCAAGATTAGAATATCAGGCGTCTTTCCAGAGATGACACTACCATGCAGGCAGAAGGGCCGAGGTTTGCCCTGCGGCTCTTTTGCAGCATCTATGTGCCATGCCTTTTCACACAGTTTCAGACTTTTGACAAAACTCAGCACACAAAGTCTGCCTGCAAGCCTGGGATGGAAATACTTGCAGCTGATGCTCCAAAGGATTACAGTAACCTTGGAGGAATGTTATACATCACAAAGGATGCTCAATAGATGTTTGGGGGCTTTCTGGAGTATTGAGAACCTTTATCATCCATGGATCCAAATATTATGGTCAACGGGTACCATCATGATAACGCATTACAAAATCAGTTCACCCAGAGTGACTTGTTAACTTCAAAACTACAAAATTCAGGAAGAAACTATGATTTAAATATATCCAAATGTATTGTGTGTAACAGCAATCTCTTTGGCAAGGTAAGTTGTATGTGTATCCATGATGTGTGTGCTGGACATGTACTTGGGAGAGGAGCAGATAGAGAGGCTCAGGGATAAGTACTTCTTATGGTCTATACTTACACAGACACATACATACACACACTCATGACACTGTGTTGGAGAACTTACATTTCTAAAAGCCACCTATTAAGGTGACACTGTGGCATGGTGGGAAAGCTGCCATAAGCAGCACTGGCATACCATATGGGCACCAGTTTGAGTCCTGGCTGCTCCACTTCAATCCAGCTCCCTGCTAATGCATCTGGGAAAGCAACGGAAATCGCTCAAGTCCTTGTGACCCTGCACCCACATGGGAGACCCGGATGAAGTTCCTGGCTCCTGTCTTCTGCCTGGCTCAGCCCCAGCACTGGGGACATTTGGGGAGTGAATTAGCTGTTGGAAGATCTCTCTCTCTCCCTCTTTTTTTCTGCTTCTGCCTCTTCCTCTCTGTAACTGTTTCAAATAAATACATCTTATAAAAAAATAAAATATTATGCATTACTACATTGAGTAAGTTGACATTCTCTCATTCATATATATTAATTAGGTTAAAACATTTGTTAAGAATTTCTAGATAATGTAGCATTTGAGGAACGAAATGACAGTCAACCAACCAAGCATAGTCTCCACTTTGCTGGAACTGAAATCCTGGGGGATGGAAACAAATGGCAAACAAACAGGTATGCAAGGCACCAGGAAGACAAAGAAAGCAGGCTGGCGGATAGAGCACCAGTTGTTATTGTCCTGTTCTGGAGAGTGATCAGGCAAGCCTTTCTTGGGCTGACCTTTGAGCAGAAACCTGCATGAAGTGCAGCAGGGAGTACTGCAGAAAGCTGGGCTAAGTAAACACCCTCCAGACAAAGACACAGCAATGTAGAGGCCCTGAGACTGGCATGGATTTGATGAATTCCACCAAGGGCAAGGAGATTAGAGGGTTAGGAGTGGCAGCCACTATAGAGCAAAGTAGTGGGAAGGGAGTCAGAGACTTCTCAGAGGGAAATGCTTTTGGGAAGCCTCATTGGCCACAGTGAGGATTTTAGAATTCACTCTGGGCTGAGAAGTTATCTTCCCTCTAAAAGCCTTGTGTAGGGTATAGGGCAGAAATCAGTTGGTGGGGAAAAAAACAGCAAGGGTAGGGAAAGGGCATAGGTGTTGTGAAGGGCACACCAGGAAGTTTTACACTCATTTAGTGGTCTTCTGAGTCAGAGCCCCACAATCTAACCTTCACTCCCGAAAACAAACTCCAAACTGGCTTTTGCAGAATCAGATGGTTACTGTTCTTTCCCAGTAATTTACTTTTCTGAATTTCTAGAAACCACGGGCATGGACATGAACGAACTAAACAAATAAATATTTTTAAGAGTAAGCCCTCTTATTAAATGAGTCACTTGGCATTACAGCCTTTCCTCTTTAAGATGTGTGGATCAACCCTTTGATCTATCCTGGTCTATAATAACCTATTTGCATTGTAATTGGTATCCAGTGGTAACCAGGTATTAAGGAAAGTAATAAGGCCTGTGAAAAAATGCATAATAATGAATGTTCTGGAATGGCTGAACAATGGGGAAGAGGCTAGAACCAGAACTGGGGACTTACATTGGCTACATTTGGTTAGGGATTGTATGTGTGTGTGTGTATGTTTTCGTTATGATGTTCTCCATGCACAATGCATGAATTGTTGAATGAGGGAAGGAATACTAAAAGGAGCTCACTCTTTCACTCACTATGATTCCATGCTTCAATTGACCTAATCCTAGATATTGAAATGAAAAATGATGTTTCTAGTTTTTTCTTAAAATTTATAAATTAGTCATGAGGCCAGACAGTTGTTATGATGATGTAATATGACAAAATTAGTTCAGGTTTCAGTGAAAGCAACAACAAATATACATTTTTAAAATAATTTTACATTTTTTACTTCATGAAAACTTTTTGGAAGTATTTCCTGATATGCTATTTATCTAATCCTTAATATCATGCTATATTTGGGTAGCAGCAAAATAAACAGGACAGAATTTGGAAAGAGCAACACATGATTTCAAATTCCATCTTCCTGGCTTTTAGTTATGCTCAGGAATGGAATGTCAAAAATAATAAACTGAAGTTTTAATTACTGTTACAGATATTTTGATTTCAGAAGTTTTTTTTTTTTTTAAATCATGGTTGTCCATATAAATTCCATTAGGTCTTTTAACTGAACTATTTTGTAATTCTATTTTAGGGCCTAACAGGATCAAAAACACCACCAAGTAATTTTAAATATTTTGTTATAAATAAATTTTGCTTAACCTCACAAAGCAGATTCTGAATGGGACTCAAGAATCTGTAGTTTTCCAGGTGATTTAATTCAAAGTAAGAATAAAGTTAAAATTGCTTTCATGATCTGTAACATGGACTTGATATCAAACGTTTATTATATTGGCCCATATTTTTTTCTCTAGTTGAATAATTATTTAGGATGCCATGATCTATAAATTTTGTGTTATTTAAAGAATATTTAAATTCGGTTATTAGTTTGAATTCAAAGAAAAGCGGCAAACTTAAAAGACATTAAAATTTAATAAGTAAAAAGAATTATGAGGATATATAATATGATAGATGCTAGCCAGGCTATTTGGAGAATAACATATTTCAAGTTTATGCAAAGGTTATATTGTAAGCCGCTTCGAAGCATTAAGTAGAGACCTATATTTAAATAGAAAAGCAAGAAACTCAGTCCCTGCTTGGAAGGAGCTTGCACTCGGTTAGCTGGAGAAAAGACATACCTCCTAAGCACTCCAACAGAAGACTATTCACAAAAGGTATTGCTTTGTTCTACCAGCAGAATCTGATAAGAGGGAGAATAGAAATGTCCAAGTACCTTGTGAGCAGGATAAAAACAAAGAAGAGATTATGCAAGTCTACATAGAAGACTGAGAAAAAGCTTGATGGAGGAAAAGATCTCTAACTGGAATTTTTAAAGATAAAGAGATATTCTCCAGGGAAACAAAAGAGAAAAGGGCATTGCAGACAGGAAACCTGTGAACTCTGGGTGTGAAGTCAAAGTGCCAGAGGGACAAATGAAAGTGGTTCTGTAGGCTGCAGTGAAGACAGGGAAAGGGGAAAATGAGATGAAACCCTACACAAGAACAGAGCAGAAGTCAGCTCTAAGGCCTCCTGGGCCAGGTTAATGGATTTATAATTTCTATCAGAAGCAATGGGCATTCATCAAACAGTTTCAAGTTAAAAATAAAATGATCAAATTTACAGTTTAGAAAGATCCTTCCAACAGTTGTGAAAAAGGGAGATAGGAAGAGGTGAAGATAAACCAGTTAAAAAGTTTCTTTAATGTCACAAGCCCAAAAGGACAAGTAGTTGAACTAAACTAAGGATGTAGAAGTGAGGATGGTGAGCAGGAAATGGATCAAAGAGAAGTCACAGACACAAATTCACAACAGTTAGTAACTGATAGGATAAAGGAGATAAAAAATTATGAAGAATGGCTTAAAAGAATGACTTAGAGTTTCTGACTGTTTATTCTTTAAAAGTTTCTGATTTAAAAAAAAAACTTGATTGTTTTGAAATATTTTGCCATGTCTTCATCTTTTTTAAGATTTATTTATTTATTTGAAAGGCAGAGTTACAGAAATGCAGAGGAAGTGAGAGAGGGAGAGAGAGAGGAAAAAGGAGAGAGAGAGGGAGAGAAAGAGGGGGAAAGAGAGAGGGAGAAAGGGAGAGGAAGAGAGGGAGAGGGAGAAAGAAAGACCTTTGATCTGCTGGTTCACTCATCAAATGGCTGCAAAGGCCAGAATTGGGATGATCCAAAGCCAGGAGCCTGGAACTTCCTCAGAGTCTCCCACAGGGCTGCAGGGACCCAAGGACTTGAGCCATCTTCCACTCTTCCCAGGCCATAGCAGAGACCTGGATCAGAAGTGGAGCAGCTGGGACATGAACCAGTACCCATATGGGATGCTGGTACCACAGGTAGAGGCTTTACTCACTATGCCACAGTGCTGGCCCATCATGTCTTCATTTTATAATCTCATGTATATGGATTAAAGCTGAAAAGCACATTATTGCAATAGAATATTTTGAATAAGGCCATGTCTTTCCTTCAGGGGAAATGGTGACATAGTGATCCAAATGACAAAAAAATTAAGAAACCGAAGCACAATTTTATTAGATGTATATTTAGTTCTGATCTCAAAATACCACAATAGGAGGTAGCATTCTTTTTTGTAGATGAACACAATTGGTGGCATAATATTTGACACTATGGTGTTAATCTACCTTTATTTGATTATGCCCTTAAATTATTCCTATGTATTCAGGTAAAGCAGGAGGGCTATATAATCTATGTAGTGCTTTAATGTCCTGAGTAGGAAACCAGTACACACATACAGAACAGCATTATTATTTTACGCTGATTAAATACGAGGAATATAACATTTTTCCCATTAGATGTGTTGGTTGCCTAATTTAATTGATTTATATCAAATCTATTTTAAAATCTTCTCCATAGTTAGTTAGCTACATAGAGGTTATTTTCGGTCTCTTTTACTTCAAGTAATCCCTGAATCTTTATGTTAAAATGCTCATCAGGTAGAAATAAACATTTAAAAAAATAAGTTCCTGACTTTTCACAGGAATTAGGGATGATTACTTTATGGCACTACAAAGTTACATGGGCTCTGATAGTCAATGAAAAGGAGACAGTGTGGTTTTTGCTGATCTCAAAAGATTGAATTTACGAGAATATGATCCTCACAGAGATCCACTTTACCAAGTTCAGCTTTGTTTTCTATAAAATAAAAATTCTCTGGAGGTGAGAATACATTAGATTCACCAAAGAATGAACTTAGTGAGACCAAGTAGCATTTAGCAGGAGGAGATTGGGGGGTGGAAAGAGAGAGAGAGAGAATTTCACTATGAGAGCTATGGTCCTAGGTATGGGGTGGTGACTGAAGATAGGAGTAGGAGGCAGAGCAGTCAGAGTTTAAAGGATTGATAAGAAGCAACTGGAGGGGGCCGGTGCTGTGGTGCAGTGGATTATCGCCCTGACCTGAAGTGCCAGCATCCCATATGGGTGCTGGTTCTAGTCCCGGCTGCTCCTTTCCCCTTCCAGCTCTCTGCTGTGGCCTGGGATAGCAGTAGAAGATTGCCCAAGTCCTTGGGCCCTTGCACCTGCGTGGGAGATCTGGAGGAAGCTTCTGGCTCCTGGCTTCAGATCGGTGCAGCTCCAGTCATTGCGGCCATCAGGGGAGTGAACCATCGGACGGAAGACATCTCTCTCTCTCTCTCTCTCTCTCCTCTATCTCTCTCTCTATCTCTCCTCTTTCTGTGTAACTCTGTCTTTCAAATAAATAAATTAATCTTAAAAAAAATAAAGAAGAAGCAACTGGAATATTAAACCAGAATCTGGTACATCTTGGAAAAAGATCAGCCAGATTCTGATATTCACAATATCAATGAAAACAGAACTCTTCCATAAGAAAATATTTGGTGGCTAAGCTCCCATTTTTTCAAATGCAGGCGTTGATCATGAGCTTGGTCTGATAAGTTCTTCTGCTTGATTGAGAAGTAGGGATGGAAGCCTGGACTTTGAGTTTGTTCCCAGAAATGCCATGCTTGTGTTCTTAAGCAAAAATTATTTATCAACACCTGACTTCCTCATTTTCCTTTTTTGTGCAATACTCTTTGTGGAACACACACAGAAGTCTTTCTGCTTTCTACTTGTTGAGTTCTTTATCTAGTGGAGGATTAAGCCTGTGGCTATAAAGTAAGTTGAAAGGATGCTATTGAAAAAATTAAATGAAAAAAAAAAAAAAGGAAGGAAAGACGGGGGATGGAGAAGAGACAGAAGATGGGAAGTACCATTATGTGCTTAAAATTGTATACATGAGATACATGAAATCTGCTCTCTTTAAATAAATAAATTTTTTAAAATTGAATTAAATTAAAAAGAAATACTCCCCATCTTCAAAAATACTAGGTCCATCCATGAATTCACTTAAAATGTTTTTGAAGTTCAGAAGGTCTTTGAAACAAATCACCTAATAAACACAGGAACACAGGGTGCTCTTTTGAAGGCAATATTAATTGGAGAGCAAGAGAATAAAGGAACATAAAACTATTAATATGAATTACTTCCAACACACAATTAGATTTATGGTAGGAAGGGAGGCAAGTGACATTATGATATAGTTGATTTTTTATTTAATATTTTAATGCTTTCTGCTTTATTAATTTTTTTTGACAGGCAGAGTGGACAGTGAGAGATAGAGACAGAGAGAAAGGTCTTCCTTTTGCTGTTGGTTCACCCTCCAATGGACGCCGCGGTCGGTGCACTGTGGCCGGCGCACCGCGCTGATCCAAAGCCAAGAGCCAGGTACTTATCCTGGTCTCCCATGGGGTGCAGGGCCCAAGCACTTGGGCCATCCTTCACTGCACTCCCTGGCCACAGCAGAGAGCTGGCCTGGAAGAGGGGCAACCGGGACAGAATCTGGCACCCTGACCAGGACTAGAACCCGGTGTGCCGGCGCCGCAAGGCGGAGGATTAACCTAGTGAGCCGCAGCGCCAGCCTGCTTTATTAATTTTTAAATTAATAAAGTTCATCATTCATATCAAGTTCATCATTCAAAGCAAAGACAAAACAACAGACTTAAATAGTAGAAAATAAAATTAATACATTAAAGAGAATCACACTACTAAAAATTATCATAGTGGTATGATGTCTGCATGAACAGAATCTTTAAATATTTTCCTATATTATTATATATTTTGTACAATGTAACACAATAAATGCATGTGATTCTCTTTCTGCAAACATGACTGGGTATTTTAATGCTTATGACTGAGTAACCAAAACATTTAAACAAAAATGAGCAAAAGGTAAATATTAATTAACGTACCAATGCTCTGAAGAATTTCGAAAGACCAAAGAAAAAATTGTCAACCTTTCAAAATCTTGTAAGAAGGGAAATAAATAACTCATAAATGGAAATAAAATTATAAAATATCAAAAAGAAGCAAATATAGATGGAAAGGTTTGTACTATTACTCTTTTCTACGCACTAGAAGAGAATCTCATTTAATCTTTTCATAATCCAATGGTAGTTTCATTTTCATTTGAAATATCAAAAAATTAAAGTGTATGGCCCAAATCACACATATGAATTAATCTGCTTTGCATGTGTCCAGAGTCCACTTATTTTTGTCAGGACAATGAGCGGAACTATAGTATCAAGAAAGACAATGTACAGAGGGAAGCCCGATTGCTGGCATGTTGCTGAGTCACTGAGAAATCATTTTTTTATGGGTAAAAGAAAAAATTTACAAAGTGGACCAAAGTTGCTACCAATATGGCTACAGTTTTAGAGGTGATATACATACATATATATCATATATATACATATATATCATGTACATATATGTAATATATCATGTATATATGCAATCTATTTCTCATTTATTCCATTTATAACATGCTAGATTTTTTTAAAAGAAAAATTTATGTACATTTTTTCCTGGCTGTGAATCAACACATATGTGCAGGAATAACTATTTGTAAGATCAGAAAAAGCTATATTAAGTGACAACTGTATTTCACATATCATTTCCCTTATGATAGATGAAAACCGTTAACATTTGATCGGCATTCCCTTTAGTTTCAAAATCCTGGTGTGTGTGTGCTAGTGTGTGTATTATAGAAAACCAGAATCAGTTAAAATTCAATATTCTTTTTCTGTATTTTAAGTCCTTAAGATATATAAAATACAATTCTAATAGTTCATATAATACTCCATTAAATACAATTTGAATTAGCATTTTCTTACTGTTGGTCATTTATGGAGATCTCTTTTCTAACTTTTGCAAATCTACATAATAATATAATAATCTTTCTACATAAATTTAAGACTATATCATTGTCGATTTCTTGAATGTAAAATATCAGGAATTAATATCAAAATTTGGGGTTGGCTAGTCTTAATAGAAGTTTATTATAGAAAATCTAGAAAATTATATATATTAGATAAAAATCAGACAACATTTAAAGAAAATAAACATAACATATTATCTTACCTTTTACCAATAACTCCGGATATTGTATTGATGTGTACTTGGAATTATTATCTATGTGGATGTACATGCTCCTGAGTTTGAGTTTTTATACTATCGTTAGCAGATATAGTTTAAAAATCACCTCTATGTTTGCCTAGGAAGTTTTATATTTTTGTGTAAATTTTGGATTATTTTGTGAAACAGAAACTTTTTTTAAACTTTGTAAATAAAAATGTAGTGCCTTTGGTGAGACAGAATTAGTAATTTGTAATTTTTTTTGCAGTTTCTGCCATGATTGGTATTCTACTCCAGATAACTATTTTTACTCTAAGCATTTTGTGATTTATTTTTCTTCCTAGTAAGTTTTGTATTTTTTTGAGTTACAAGTTTATCAGCACTTTAATTATGTAGTAATAATATATGATATTTTAATCTCCTCTACATCTATCAATGTATCTGATAAGGTGATTGGTGGCTATTTATTGCCCAAGTACTGTGTCCCTTACAGATCCTAACTGCCCACAGGAGTAGGAGAGCAGAAATATTCTGTCCATATTCACTATGTGCTCTCAAGTTCTCCACAGCTGCACACTGATGTACGTCCCTCATCTCATTTTCTTTATTCTTCTAAACATATTTTTTATCATTTCCCCAAAAAACTCCCACATGGTTCTATGCATCTATGTATTTGCACTTTTAGTTTCTCCAAAGACAGTTCCTTTTCTCCTCCTTGTTGTCCTATCACAGAAGAGATACTCTCTCTTCTCTTCAAGTCTTCCCATCTAGTCTCTGGACCCCAACACTCCATTTCATCTAAGGCCTTCTTTCTCACCCTTTCCAGGGTTCCTTGTATTTCAACTATCATTTATTTTTTATTGTGTCTTGAATCCTAGATTCTAAATAATAGAATATAGATCTTGGATAGTATGTCAATGGCCAGTTATTTTTATATTAACTAACCTACTGAAGATAAGTCCACTTACAATCAGACTGACTCTTAGGGTTATCTAGAAATAAACAAACTACTTAGTTTTTGTCACTGAAATAATGAGGTCAACTGCAGCAACCTCTGGTCTACTTCGGAAAATCATCATAATATACTGATATTCTTAGAAACAAGGTATTTTATTATCTTTCAGAAAATGTGCATGATAAATATATGTATTTAGAGTGTCTATGCTGTAAATGACTCTTCCATATGGTATCTGTGAGGTGTACAACTTATCCTACCTTGCACATACTACTGTGATAATTTTCTAGTTTTAGCATTATATACTTTTGATGTTTATTGTACACTTTAATCTATGAGCCAAAGGAATAAATTAAATTAAAGTATCGTATGACATGTTTGGAGACACTGTAAGAAATAGCTCCTTCTTGAAATTAAACTTAAAACTGAAGACAGTAAGACTATAATACAATATCTTAACTATTGTACTACATTAAAGTTTATTGAGGGGGAGAGAAAAGGGGGGAGGGAGAGAGAGACAGAGTGAGAGAGAGAGAGAGAGAGAGAGAGAGAGAAATTCCAGAAATGGAAAACTGGAATGAAGCTGGAGTAGCTGTCTGATTATTTGATATTTCAAATCAGACCTTGGAGATGAGAAGTCTTCACTTTCAAACAGATTTTCCCATATATTTCCGACATATTCTCCATTGAGATTGAGTATGTTTGAGCAGTTTTCTAATTCAAACAATCCATTATTTGCCTAAGAAAAGTATAATACTACCTCTAACGTACACTAGAAAATGAGTAGAAATTATCATTCATCTAGATTATAGACAAAAAAAGACAGGAAGGGCAATACAATTAGTATTAGATTTTCATTTCAGAAATCGATCATCTAAAATATGTAGATAAAATGTTCTTAGTTAAACTGAGCTGTCTTTGCCATAAACACGGCTTGGTCTTATTTTGGTTTCCATTTAAATATATTCCAAATATAAAATAAACTTATATCATTCCCCTTTCCAATTTGGTTTTATCTATCGAAAAATAACATTATAAACACTTACAAGATTCAGCAGCATAATAATTATAAAATTGATACAGACAGCAGCAGCAGATGTTGCAAACTGCCAGTGTTGTTTGATGAAATTCCACTTAAATGATGCAAATTGTTCCATGACGACAAGGCGATACACCACTACTGCAAACACTGCAGTAATCACCAAGGAAATCTACAATATAGGAGAACAGAGAAGTTAACCATATCTTATACCATTAACAACTCAAAAGCAAGACCAGAGATCACGTATACTACCTCAAGAGAGGATTCACAGATTTAATTTTCCCCACTAAGGAAGTAGCAACATTACAGTAAAAAATAAATAATGTGAAATTAAAATTTTACAATGATAACTATGTGAGGTAGTATATGTTTGAATTAGCTGTATCTAAACATCCACAATGTATATATAATTCAAAACATCATATGGTACTCCATAAATACACTTAGTTTAATCCATAATTTAAAATAAATAACTTTGAAAACAAAAACCCCAGAAATACTTAAGTTGTTTTAGTATAACAAAATTATCACACTTAAAATCCAAATTAAGTTCAAATTTCCTCTTTTAAATGGAATCCTTATGTTTTTTAAAATTTTTTTATAATTACTCTACTCTTTAATTTAACTCACAAAACTGCTGAAAAAGCAGACATTTCCGGCCGGCGCCGTGGCTCACTAGGCTAATCCTCCGCCTTGCGGCACCGGCACACCGGGTTCTAGTCCTGGTCGGGGCGCCGGATTCTGTCCCAGTTGCCCCTCTTACAGCCCAGCTCTCTGCTATGGCCCGGGAGTGCAGTGGAGGATGGCCCAAGTCCTTGGGCCCTGCACCAGCATGGGAGACCAGGAAAAGCACCTGGCTCCTGGCTTCGGATCAGCGCGGTGCACTGGCCGCGGCGTCCATTGGAGGGTGAACCAACGACAAAAAGACCTTTCTTTCTGTCTCTTTCTCTCTCACTGTCCACTCTGCCTGTCAAAAATAAAAAAAATAATAAGAAAGAAAAAGTAGACATTTCCATCTAAAAGAAATGCTTGAGCCGGTGGTATTTCTGTTATGCATGTATATTACAGTTTTGGGTAGTAATAGGCCTGGAAAAACTCTTGTCAATCATGAATGCTTTAAGCTTAGGAGGTGTAAACTTGATCTGAGAGCTTCCATAAGTCTCCTTCATTTCTTCTGTTGTTAGAACTCCAAACTGGCTTGACTCAGTTGATTCCTGTATCACCGAGCCCCTGACTCACTCTGATAAATCAACTGGTGGTATGTTTGGTTTTAACACAGGATATCTAATTCATCAAGGAAACCCATGCAATCTCCATTTTATCTTGGGTGATTGATCTCTGTTTCTCCCTCTGAATGTTTCATGTAGAGAGGTGCACAATTTCCTTTTATGAAATCTTCACACCTTGCTATGGTTTCCATCTTATTTAACTGCATGTATTACCAAGGTTGAAATAGGCTTCTTATATTCTCAGGGTCACAAAATGAGTTGGTATCAGAGACCTTCCTTGCAAACCAAGAATTCCACAACTCTGATATTGATGGTTATACATTACCATGAAGAATATTCCTGAGACAGATACAAGAAGACGACTGATTTTGTCTGAAGAGGGCTGATGTGGCTCAGGTTTTCCTGTGATGGGATTAACAACCTCCATCTTGTAATACTTGGCTTCAAACTGGGGACGAAGTGTTTCCTGTGAGAGAAATGAAAGTTGTCTAATCATCAAAGCCACAAATTTAGGAAGATGCCTCCAAGGGCTTATATAAAACTCCTAAATTTGGCCTACATTTAAATTAAGTATTCACAAAAAAGAATTTTTTAAAAAAGGATGAAATTATTTTCCAAATAATCCTAAACTGTATTTTAATTAGTACAATTGCCCACTAGTGTAATTAAAGAAACATCATAGAAATGGTTTCAAAAATAAATCTTTGTAATTCATCTCTATTACCTTAATGAAGTAAAATAATTGTTAATGAAAAGATCAAATGAAAATCTAATGGTGTGTACCTGCTTCTAGCTTGGATGTCAGAATAGTCAATAATGTTCTGCATTCAATATCCCAGTTTCCTTATCTAAGGTTTCTAACCTCTTACCTCCTCTTCTTCCCATTCCATAAGGTCCCAAGTATATGTCAGTATACTTCTTCTCCTTTTCCAAAACTCCAGGAAGACTGTGGCTATAAGATACAACAATACTAGCTCATTACTCAAATCACATCACATTGTATTTATTCTTCTGATTGATACATTTTCACCATTATGAAATTCTTAAAATTAATTATTACTGAAATAATATTAAATTGTTTTATTTCCCTCCTTTCCACTTCTCTATGCACTACTGTCAGCATGCATTGCTGAACTTAACAAGCAGGGATGTTTGTTAGCACTATTAGAGAAAGTCAGTATGAGTTATCTAGGTATTATTGTCCCTTTTGACCTTTACATGGTTATTTGGAATTATCTAGAAGGTTCAAATAAATCCTTCTCTAGGAATGACAGCTAAGATCAGATGCTACTCATCCAAGACCCAGAGAACAATGGTGTGGAAGAGAGAGGGGAAAAGAGCAATGCCATCATGATGGAAGGAGAATGAAGAAATCAGAGAACACACTGAAGGTGGATCTACAGGGACTGAAGGGGTCCATGGAAACAGCAAGTCCGAACCATTATCTGAATGTTCTGCAAAAACGGCAAAAAGAGAATTGTTTTCCTTCTGACAAGTGGGCTCCACTTCATACCAGTGAAGACTTTATTGACAAAACTAAGATCTCATAAATACGTTCTTAAAAACCTGTGGTTCCATTCTTCCATGCCCCTAGCTGTATATTTACTGTTCTCTTAATTTGGTCAAAGTACTGTAACCTCAATGATCTTTTTAACCAATGAAGGGGGGTACTCAAGCTAAAGCTAAGTTACATTGTAATGAGACTTAAAATAAAGTATAAATTATAGGGGAAGCAGAGAAACAGTGCTTTTTAGAAGAATACAAAAAAGAAGCAGTCGATAGAGCAAAGTAATGAGATCTTCCTGGCCAGCTTCAGTTGTCCTTTACCTTTAACGCAAAATAGGGTCAGAGGAAAACTATTCTGAGGTTTTGTTTTCTTATTTCTTTTTAACTAAAAATCTGCATCAGTATTGGCTACAAAAAATACAATGTTCATAGCTATATTATCTGACATTTTTCACATATTAAAATTTACAAAACTCTCACATTTAATTTTGTCACTGTTATAGACAAAGGGATATGGCAGGTATTATTATCACTTAGATTCTGAAAACAAAGGTGCTAATTGATTGTGCCAACAAATAGCAGAGTGAGGGTTGAAATTTTGGCAAGTAGTTCTCCACCCACAATGCCTGATCCATGCAGTTCTCCAACATTTTTTTTCCAGGCCCACCACAAACAATATTAGCTACTGATTTTTGCGAAGTTCTAAAATAGCAGGTATGGTTGAAGGAAACAACACAGCCAAACTCCATTGGCAGCGAGACAAATGAGGTCTAACCACTGGATCACGGAATCTCAGACCTAAGAGTGAAGAGAGGAGTCAACAAAGGAACAGAACCAGAGAAAATATACGTATCAAAGTATGTATAGATCAAAGGAAATGAAAACAAGGTGCTAAGAAAACAAGTATAAGTGGTCTTCAACTGGTTCATGAAAACATGCATATTATGAAAATAAAGCTATCCATGGATTTCCATTTTTTTTGCATAAAAGTAGGCTTATTTTTGAACTTAGCTCTTGCCACAAAATTTTTTGAAGTACCTTATACAGTGTATAGTGTTTGTGAACCTGGGACTAAATTTTTTTTTTTTTTTATCCAAGATTTATTTATTTATTTGAAAGTCAGAGTTACACAGAGACAGTAAGAGAGGCAGAGAGTTCTTTCATTTGCTGGTTCACTCCCTAGTTGGCTGCGATTTCCAGAGCTGTGCCAATATGAAGCCAGGGGCCTGGAACTTCCTCTGGGTCTCCCATGTGGATGCGGGGGCCTGAAGCTTGGGCCATCTTCCACTGCTTTCCCAGGCTATAGCGGAGAGCTGGATTGGAAGCAGAGCAGCGGGGACTGGAATCGGCGTCCATATGGGATGTTGGCACCGCAGGTGGTGGCCTTAGCCACTACATCACAGCTCCAGCCCCTAAAAGTTTTTAATATTGTGCATAACACTACAGAATGCTGAGATTCTCACTCATTTCAGCCAGTGATTAAAGTACGTAGTACATGCTCTCTTCTTAATGTGTGTGCCTTTCTAACACATACTTCAGCTAGACGCATTTGTCACAAAATCAAAAAAAAAATAATGCTAATGTTGGAGTTGGTGTGATTTTTAAATTTGAAATAACAACATTATAGAACATATATTGGATCTTTCTCAGAAAATAAAATATTTACTTTAGAAAACATGTTTTTAATACATAGTATAGTCTAAGGTATCTCTTCGATAGAATGTGTTCATGTCTTTGGGATATCTTAATCACAAAACAAGTCTATTTCTAGATTTTTAAGAAATCTTCATGCTGTTTTCCACAGAGGTTGGACTAATTTACCTTCCCACCAACACTGTATAAGAGTTCCCCCTTCTCCACAGCTTCACCAGCATTTGTTATTCTCTGTCTTTTGGATAACAGTCATTTTGACAGGGGTGAGGTGATATCTCACAATGGTTTTGATTTGCATTTCTCTGATGGCTAGTAATGCTAAGCACGTTTTCATATATTTGCTGGCCATTTGTCTTTCTTCTTTTGAAAAGTGTCTATTGAGGTCCTTTGCCCATTTCTTAACTGGATTGGTTGTTTTTTTGTTGTTGAATTCTTTGAGTTGCTGATATCTTCTGGATATCAATTCTTTGTCAGATAGGTAGATTGCTAATAGTTTTTCCCATTCTGTTGGATATCTTTTCACACTACTGACTGTGTTTCTTGATGTGAATTCTGAATTTTATGTAATATTATTTGTTTAGTTTTGCTTTTGTTGTCTATGCCTTGGTGGCCTTATCATTACCTAAACCAATGTCTTGGATTGTTTTCCCTTCATTTTCTTTCAGCAACTTTGAGTCTTATGGTCTTATGTCTTAAATTTAGGTCTTCGTTCCATCTTGAGTTGATTTTTGTATATGGTGAGAGAAAGAGACCTAATTTAATTCTTCTGTATATATATCCATCCAAATTTGCCAGTACCATTTATTGAATAGAGATTCCTTTCTCCAATAGACAGCACTTTTATCAAAAATCAATTGACTGTATGCATATGGACAAATTTCTGGGCTCTTCATTCTGTTTCATGTATCTATGTTTCAGTTTTTATGCCAGTATCATGCTTTTTTACTATTATTATAGCTTTGTGATATGCTTTGAAGTCAGATATAGTGAAGCCTCCAGAGCTTGATTTCTTTTACTCAGGATCACTTTGGCTATTTTGGGACTTTGATGATTCTATATGAATTTTAGAACTGTTTTTTCTATTTCTATAAAGAACATTGTTGATAATTTTGATAGAGATTATATTGGATTTATAAATGGCATTAGATACCATAGATATTTTAATGATATTCATTCTTCCAATTCATGAGCAAGGAATATTTTTCTATTTTGGGGGTGTCCTGGATTCTTTCACCAATGTTTGATAATTTTCATTGTATGGCTCTTTTATTTCTTTAGTTAAATTTATTCTTAAATATTTGATTTTTTGTGGATATTGTGAATGGGCTTTCTTTCTTGATTTCCCTTTAGGAAAGTTTATCACTAGCATATAAAAAAGGTACTGTGTATTATGTGTTCATTTCATAACCTGCAACTTTACTGAATTGGTTTATCAGTTTTAACAGCTTTTTGGTAGAGTGTTAAGGTTTTTCCATGTACAATATCATGTCAACTGTAAACATAGATATTTTGACTTCTTTTACTACTGAATTCTATAAAACGTTCAAATAGGAACTATCCATAATACTTTTCAGACTATTCCAAAATACTGAACAGGATGAAATTCAGCTAAACTCCTTTTCTGAGGCCAGAATCACTCAGATAAACCGAAAAAAGACACAACACACAAAGAAAACTACAGACCTATATCCTTGATGAACAAAAATATAAAAATCCTCAACCAAATACTGGCAAACAAAATCCAACACCACACCAGAGATGCATGGGTGGTTCAACATTTGCAAATCAATAAACATTGTAAAGCGCCTAAACAGAATGAAGAAAAAATGATGTGGTCATCTTAATAGATGCAGAGTTGCATGTTATAAAATTCAATTTTTTTTTCATGATAAAAAAAAACCCTCTACAAATTAGGTATTGAAGGAACATATCTCAAAATTGTAAAAGCTATATAAGACGAACCAACAGCCAATATGATACTGAATAGGGAAAAGCTGAAAGCATTTCCCCTCAGATCTGGAACAAGACACGTATGTCCACTTCAATCACTCTCATTCAATCTAGTATTAGAAGTATCAATAAGAGCAATTAGGGAGGAGAAAGAAATAAATAGCATCAAAATTGGAAAGGAGTCTTTACTTTAGATTTCAATATTGAACTAGCATTTGTGTTAGACACCCATTCTCAGCTTGAGATGCATACATTTTATTCAAGGCTTATTTAATTTAAACTCTCAACTGAATCCTTGGTCTTTCTAAAGTTATTCATTAGGAAGAAGGTATATAGATTGATTTATCAATATGTCAAACACTGAGGAAGGAAATACATGATCATTTCTTTATCTCTGCTAAATTTATAAATAAAAATTAAATTAAATTAATATCCAAATAGCTAACAGAAAATTGAAACAGTGGCTGCTTCTGATAATGGGGATGAATGGCAGATAGCACAGAGAATTATCTCAGGTGATAAAAATATTCTTAATTTAATATGCAAAATATTTATATAATTTCATGTATTTTTCAAAAGCAGTCAAATATATTTAGGATCTGTGGATTTCACTGTATATAGATTTTAACTCTGAAACCAGGTTTTATAAAATACATAATTTTTAAAAATCAAATTATTAAAAATATTACTTGACTTGATCCTTATGATGATACAGTAGTTTTCTCCAGGTTTGTACTTTGTGTTTTCCAAGTATTTTTAACCCTTGCTTAGCAATAGAGGGCCCTGAGGTTGCAATGAGAAGCTGAAAAGGAGATGATGATCTGGGATGAGAATATCTCATTCCATAGCTAGTTTCAGGATAACTACAAACTCAAATTACGAACACAGTTGGGCTGGAGCTGAGGGACTGGCTGAGCAATAAACAAGCCTGTTCAGTTCTCTGGCCCATCTGTATTAACTACCCTTAGAAAAGAGAGAGGGACAAGATGTGGGCAAAAGGATGAGTCAGAGTACCCAACCTACATGACCTGAAAGTTCTTTCAGGTAAATATGTGGGGCCCAATACAAATACAGGAGGAAAGACTGAGTCCATCAAAATACAGCCAAATTCCAATGAGACATAGTACACAAAGCTGCCCACTGCTGTAGGTCATCAGCAAGATTTCACCCAGTGGCTCATATATCGCCCCTCTGGAGTGAAGAGTTATTCTAGATGAAAGGCATGTGAGATGGAGTTCTAAAAATATTAAGGTCTCAGGCCGGCGCCGTGGCTCAATAGGCTAATCCTCCACCTTGCGGCGCCGGCACACCGGGTTCTAGTCCCGGTCGGGGCGCCGGATTCTGTCCCGGTTGCCCCTCTTCCAGGCCAGCTCTCTGCTATGGCCAGGGAGTGCAGTGGAGGATGGCCCAAGTCCTTGGGCCCTGCACCAGCATGGGAGACCAGGAAAAGCACCTGGATCCTGGCTCCTGCCATCGGATCAGCGCGGTGCGCCGGCTGCAGTGGCGGCCATTGGAGGGTGAACCAACGGCAAAGGAAGACCTTTCTCTCTCTGTCTCTCTCTCTCACTGTCCACTCTGCCTGTAAAAAAAAAAAAAAAAAAAAAAAAAAAAAAAAAAAAATTAAGGTCTCCATTCACTGACCTTTGTTTTTTTTTTCCCAGAAGAGTTATATTAATTTAATTTAATATCATCTTGATAGTAAAGGGAAAGAGCATGAGGAAGGGAGCTGAGCTGGTATCAAGTTTAGGACTGAAAGCTGGGTATGGGTATTTCAAGAGGAGACAGGAATCTATGAAAAGCTCCATGAATCAATGATTTTGAGAAACATACCTTATAAATCATAAAGGGGCAAACACACATTAGTCATTTTCTTATAATTAACTGTAGATTATGGGCACACATAATTAACTCTGGGACCCTGTAAGGATCAGGCAATCTCTAAAATAAGCAGCATATTGACAGAATGTAGGAGCATTACTAACAGAGGCCAACACTGGTTTCAGAAGGGATTAGAGTATAGGATGTGTGGAAGAACTGGAGAATAAAATCAGGAATATTGCACAGTTCAACATCTGAAAGTTTTACTGTATAAAACCAATAATCAGGCTACACTCCAAATCAATTGAATCAAGATCTCTGGAGACAAAAAACCCCAGTACTAGTACTGTTTTTTTTTTTTTTTTGACAGGCAGAGTGGACAGTGAGAGAGAGAGACAGAGAGAGAAAGGTCTTCCTTTGCCGTTGGTTCACCCTCCAATGGACACCGCCAGTGTGCTGTGGCCGGCGCATGGCGCTGATCTGATGGCAGGAGCCAGGTGCTTCTCCTGGTCTCCCATGGGGTACAGGGCCCAAGCACTTGGGCCATCCTCCACTGCACTCCCGGGCCACAGCAAAGAACTGACCTGAAAGAGGGGCAACCGGGACAGAATCTGGCGCCCCGACCGGGACTAGAACCCGGTGTGCCAGTGCCGCAAGGCGGAGGATTAGCCTAGTGAGCCACAGCACTGGCCCCAAGTACTAGTACTTTTAAAAGTTCCCCAGGAATTCCAGTGTGCAGCCAATATTACATCCAGTCTCTTAGAGGAAAAGCATTATGTTGATGAAAGAGGGGGAATGGACATCAAAATCATGATTATTGATGTAGCAGAATGCCAACAAAAGAACTGTAAGGGCAAGCTGTCAGAAATGATAACTATAATTTTGTTTTGGTTCTAATTGTTCATAAATTATTTAATGTTTTTAGATATATTACTTCTATTATCTATATCATTCATTCAATAGTTAACAAAGTCCGAATGTCAATTACTGTCCCAGGTATATGTGAAAAGTACAATAAATGCTTCAAATTACACATTAGAAATTCATAATTTTGAGAGGCTAAATAATGTGCTGAAGCAATACAGAACATTGACACATATCACCCTAGTTCCAAAATTCTTACTCTTTTTACCATCTATTTCTTCCTTGGGTGGTAATGAGAAGACCTGAGAATAAAGATGCTGATAGGCATGGAAATCTGAAAAGCCATGAAAGTCACCAGGAATGAAATAACTTGGAGATAGGTAGGCACAGAAATAGAGAGAATAGTAGCAATCAAACGGAACAGGTTCAATACAGAAGAACGTGAAGTTTAAGGCCAAAGGGACATGGCAACAGAGATGGTGGACACGTGGGGAAAAGGAATACATCAGGCAACATTAATAATGGGGTGATGTTTACCTTAGTGATAAGAATGCCAATTAAAATGCCAGCACTCCCACATCAGAGTGGTTGAGTTCAACTCAAGGATTTTGCTTGGCTCTTATCCAGCTTTCTTCTTGTGTAACCTTGGGAGTCAGCATGTGATGGCTCAGTAGTTGGGTTCCTGCCATCCACATGGGAGAACTGGATTGAGTTTCTTGAACCTGGCTTCTACCTTGCCCACTCCTAGACATTGCAGGTGTTTGGGGGAAGATGAGAATTCTCTGTATGTCCTTCTCTCTGCATTTTGAATAATTAACTTTATAAAAATAAAATAAACAATATTAAAATGAAAATGCTTTAAAAGTGAAAGTGTATAAACTAAAAGTCACTACATTTATAAAGAATGAGATGTCAACACAGATATACTCATGCATGTAGGGAAAGTTTAAAAATAAAAGTATAGAGAGTGGTTGGACTAGTATGTTCTTACCACTCTATGTGGAAAGTTTATTAACTCTTCCCATTGGTTCTGTGAAACTGGGTTCAGAATGCAGTTAGAAGATAAGAGGCCTCCAATGGAGAAGGAAACTTTGTTATTAGGGGAAAGCCAAGAATCACAAGAGTCACAGAAGTAGAGGAAGTAGTCCAGATATGCTAAAGGTTATATTACAGGGCTCTATTCCTTAGTAACTATACATTACATTGCATTGCATTGCATTACATTACATTTATTTAGTTGTTTGTTTGTTTATTTATTTATCCCTATGCCTTCCTGACTACAATGTCTTTCTGCCAATTTTAAAAATGTCCAGGGATGTCTGTGCTGCATCAAGTTCTTGTATTGTCATTTCATGTTAAAGTTGATAGCACAGAACAGAATCAGAGGATCATGCGTGCAAAGTGGATTAAATACTGTGTGCATTTTGTTGTACGTTATTTAGTTTAAATATACAGAAAAAGCAAGGTCAACAGTGGTTTAAACCAATTACTGGCATTGTCTAGAAACCTGACAAAGCATACATGATTTTCCCTACATTGGGAAGTTTGCTACACAGGTAAATTTTTTGACTTCCATTTTTTCCCTTAATATTTTTAGCACTTATCACCTTAAAATGTTATTAAATTTAATTGAATTATTAAATATAATCTATTGATTAACACTAACTCCTGGTCTTGTAACCTTTCAATTATTTCAGACTTTCAAATTATGCTCAATATATTTTCACTGGAGACATGAAAATAAAGGGTGTCTCTCACCAGAGAAACTCCTTCCTGTTTGTCATATATATGAACAGTCAGGTTACATTTTATCTGGAAAAGCAATCACTGCTTAAAATTTTTGGAACTCATTTCACTATACTTCTAAGAGGGTTGATTGGAAGCAGGTCAGGGAAAAGAGGTCAATTCCCAAACACAGCTGAAGTTGAATATGCTTGACTATGGAGAACAAAAAGGAATTCCAAGTATTGTTTTCATCAGAAGAGATAAAGATTTAAACACTTCTCAGTAGAAGGTCCAGTTGAAACAATAGTTTATCAGAATATCAGCTCTGAGATCTTCAGTTTGGATAGCACTCAAAGACTACTGAAGACTTTCATTCATTCCTCAGATTTATTTTTCGTAATATCCTCAAGCACAATGTGTTTTCCCCATGCATTATTGCAACACTGCTATACATGAGGTAGAAAGAGAAACTCTGTAAACAGGTTGAACATCTAACAGAAGGGCTCTGAATGAGGAATGTTTTAGATGTCCATGGCTGAGAAAAATGACTGCTGTTTTATGTTGTTGACAATGTTAACAAGATATGGAAATGCCATTTACGGAATTTGCTACATAAGTACAGGGTAGGCAAATCAATATGAAGTGCTTATAAATACTTGTGAAGAGCAGATTTTTAACAAATGTGTTGAACTATCCTTGCAACAGAAGCCATACTTGGAACTGGTTAGTCAAGACATACTTGTCTTGTTAAATTTCCTTTCTGGATAAAGATATGGGAACTTTAATTTTACTTCCAATATCCTGCCCCTTATAAATTTTCCCTCACAATAGTGGGGAAGGTCTGGCATATTATTAGCTATATAAAGCTATATATTAGCTATATAAGGATCATTTGGCCTGCCCCCTGACAAGGCAACTGCACTCTGGACTTGTATACAATAAATCTATAGCAGGCTAATTTTGGGGTTGACAATTTTGTAGGGCCTGTGAATGACGTTATAAATAGTAAATAGCCCTGGGTGGGAAAAAGATTCCCAGCCCTACAACCATTAAGTAAGAAAGAACATGACAAATTCAGTATTTGAACCCTAAGAATTAAAAATTTCATCAGTTTCTGAAATCACTGACATTCCTCCCCCCAGGAAAACATAGAAATAAGAAGCTATACATAAACATCATCATATTATATCAATATGTAAGCTTACCACAATATTCACAAAAGTAGATCTTCAACCTTGATGCACAGTTCCTTTAAAGCTAACACTTCTTGTAACTCAGTTTAGTAGTGACATTTTTATAGTAAACAGACATTGCAATAGCGTTAGTTCAAATTAAAATGGATGCTTTCAATTGAATTGCTAAAATATTCAAAGTGTCAAAAATAAAAATTTGTGACTTGTGTCATTTTAAAGCATGTGGTTAATTTTTATCAAGCCACTTTCCTCATCTTAGCAATAAAATAATTGATGCATTTTCTGTTTCAAATGTATTGACTATTTTGCAATTACAAATGTAACAGCACCAAAAATAAATGGACAAACTCTTTATTCGCCCTCTTCTGAAATGAAGGGATAGGAGAGTACTTGGCATATACTAGCCATTCCATTAATATAAACTGGATTAGTTAGATAAATGTGTTTAGAAGAAAATAATAGTCACCAACAATCCCAAAATCGATGAACAGATATAAAATTTTGATATTCCCATCCAAGATGTTTTTCTTGAGCAGTATATATATATATATATATATATATATATATATTGACAGGCAGAGTGGACAGTGAGAGAGAGAGAGACAGTGAGAAAGGTCTTCCTTTGCTGTTGGTTCACCCTTCATTTGCCGCCGCGGCCGGTGCGCTGCGGCCGGCACACCGCACTGATCCAAAGCCAGGAGCCAGGTGCTTTTGCTGGTCTCCCATGGGGTGCAGTGCCCAAGTACTTGGGCCTTCCTCCACTGCACTCCCTGGCCACAGCAGAGAGTTGGCCTGGAAGAGGGGCAACCGGGACAGAATCCGGCGCCCCGACAGAGATTAGAACCCGGTGTGCTGGCGCCGCAAGGCGGAGGATTAGCCTAGTGAGCCGCGTCGCCGGCCCGAGCAGTATATTTTAAACTTATCTCCTGCTGATACTCAGAGGTATGGCCATACCAATTACCAATTTATGAAGGAAAAAAAGAAAAAGAATCTGCAATTGAGTCCCCTTAAAGAGCTCATCCTGCCCTATTCCCTCAGGACCAGCTAGCTGTATGGTTAATTCCTAGAACAAAACTAGGAAACTGCTCCAGAACTAAGGTCTTTATCTGTTTAACTCTCTGGTGTCAGGGCTCTGAATACTATTAAATATCTACATTTTCAACCCAAAGACATTGCTCTAGAACTGGAAACAATACCTCAATTAGAGTACTTGGCACTATAGGTGAATGCTGGCCACTATAAAAGAAATTACTAAATTCACTTTTAAAAAAGCACAATTACATTCACATTCTTGATTAAGTTACAATGACCCTCAAATTGTCTAGCAATAGCAGCGTAGAGCTAGTCAGAGCATAAATTTGTGTAGGAATGTGCTGGGTTTGAAAATTGCCCCTATTCTTTTCTAATTGTATCACCTTAAACAAATTGCATGAGAATTAATTAAAATGAGAACAACAAGGTTTTCTTCACAAAGAAGCTTTACAAAGTGAGGGACAATTTGTAAGTGGTCTATGGATGTTAAATCTATTTGAAGACTAGGACAAATTATAATAAAAATTTTGTGATGCTTTGCTAGTTGTTATACATAGGAAACTTCATAGCATAAAGATACTTTACATTTTTATGCCAGAAAAATAGAGCTATTTTCAATTATTTAATTTCAGTTGTATCACTCTGATAAAATTCAGTCATAATTACTTTCCACATAATACTTTCCGCCTTTTGCCCATGATCCATCCAATATCATACCTTTTCTTTTTTCTCTTTTAGTATTTAAGATCGAAAACTTGTCTGTAGTGTCAATAATTCACTCCTAAACTTATGCTTTGAGAGTAAAATCTGTATCATCATAATAAGCATAAAAAAGAATGAAATTGCATCATATCCCCAAATAGGAGTGACAGAACTAACATTAATTGAGCACTTATAGCAGTCCAGACCTTTTGCTGGATCGTTTCACATCAACTCATGCCATCCTTACAACAGCGGAAGGTAAGTAAGATTATTAATCTCATTCATTAGATAAGCAAATTGGGGCTTCTAAGGGTTAAGTTATATCCAGATTCAAATGATGCACAGTTTCCATGATTTATTCCAAACATGGCTTGGGACAGAAGGTTGAGACTTATATAATTTGTAAAATCCTTCTGGGAAGAGATTAGCATCATTGACATAATATATAAACACATATCAGATAGACCTAAATGAGATTGACAGCTTAGCTCCTCATCTATCCAGTGGATCATCAATCAACAGTTTAAAGACTTTGATTTGAGAATCCTTTCATTCTGGGTCTAAGGTGTTCACCAGCCATTATTCTTTCTTACAAATATCTCTATAAAGACAAATATTTTCATTGTTATTGTAGAGGACTTTTTAAAGTAAAATTTCAATAAACTTTTGATACATGCTCATAACTTAATTGTCTGAAAAGATCATTTGTTTCTTTTCTAAAACCTAGTGCAAAGAGAAAGATAATGCTTCTTTATTCACAATTCAAGGAAATGCCCAGTTAGTTCAAATAACAATTGACTTGTTTAAGTTTTTTAATTTTGATGTGGCTGAAATATCTGTGTAGACATAGCAAAAATCTCTCAACATTCCCTAATAATGAGTGGGCTCCAGGGTTTTTGAATGTAAAATCATGAACACATTTAATTTGGCTTTGGTAAGATAAATTGATGTGGTTTATAGGCAGCTCCATGTGTTGTTCAATTACAGCCATCTTAGTGTAGGAATGGATTCTGAGAATCTCCTTCAGTTCATTTGATGATTTGCTCAGGTACTAGGGCAGGGCTTATATGATGAACATATTCGCTGGTGTTCAACATTGATGAATAATAGAGAAATGATATCTAAAATATCTGAAGACAAAAACTACAGAAAATTTCAAAAATTTTAACATCTATGAAAGGCAAGGGAGATTTTCCCAAATTCACAACAAACTTAAAAATCCATATATTTTCAATAATGCATCGTGAAGTACATTAAAATAAACTTTATAAAACTATAAATAACAAAAATAACTTTGAAGTAATCATGCTTAAGGAAGAGGAGAAATTTAATTATGTTTGTATACTTTCAATAGATTATTTTTAAATGTTATGTAAAGAGATAATTTTATAAAGCAGACAAATACAGGACAAGAAGCATTACAGAGCTGTGTCAAGCAGTTAATTAATTAAAATAGTTACTTCAGTGGAATTTGACAGCTTGTATATGCTATTTTGAAGCTTGTTAAAATTTGTAAATTTGTAATTCTTCTCATCTTTATTACTTGTCTTCCTCATTTATTTATTTATTTATTTGACAGGTAGAGTTATAAACAGTGAGAGAGAGAGAGTCAGAGAGAAAGGTCTTCCTTCCATTGGTTCACTCCCCAAATGGCTGCTACGGCCGGCGCTGCGCCAATCCGAAGCCAGGAGCCAGGTGCTCCTTCCTGGTCCTTCATGCAGGTGCAGTTGCCCAAGTACTTGGGCCATCCTCCACTGCCCTCGCGGGCCACAGCAGAGAGCTGGACTGGAAGAGGAGCAACAAGGACTAAAACCCGGTGCTCATATGGGATGCCGGTGCCGCAGGCAGAGGACTAACCAAGTGAGCCACAACGCCAGCCCTCTATTCTTCATTTTGTCTTTGTATTTTTGTACTTTTTTTCTTAAAGAGGACTTCTGAAGTTGTGCATCTCCTTCCCACAAATAGTGATAGTGCATTAAGAATATAAGTGTCGAGTTTCAGTCCCAGCTGCTCCACTTCTGATTCACATCCCTGCTAATGTACCTGGGAAAGCAGCAGAAAATGGGCTAAATTCTTCAGCCCCTGAGCACACGGGAAACTCAGATGAAGCTCCTGGCTTCTGAATTCAGTCTGCCCCAGCCATTTGGAGAGTAAACCAGTGGATGGATGATCTCTCTCTCTCTATCTTTCTCTCTCTCTTTCTCTCTCTCTCTCAACCCCTGCCTCCCCAACTCTGCCTTTCAAGGAAATAAAATAAAAATTTTTAAAAGGTATGTGTCAGCTACTCTGCTATATGTTCCACACATGTTGACTCATTCAATCCTCCCAGTAGTTCCATGTACAAGAAATATATGCATTGCTACTTTACTGGCAGTGATAGTAAGCTCAGAAAGCATAACGCATTCACCCCAAAATGAACTCAACTCTATACTTCAAGTTACTCTGATTCCTAAGACAACATTGCTATTTGAAATATGGATTAAATGGAAGGGATGAAAAACAACTCCAAGTTCTGTAAGGGTCTGCTTCTGAGTCAGCACAAAAATCTGCTGCTTTTTCTGTGGCTAGGAACTTTCAGGAACTGTCAACTTAATTAAACGCAGTGTGTGTACACTGTTTCTACAAAGTGTTAAGGTGCTTATAGTTCTTTCAGTGGATGAGAAAGTCTCTTGTCTTTGATATTTGCTGCCTTTGAACTTGATTTCAAAATTCACTTCATGTCACGAATAAGTTTCCTTTTCCTTCTCTTCTTGCTTTGGAGTCAAGAAACAAATCTAGATCCTTCTTCAGAGGGTACATACCTGTCATAGGAATCTCACTGTGTCCTGTCCAGGACAAGGTTCACTGGTGAGAACACTCAGCAAATTAACTCTGGGTGCTGCTGCAGCTAGTGTTTATTATTCAGCTGTTTTAACTTTCCTACTACCAAAGAATAAGTTGTATCTACTTAAATTGTCTACTTTTCTGCCTTAAGTTGTTTTCAGAAACTATTAATGAATCACTGGGATCTCTTCCTAAAGGTGGTAAAATCAGTTATAGTATTATCAATCTGCCTGGTTTGTTCCTCTATTATACCTATGCCTAATTATAGCTTAGTAAATTGAGTCCATATAAAAAGAATTGAAAATTGACCAATTGGACAAGAGTTGCTTAGAGATTAGATTTCATACCAAAATTAGGGTTTAAAGGGAAGAAAATTTGCATAATAGCATACTTCATTGTGTAGGAAATATTGTGTACTTGTTAAAGAGAGCAATATCAATTCTAGCAGATTGTCACTTATAGGCGGAAGACACAGTTGAGCACTAGGATTAAAAAGTTCCCCTTGAGAATAGAAGTTCTCTGGAAGTGAGAATTCCATCAATAGGAGTCTACAGGGAGCCTAGAACTCTCCAAATTAGCATGACAGCCCCAACCCCATGTCCTACACACACACATTTCCCTCTTGTCATCCCTCTTATAGGGGTTCATCACTAAGAGCATTGTATTCCTTACCCTGTCATGTCACATAACTCCAGAATCCCATGATTTCCAGACCACCCCCTCAACTCTCAGAATATGATCTCCACAACACTGGAGGGACAGGGAATGCCTTTGTGATATTTATCTCTTCTCAACTCATGAAATACTTTCACTGTGCCCTCTTTCTATTCAAGTCAATCAACTATCTTTTATACACCTTCCCCTTCGTGCTCTAACAGAAACCTGGGATGTCCCTCAACTCCCATCTTCCATGCAAAACTCTCCAATGATAGCTGTTGTCTCCCACACCAACTGGTGCTGGAGATGAGGAGGCCAAAGCATTTCTCCTCATTGCTGCTTCAAGGCAATTTTCGCTCCCTTTTCAAAGCCTCACATATTTGAATCTCCCATTTAAATTCATGCTTCCTGCTCCCTCTCCATGTGGCAGTCACCTTTTCTCCCTGAGGACACTTACCTTCCCTGAAGAATTTTAACTCCTGGCTTAGTACAGTTTTTATCAACATGAGTCCCCCAAAACTCTTATCAATTACAATATGTGCAATCTTTCCAGTACTCTGGCTTCTCAGGTCTTTGATCTCTATCTTCAAAGTTTTCTCCTACTCTGCTTTACTCATGTACTCCCACAGCATACTTTTGATCAAAATAGCCGATCCTCCAGAATCTCCAACTATCACATCCATACTTCTGGTTCATTCTCTAGAAACTCCAATTCCAACACTCTCTTGACCCAGATTTTCAACCCATTGGTCTTATCATATGTTTATGTATTTTCCGCTGTTCATTCCCTAACTTTAATCCTGAAGTAGCAGACTTGTAAGTCATTACATGCACTCTCGTGTATGTACCCTCAACTCTAAGTCCTGTCTCTGTTTGTCACAAACCCATGGATTGAGCAAACTCTAGTTATGTTCAACATTCCATCTACCCTCAATCTGTATCCATGTACATAACACAATTGGAGAAAAACACAGCTATACTGAGTGAGTTTTTTTAGTTTGTGTTAATGATTACCTCTTTGAGTGGACACGATGTTGTCATGCTGTCACATTTTCCTTTCTTTAATATCTGGTACCTAGACACATCGCACTCAGTATGATAATTTTATTGTATATTTTATCATTACAAATGAAGCAAACAGAAGGAAATAGCCTCCATTTACTTCCTTTTCTGTGATTGTGCCTGTGTTCTCTACATTCTCATATGTTATAACAGAAGATTGATGTATCCCTAGTTAAGACCAGCTATTTTTCTGAAATAGTTCCCATCTTTAATCATCTACTAAATGACAGCTCGATGTACAAACACACAAATACATCAAAGGAATGTCTTTGAGGGAAAAAAAAATCACATTTCAGATCGGAATAGCAAAGAATGGGAAGAATATGCTAGGTAGAAGGAAAAATAATGTACCCACTTGCTTTTTATTACTGCTACTGTGAAATATATACTCATCCATTTACTCATTCATTGATCTATTTATTGAGAATTTACTCTTTACTAGTCATTAGTCTAGCTGTGCAAATAAAGCAATGAAGAAAGTAGGCAAAAGGCTTGCTATCATGATCTGGTTTTCTTATATGAGAACATACAACAAATGACACAAACAAGATACAGGATATGTTAGTTGGCAATAACAGCTATGGAGAAAATAAAGTAGGAAGGATATTTAATAGTTTAAGAAACGAGAGTTGTGGATTACAAAGTGCAATCTAGGAAAGTCTTCCTGCCAGGAAAAAACAAAGTTAAAGTGAAGAATTCCCTCATCATTTTCCATTCAATGAATATACAGTGCTATATGTGAAGTGATGGACACAAATTAAAACAATTAAATAAGTCTCTGTACATTTAGTTTAATTCTTTCAAATTTTCACTCATGTTGATTTGAAGCTTTACTTTTTACCATTTCCAGTACTTCCAAGTCACAGAATTAATTTATCTACCATATCTCACTGACTCCTTATAGGTAACTGGGATGTAGTTATCTCTTTTTTCTATTTTACAAAGGAGCAACATTATTGGAAATGTGATGGTGATCAGAGAATGTTATGAAACCAGTAAGTAGAAAAACTCAGATTCGACAAGGGACTGTTAATTTGGTAGTCTAAACTTGTCCTACAAAGCACATCACCTTGTCTTGGTGATGATAAACCTGGGGAACCCAGGCAGAGAAGGAGCCCAGAGTTCTGACACTGGGCAAGTCTATGCTACAAAGTTATTATGCTAACAGACAGACAGTATGACCATGCCAACAAAAGTAATGCTTTGAAGAAAGTAGTGTTTGTCTTTTAGAGGTACCTATCACCTTTCAGCAAGACTCCCCTTCCCTTTCTGTTGCTACTGTGGATTTAACTAGAAATGTGAATAAAAGGCAACAGTGAACACTTGTGTCAAACTCTAAATAGTGCATAAAAATGCCCAGTAAAATATTTTAAATTAACAGGTTAAAGAGTTAATAGGCAGGGCCAGCATTGTGGCATAGAGGGTAAAGCCACCCCCTGAAATGCCATCATTCCAATATGGGCCATGATTACAGTCTCATTGCTCCACTACCTAGCTTCCTACTAATGTGCCTGGTTTGAAAGCAACAGAGGATGGCTCAAGTCCTTGGACCTCTGCACACATGTAGGAGACCCAGAAGAACCTCCTGGCTCCTTGTTTAGGATAGGCCCAGCTCTGGCCATTGTGACCATTTGGGGAGTGAACAAGCAGACACAAGATTTCTCTCACTGTCTCTCCCTCTCTATCTGTAACTCTGCCTTTCAAACACATAAACACTTAAAAAAAAAAAGTTAATAGGCCTCACTTAGAAATTATTGAAAATGTATAATTTACCATTCTGAATTAAAGATGTACACTAAATCAGTATTCTTTTATTTTATTTTTTTTTATTTTTTTTATTTTTTGACAGGCAGAGTAGACAGTGAGAGAGAGAGAGACAGAGAGAAAGGTCTTCCTTTGCCGTTGGTTCACCCTCCAATGGCTGCCGCGGCCAGCGTGCTGTGGCTGGCACATCACGTTGATCTGAAGGCAGGAGCCAGGTGCTTCTCCTGGTCTCCCATGGGGTGCAGGGCCCAAGCACTTGGGCCATCCTCCACTGCACTCCCTGGCCACAGCAGAGAGCTGGCCTGGAAGAGGGGCAACCGGGACAGAATCCGGCACCCTGAGCGGGACTAGAACCCTGTGTGCTGGCGCCACAAGGCAGAGGATTAGCCTAGTGAGCCGCAGCGCCAGCCTCATTATTTGTTAAATAGTAGTTTATTTCCAAGTGCATTAAGAAAACTGGAAATTTTAAAATATAATTCTATACCACTATTTTGATATAGTTATATCCCTCTTAAATATACGTTTGGGGCCAATATTATAGCATAGAGGCTTAAGTTGCCACTTGTGACACTGGCAATCCGATACTGAAGCACCATTTGGAGTTCTGGCTCCTCTGATTCTGATCTGGGAAGTTGCTAGTGCTCCTTGGAAAGCAGCAAAAGATGGCCCAAATGCTTGGATCCTTGTCATCCATGTGGGTGACTAGGATAAAGTTCCTGGCTTCTGACCTCAGCCGTACCCACACCTAGCTGTTGCTTCTGTTTGGGGAGAGAACAATTGGTTGGAAGATCTCTTTCTCTTTTTCTGTCTCTCCTCTCTGTCATTTTGACTTTCAGATAAATAAATATCTTTTAAAAATAAAATAAAAGATCTCTGTGAGTGAGATCCCAGTGGAAAGAACAGGTCTTCAAAGAAGGAGGTACCTTTCTCTGAAGGGAGGAGAGAACCTCCACTTTGACTATGACCTTGTCTAAACAAGATAAGAATCGGAGAACTCAGAGGGCTTCCATAGCCTTGGAAACTCATGACTGGAGCATAGGGAGATTACTGATGCCATAGACAGGAGTGTCAATTGGTAAAGTCAACAACAGGAGTCACTGTGCACTTACTCCTCATGTAGGATCTCTGTCCTTAATGTGCTGTGCATTGAGATTTAATGCTATAACGAGTACTCAAACAATATATTTCACTTTGTGTTTCTATGGGGGTGCAAACTGTTGAAATCTTTACTTAATGCATACTAAACTGATCTTCTGTAAAAAAAAAAAAAAAGAAATTATCAACTCCCAACTTGACTCTCACTGGGATTAAACATGACAATAGGTCTGATCTGATTTCATCATCATTTAAAAAAAAATCATCTATTATTTTTCACTTTATGTTTCTGTGTGGGAGCAAACTGTTGAAATCCTTACTTAATGTATACTAAGCTGATCTTCTGTATATTAAGATAATCGAAAATGAATCTTGATGTGAATGGAAGGGGAGAGGGAGTGGGAAAGGGGAGGGTTGTGGGTGGGAGGGACGGTATGGGGGGGGAAGCCATTGTAATCCATAAATCGTACTTTGGAAATTTATATTCATTAAATAAAAGTTAAAAAAATAAAATAAAATATACTTTCAATAAGCTCTTCTTAATATGTTGCAAAAAATTACAACCATTGTGGCCAACACTGTGGCATATTATGCTAAGCCTCTGTCTGCAGTGCCAGCAACCCATATAGGTGCTGTATGTGTCCTAGCTGCTCCTCTTCTGATCCAACTCTCCGCTATGGCCTGAGAAAGCAGGGGAAGATGGCCTAAGTGCTTAAGGCCCTGTATCTGCATGGGAGACCCAGAGAAGCTCCTGGCTTCTGGCTTCAGATCTGCCCAGCAATGGCGTAGCAGCCATTTAGGGAGTGAACCAGCAGATGGAAGACCTTTCATTCTGTCTGTCCCTCTCTGTCTATAACTCTCTCTCTCTCTCAAATAAATAAATAAATAAATAATCTTTTTAAAAATACAACTATCATTAACTATTTTCATTCATTTTATGACTTAGAATATGATTCTTACCAATATTTATGTTTGAAAGTGTTTATTGATGATCTCACCATACTTCTCTAAAGCAACAACAACAAAACTAAGTATAATCATTGTGCTCTTATTTTAAATGTCAATCTGAATAGGGTTTTCATCACTACCAGCAAAAAATCCATTTCGACTTTATTGACTATTTCACATAAACTCTAAGATTTTATTATAAATATATCTCTTAGGGATACCTAATGAGGTTTTTGTTTGTCTTTTAATTCTGGTACATAAGGATATTTACTACTTCTGAGCACAGTGAGATAAATTTCAGCTGTGTTTTAAGTTTTTTTTTATAAGGATATTTATTATGGAAACATGTTCACATAAGTGTATAGATAAGAATGCAACAGGCTTTTGTTACAATGACATCATTCATTTCTTTGAACTCTGGCTGAATTAAATGCCACAAAGCACATAGATATCTATTTTTTAAAGTTTCTTTTAGTGATTGATATACTTTATAACTTTCTTTAGCTGACCATTTATGTATATATGTATGCTATGTTTTTTATTATATTTTAATTTACTTATTTGAAAGGCAGAAACAGAGGGAGAAGGAGAGAGAGAGGGAGAGGGAGAGAGAGAAGGAGATGGAAAGGGAGAGAAAAAAATCTTCTATCCACTGGTTCACTCTCTAAATGGCCACAATGGCCTAGGTTTGGCCAGGCCAAAGCCAGGAGCTTCTTCAGGGTCTCCCGTGTCAGTGCAGGAGCTAACATACTTGGGCTATCTTCTACAGCATTCCCAGGTGCCTTAGCAGGGAGCTGGATTGGAATTGGAGTAGCCAGGACTCAAATCTGTGCCCATATAGGGTGCCAGCACTGCAGGACTAGGCTTAACCCTCTACTGCACAGCACAGGCCCCACCTGCTATGTCACAACCTCTATTTAGCAAAGTGTATTATCCTAGAATGGCCTTGGCCCCAAAATAGAGCATTTAGCCTTTCCATGAGGATTTGTTAAGCAAAGATCATATGATAGTATATATTACAACAGGAAAAACATAAATTTTTATTTTAAACAATGAGAAGCATTTTTGAGAAGGATATCTGTATTTTCTGAAAGAAATTAAAGACTACTATCCCCAAACAAAATTTCCATCTATCGTATTTCCTTGTTGTTGAAGCTCTCACACATATAACCTTTGTGTGATTTATTTTACTGCTAATAATATATTCCTCCATGGCTTAAAGTGCCTAAATCCCTATAAGGAGACAAAGTGTGCATTTAGTGTATAGTCTTTCCAAACTCATAACCTGCTATCAATGATTTTGATGAATGTAGACAAATTTTCTCTGTGTGCCATTAACAACAGACATCTGATGCTACTGTGTTTGTACAAAAAGATTTATACTGAATCCAGAATGATGGTTTGATCTTATTTGAAGTGTGGTCCCGAGCTGCATTCAGTGTTGTTTAAGAAACATCAGTGACAATAATGTGTCTTCATATTAACACCTCTTTTAGTGGTTCCACCATTTCAGACAAAGAAGAGGTGTTGCTTCTTCTCAGTATGTACTGTTAGACTTAATGAGGTAAAGCAATGGCTAATACCAGATGACAGGCACCATAGTAGATAAGTTAAAAACAAATGAACATACATGTATTGCACAATGGGTCCTCTCAACTGGCTTGACTGATGAAATTGTAAGGCAACTGTCCCTTATTCTCCAGATCTGCTAGAGAAACAATGTCTACAATGAGAGCAGTCTTAGAATCTGCTAGATAACTGAGAACTGTATCTCAATGAGATGTTTGGCAAGAAATTAACTCCAATTCATATGACTTAACAATGATCTTTAATTAGAACTAAATGAGCGAAGTAACAACTGAGGCATTACATTTATGCATAATTTTCATTTGATGACTTTATTTCTAGATGTGCTCATGACAGTGAGGGTGAATAGTTTCTCTGTAAGATCAGTTCCACTCAGGTGGTTATGGCTGTTAAAGAGGGTAATGATGAAAAGGATTCTAAACCCAAAGCTAGGTCTTTAGGTAAGAGGACCACAGGAGAATATCTTTGATCTCAGAGCAGTGAAAGCAGAGCATTGTAGCAACAGTGCCTTCAATGTTCCTGCCTAGTACAAGCCATAATTACTATAGCCATGTCAGAAAGAGGTAATGAAATGCCACATGTATGTGGGGAAATGCCTAGGAATTCAGTACAGCCAATTCTGTCAATTATGTTCAGTTCTCTAAGTGGAGACATAAGATATTTTTTTTCAGTTTGTTCATTTTCCTGGTAACTGATAATCAATTCGTTTCTATTAAGGCACTGTTCAGTAACCAATTGTCTGTAAATTTAACTGGTTTTTATTCAAACCACTGCAGGTACAGTTTAAATAGTCTTTAGGATAGATTTTTTTAGGAGTTGGTTTAATTTCAAATCAAACTCTGAAAGGGCCTTTGGCCTTCAGAAAAAGTTAAAACTATAGAATTACCTTGTTTTTCCCTGGGGCAAATTAACTGGGCAGATTCTTTGCATTCATTTGAAGCTTACCAGTGCTTGCATTTTAGCTAAAGTTTCGTTTTCTCTCCCAGCATTTGGAAACCTATCCCCTTGCACAATAGAAACCAAGTATGAACGCCAGGTCTACTGAGCTGAACAGACCTTGGCGCCAGTCCCCAAATTTTGGTGTGCAGAATATCCCAGTTTCACTTTTACCCCTTTCTTAAGTCGTGAAAGGAAGTGAAGGAAGTATGCCAGGTTGTTATTCAACTCTGGTATTTAATCACGCATTACCTGTGCACTTTTGAAACCCTCCAGATTCTAAATTGAGAATAAAAGCACAGAGAACACAGGATGGAAACTAGTTAATCAAAAGGCTCCCAGGATCACTCAGTATCACATGGCCATTCTCAGACAGGCCAAAATTTCTCCCTAGTCAGCAAGAAACCCTATTTCAGTCCCTGAACTTATTCCTAACATAATGTTTCATAACTGTCTCCAGAATCGTTCACTTTTGCTCAAAATGACTTTCAGTAAATCCAACTAACTGCACAGAAGACAAGGCCCTCACTACTGACCCAACTACATTTTCCCCAGGTTCTGAGTAGGAAAAGAGAGAAACCTACTGTGGGGAAGAAATAGTTGTCAAGGAGTTAAGAGAACAACATGGATCTGGCATAGAGCAACAGGTGCAGGGCATGACTCATTTTGATTTCCTCACTTACAAAGGGGAACCCAGCATGCGCCAGAAATTCCTGATACCCCAGAGAATTAGTTACCAAAGACTTTGTCCTTTTTTTCTCCACTTAGGACAAGAAATGGGTGTCCCTTGTTTTGTCAGCATTAATGAGAAAAAGCTTCCCTAAGAGTCAAAGCAACCAACCTATGAAAGCAGGAGGGCTGGACTTTTTTTTTTTTCTTGTTAAAGGCCTGAATGAGGTGATATCCTACTGCTTACAGCTGAGGAGCAGGTCGGTCAGGTTCTTGGGTGCTGTGTTACACAAGCAAGATATAGCCAGCCCCACCTAATTTTGTTTCTTTGGCACCCTCCTGCTCAGTGAAACACTGCCATACTTAACCTATCTGTTTTCTTTGATGCATGGAAGACTCATTCCAGCCAGGACAACTGTGGTATTTCAGTTCACGGTTTATAAACACCTCCTAGACTTGAAGGTAAGTTTGTGTTTGTGCGGGGTTACTTAGCGCTCTTTTTCTTCTGCTTTCTCTCCGTCTCTTCCTCTCTCCCTCTCTCTCCCTCTCTTCCTCTCTCTCCTCTCTCTCCTCTCTCACCTCTCCTCCTCTCTCTTTCTGTCTATTCCTCTAACTGATCAAAGTGGCCTCAAGTTTTGACAGAACAGTCTAGCAGGTCACCACAGAGACTTCTGTAAAGATGGGCAGTTGTTTTATTAAGCAATTACCTTTCAAATGAGCATTTGCAGGCTTGGAAATGTGAAGACTTACTGCCAAATTTTCTAGATGATGAAACCTGCACAAGACTTAAATAAAAGCTCTCTTAGAATTTACATCACTATTGAATACAATTTCTTATTCCAGAACTTAGAAAATGTTTTGAAATAGGTAAAATTGAAACAGCTGAATCATGTAAATTGAGTAATTATATTTAAATTATGCACTTGAGCTTAAAGATTTTTGCTTTAAGTATTAAGATGTGCTTATTTTTGGAAAAAGTATACTTTCATACAATTAAAAGTTTCTGTGTATCTTTTACAAAAACTTTAGTTGGCAAAATGTACATGATTCTTTTATTTAGCAATAAGTGCACAAGCCTAGCACTCATTGGAAATTTAAAAAGCTAAGTCTGTTAATATAGCAGGCATCTAATGCAATGAGATGTGGATAAGGTTTCTTAAAAATTAATTTGTTTGTGGCTATGTAAGGCTCCTTTTATTAAAGCGATGCTGATTTTTCCATGTAAACATTTTCTATTTCATCTGGGGGTGCTATCCTCACAGACCATGAAATAGGATAGAAGGCTGAAAACCCCATGACTGGGAATTCGGATTCAGAATATTTCTATCAGAGATCCATACTTTTTCCTAAGCTTGACCCTTATCTACTTAATTACATAAATACTGCAGTGTATTATCCCAAATTCCCAAAATAGCATGTAGTGTGACACTATATATTTTTCCTAGACTTATGCATATCCAAGTCTTTCAATTAGAACAATATTCACAAGCTTTTAACTTTGTTTTTCCCTGAAGGAAGCCATACTCTTTTCTTCTCCTTGTTTTTAAAAATTCAAAAAAAGTGAAATAGGCCTAAGGCCTCCAGGTACAATTCAACTTTCTTGTTCCTCAGTTTCCTAAACTCTCTTAGAAAGAGGAATTTGTGGAAGCGTAACTGCTTATGTCCTCATTTGCTGTGGCTCTTTCCTTAAGGGAGAGCAAAATATTGCCCAAAACTGGAAAGGCCACTTGGTAATGCTCAAATTCTGCCTGGGATACTGGCTCATGGCAGGACGCGCTTCTATGAAACAGACAAATCCATCTGTCTTAATTTGTAGCCCAGTATCTGGAATAACAAATGCTCAAAGTAATTGAGAGAAAAGGGGGCATAATTTTTACTCCTTAACTGTTTCACTATAGAAACATGTTGTTGTGTCTTGTCCTCAGTGTACCTGAACCAAGGCTCTTATTTAAAATTTCTGATTTTGATTGACTTTAGTATGACTTTCAGTTCTTTTCCCTTGTGTGAATGATTACTTGACACAAACCAGGCACCTCTTTTTTCTCAAAGCTTAGTATATAATGCATAGGACTCAGTTACAACAGGGAAGCTGGGAAGAATAATGACTTTATGCCTTTAAGAGGGAGCAAAATTATGCACAAAAAGTATATTGGAATCCCTTAATGGCCAGAGCATCCCCCCTCATCATCTTCTGAAGTCCTTCACACAAAAGTAGAAACATGAAACCAGCTTTCAGTGCTAACACTAGAGAAAGGAGGAGAGAGTAGTGTTCATTCTCCTACAGAGAAATTATCTAAAAACAGTGAAACTTGCTTACTTGGTTTGAAAATCTATTTGAAAAGTTGTAAAATACTAGCAATAACAAAAATGTTTCAATATACAGCAAAGTTTACAATCTACATTTATGGTAGCACTGAGTACTTGGAAAGCCTCTTTTCTTCCTTCCCCCTTTATGGTAATTATATCCCTAGAAATTCTTCACGTTTGTGATATTCTTATCTCTATTCCTCTGCTGCACCTTCTGAAACTTTTTAGAGATTACACCTAAAAAATTTCTACCACCCAGGTGCAAGAGAGGCAAAGGCAAGGAGGAAAAGTGATGTTGCTGGGATCTCATGACTTTTTCTCCCTCTACACTTTTCATTTGTTTTTCATCCCACTCTGCCTCCAGTGCACCTGGCTGACAGATGAACTTGGTTCACTCACACATGGCATTAGTAAGCCAGCATAACTTCAGTTTTATAAAACAAATTTACAATAATTTAGGTATTTGAGCTTTAGAGACAGGGAAGAGGCTGAACGAAAAACGTAAAGAGAAAAAATACAGATTGCATGCATTGCCCTCTGCACCACTGCCGTTAGCTTTCTATTTTTTTTAAGTTTATAACATGCTTTGTTCCAATCAATATGGGGTCAGATTTAACTCAAATCACTTGGTTCATGTTCCAGCAGGGGTTAGGGCTTGAATAACTGAGGGCTTCCATTCCTGGCTGCTTCTACCCCTTTAAAATGAAAGGTAAGTAGGTAAATGGTATCACCTGGCTATCTTAGACGCGGGGGAGCAGAAGCACAGCTATCCCCCGCTGTAATGTCAGAACACGAATAAATGAATTTAATCAAAAGCTGTATCTGCAGCCACCTTAATTTTGAAATAAAATGTAAATCGTATTCACAACATAATGTCTGATCACTCTCTTTGCTTTCTCTCCTTTTCCCAGAAAATAACTTACAAGCAGTAACAGAATGCTTGGCTCATTTTAGCTGTTGATACGCAAGGCTTTCAAGTTACAATCAAAAGCTAGATGGAGGAATGAGAGATCCCCTTTGTGGTTCAATGTTACAGGCAGGGTGAAACAGGAACAACAGAACTCACTTTGTTGACTCATGATATGTGGATTCTCATTACGGGAAGTGATGGAAAACTCAATGCCACGTTCCTCATGTAACACTATAAGAAAAGTAGAAGAACAGCTAAGGACTTTTTTCCCCTCTTGTGACTTGTTTATTAGAAAGAGAAAATAAGTAAATGCCTACGTAAAGGGAAAGAAAGCTAAATTGCATAATATCGTGAAAAAAGAGGAATAAGTGCAATTCATGAATCAGATCCTAGCCATTTAGATAAGAAAAATATCTGTAATATTTGTTATGAATTTTGTGGAAATCACAAGAGAAAGACATTTCTGAAAAGGTACATATTATTTTTTAATTAACCTGATTTTTACTTTAAATGTGCTAGGTGAGGCATCCATATAATGAAATGTCAGTGAATTATGTAAGCCCTGGGCATAACTATGCAATGTTAATGTGTAAATGACATGGGGAAAATGTGCATCTAGAAATCACAGAGACAGGTGTAGAAATTTTTAAAAGTTAGGGTAAAAGTGTATTTAGGGCATTTGAGAGAGCCTATATTTCCATTTTTTAAAAAATGAGACTATAAGCCTCTCTGGTTAAAATAATTAAATTTGGAGAGGCTGTGCTAAAAAAAAATAACGGTGGGAAGAAGTTCTAAAAAGTAGCTGAGTGCCAAATTCTAACTCCTTTGCAACTTCTGTTACAAGATGAATGCACTTGGCCCTCAGCATCCACAGATCCAGCCAACAGATTGAAAAACTGGGTCTGTGCTGAACATGTACAGATTTTTTTCTTGTTATGACTCACTAAACAACGTAGTATGACAATATCTACCTGACATATACCAATATTTACCCAGTGTTTCTTTTTATGAGATTTTGTAAAATATCTGGAGATGATTTAAAATATATGAAAGCTTTCAATAGGTTAAATGTAAATAATCTGCCATTTTATACAAGACTTGAGAATCTGTACATTTTGGCATCTGCAGGGGTCCTGGAACTAATCCCCCAAGGAAATCAAAGGATAACTGAACTCACTAGCTTTAACTCAGTCATGCCAGTGTTTGAATTATAACCTTATCTCTCCATCCCTAATTGCATGTCCTTGAACTCATTATTTATATGTGACATATATATATGTATAAAATGCTCTATCGAAAAAGATTACAAATCTCTTCTCATTGCTTGATAACTTTTAGTGAGAATTACATGGAAAATGCGGAAAACATCTGATTAATGATGAACAATATACTAACAATGTGATGTTCATAACTTTTAGGACTTAAAATAATTTTCTTGGCTATCACAGAAAAGTGAATGAAATATAAATAAGCTGAGTGATCAAAAATATCTGTGCAGCCACCACCAGGTCATGTATCACAAAGAAGCCCCCTCAACCCCATCAGTCAATACTACATTCTTCCTTTCCACACATAAGCAATTCTCCCAACCTCAACTTCTAACACTTTAGGTTTTTTTTTTTTTTTTTTTTTTTTTTTTTTTTTTAGTGTTTCTGAACTCTGAGTGCAGAATCACATAATATGTTTGGATTTTAAGCTCTGTGTTATGTTCATAATGGTCGCCCATGTTGCTGCAGGTGTCTCTAGGTGGTTAATATTCACCCCGAATGCTTCACAACTTACTGTGCAGCCTGTCGTAATGGGCATTACGGACGGAGACTTACAAATAATGCCACAGCATGAGGCTGTATGTGTGTCTACCTGCCTTTTTATTAAGTAGATCTTAAGTGCTAAACTCGGGGCATAGAAGGTACTCTATCACTAACACCTTAGGAATCCACAGATGTGGAACCCTTACTGAAAGCTTTTGAAGAAAACCACTATCAGGATGTATTAAATATAGATTTACTCTGTATATCTATGTAAGAAATCATTAAACAAAAGTAGGATGGATGATACTTACAACCCAGATAACTAGTAGACGTGCTTAGAGGCTCTTTATACCATAATAAATAAGAAGGTTAAAATGATTTGTGAAAATTTGAGCAGTAGCTCTTGAGAAATAGCAGGCAATACACTGACCTACACAATGGCAACTGCAACTTCTTGCTCAGTCTTCTTGGTGGCTATTCGTGAACAATCAGATACAGTTCAGAACGGTAAATTTTCAATATGCATTGCTTAAGCAGGAAGAACCTAACTTTTTTTACAGTGAATTTTCAGTGAGAGTGCTTTAAATTTTAACACTGAATTATGTTGGAGTGAGTAGACTTGGACTTGAATGCTGCCTTTCCAATCACTAGCTTCCCTTATTAGCTACTCTGAGCCTCAGTTTCTTCATCTGCAAAATGGATACAGTTCAGGCAATTCATTTTTTCTCAAGAGATCATTGTGAGGGTCAAGTGAGATGACATTCTCAACTGTGTCTCCTGCAAGACACAAGAGATTTTGTTATATATGAATACTAAGAAATACAGGTTAATATCAATTAAGTTCTTGCTTTGGGAAGGGAACTACCTAAATCATTTCATTTGGTCTTCAGAACAACACTGTGAAGTCAGTTTGATTATTGTAATGATGATGAAGCAACTGAGCATGATCATCATATTTTACAGGTTATTTGTGACACAAGCCAGAATTTTTGAATAAATTTCAATCTAAAATTTTTCCCCACATTGTCTTCTTTATGAATGGTGACACTTCTACACTTCTGAGGTAGGATGGTGTGTCTAAACTCAAGTTAGAACCATGGTTTCGTTCCCCAACTCTCATTATGTAACTAGGTGAATTTTTCCATATGTAAACCCAACCATATTCTTTAGTTACCAAATGAGGAAGTAAAATTAAAGAATATCCCCAAGTATAAAACAATTCCTATTGTCCCTACTTTGAGAATAAATTGGAATACCATCTTGAAGTGAAAAGTACTGTCAAAAAAAGAATAACTTAAAACTTAAGAACCAATAAATTAATTACATATTTAGTATATAAACAGTAATTTCATTTTTATATTAAACATTCCTAACTACATATTCATAATAAGGAATTAGTTTCCTTAAATAATTTGAAAATACCAACAAGTTCTCCATTGAAAATATTTAAAACATTTTACTTAGTAGTCCATATTTACCTTTACACACACACACACACACACACACACGCCCTCACACACAGAGACTTCAAAAGTTCATGAAAAAATTAGACAAACGGTATGTTTTCCATGAATTTTTGAAGTCCTGTAATCACATGTATATGTGTGTATCTGACTTGACAAAGTTTTTGCATGGAATTTCTCTGGAAAGAAGGGAAAAATAGTTTTGTATACAAAGTAGAACTTAACAGAAATAGTAGAAATACATAAACCCCCTCCATACTTTTTGAAATAAGAATATAATATTATCACTTCAACATTATGTCTCTAGATTGTTATCACTTTAAAAATGTGGATACACTTTAAAAAAATCAGACTATCTCATTCAAAATTCAAATTGTTATTTTCTTTCAGATTCTTCTTAATAAAACCAATACCAAATAAGGCTACAATGTTGACCTTAGGCAAAATTCTTTTGATTTCAAGCTTGTATATTTCACTACCATTTTGGAGTCATGCAAAACCAAATTTAGAAATACCTGTAGCACGAAGCATTGCAGAAGCTTTGAAAACGATGGAAAATCAATCAATTTCTTTGGCAAGTGACACTAACTTAAATTCGAATACAGAAAATAGAAACAACTCCAATCTCAAGGCAAGTATTTCACCTTTTTTAAATACATCAGACAAAATCGATGAAATAACAGATTCCTCCAGTAACTTGGCAATAGACGTTACTGAGAGTCCAAGACCCACACCGACGCCTTCCACAAGCTCTCCCTTGATTCATGGCATTGTCTCTAGATTGCCTTGGAACTCGACTATAGCAGATGAACATTTTTTGCCAGTCTCAGCACATCCAAACACTACAAGTGTTGTATCATCAGAAAAACTCCCTTGGTCTTTGGACAATGATACCCTGAAAACTCTTGGCAACAATTCCACTACAGTGAGCATCCTGCCTCCAGCAACAACTACAAAGTCTGTGACTCCCTTGACCACGGAATCAACCGAATGGCTTACCACAAGTAGTGATAGCTTTGCAGGGTTTACCCCCTACCATGAAGAAACAACCTTACAGCCCACAGTAAAATTCACCAATAATTCAAAAATTGTTCCAAACACTTCAGACCCCCAAAAAGGTAAATATAAATGAATTTACTTTTCCTTTTGTGTGAAAAATGATTCTCAAAGTAAGTTATATAGATTAAGTCTAAAGAAGGTACAATGCTGGAAAAATAAAGGAGAATGCAGATGTTCTTTCTTTTAGAGGATAACCATTGTATTCAGAGAAAATAATGAAATGGTTTTAGGGCTGAATTGAGTACATATTAATCATTATTATATGTGAGTAAAGGTAGATAATGGGACAAATTAGGTGAAGAAAAGATGAAGACTAATTGAAACAAATATATGGTTTTAGATACTGAATACTAAGAATAATTCAATCTTAATTCCCAGAGTTTCACATGCTTATTAGGAATCCTGTGGTTCACTCCCCAAAAAGCAGCCAGGACTAGGCTAGACTGGATGAAGCTAGGAGCCAGGAACTTCATCCTGGTCTCCCACATGGGTGGCTGTTACACAAGAACTTAGGCCATCTTCTGCTGCCTTCCCAGGCACATTAGCAGGAAACTAGATCAGAAATGGAGCAGCCAGGACTAGAACCAGCATTCTGATATGGGATGCCAGTGTATAAGCTGCTTAGCCCAATGCCATTATACAAGTTAATAAGCTTTTTGAAGAACCTTCATATTCAAACATTCCAAAAAATTTTTAAGTTTAAGGAGTGTTCAGTAGCTTGTTGATGATGTAGTGAAATTTTTGATTCCTTTAAAGTCAGATCTACACAACTGTCCAAGCTATTGTAAACAGCTTAGTCTATTTTCCTGTATCAGAATATATTGATTTTTGCTTGGAATTTTGTGTAATTATTTTCTATTAACCTTTTCTACTAACTCTACTCTTGAATTATTTATGTAAATACACTCGAAGTTCAATTGTTCCTCAGAGATTCAGTTTATGAAAAACTGAATGAATACAACACTTAACACTGAAATTAGATCTTAATGGAGTATATACATAGCATTTCAGTACTACTGATGTTACAAAGTAATCAGACAGTAATAAAATTAAGACTTAGAAGGGTTTCAATGCTATTAATTCAGACATATGATTTTATCAAGCAGTGTATTTTGCCAATATACCCAAATACTCAATACTTTATAATACACAAAAACACACTTACCATTTTAAAATTGATAAAAACTGCTAAATATTCTTTGGTATATAACAATTAACATATTTCTATTTTTTAAATAGTTTCCATTTCTCATCTGTACTTTTTACTTATTTTTTGTCTTCTAGAAAATAGAAATACAGGAGTAGTGTTTGGGGCAATTTTAGGTGCTATTCTGGGTGCCTCATTGCTTAGTCTTGTTGGCTACTTATTATGTGGAAAAAGGAAAACGGATTCATTTTCCCATCGACGACTCTATGATGACAGAAATGAACCAGGTAAAAAGCACTTTCAGAACTTTTACCTGGTCACATGGTTTTAATGAAATGAGGATGTACTTCATTGCCTAGAAGGGATTCAGGTAAACAGACTAAAGCATTTATTCCAATCTACCTTCTGTTTCTAAAATAACAAAACCAAAATAGTTAAGAACCTGTGAGTGATGTTTAAATGTCATTTAAATGATCTATTGCTCATTGCATCAAAATAGGTTTAAAAAAAGTGGTTCAAGAACCTACAATGTGTGTACAAAGTTGAAAGACACCAAATGAAATTAATAAAAGAAAAAAAGGCAAGTTTGATCATCAAATGACTGCAAATCTATTCTTTGTTAGATCTCTTAGTGGCTGTAATTTGAACAGAATTTTTTTCTAATTTGGAGCTTTCCATACACAAACAATAGTCTTCTATTGGACAGCTTACTCTCTAAAACAGTTTAGATACGTTTAGAAAGTTGCATATTTGAAATCATCAAATTGTAACACTTTAATTTGGAAGTTTATCACTTACATGTTGGAAAAGGCCAAAAATAATATATATGAATGGGAAACACTTATGCTAAAAAAAAGCAGCACGTTTGATCTTTAGTAATAAAATGTAGATTAAAATAGAACTGAAATCGCTAAACCTGCTTAACTGATTTTACTATCTTTAGGAGTTAAAAATATTCCGCTTTTTGATTTGAACAAAGAATTCTACTACCATAACAAGTAATTAAATGTCCCAATGGGTTTCACTGATGATGTCTTAATTAGTTGTGAGAAATTCATATTATAGCTTATGTATTACTCATATTCAGAAACAAATCCATTAACAATTAAATTGAATTCTATTTATAGGTTCCTAGCAATACATTTATTACATAAAGTGACATTCTTCAAAATTAAAACATGACATTTCTAACAACAGTAGTATCCAAACATTTTCTTTACTCCAATATCCTAGCTTAATATATCATTTCATGTAAAACTCTTATCAAATTGATACACTGTAGCTGTTGTGATTGAGGCATAATGGAATAACTCAATCACATCACCTGTTTTATCCTTTTAAGACAGTTTTAAAACACCTTATTCCTGGGTGGCCCAGTTTGCAAACACAGCTACAGGAACAAGAAGATACACATATAATGATATATGTATATGTAGATTATTAATATAATTAGTAATTAGTTATGCTCATAATGCTTTAAGATACCTAGTGTATGCACAGTTTTTCTTTGAAAATAAATTCAAAACGATTAAAAGGTTTATAAATTATTTGTTGAAAAGGAAAGAAAGAAAAACTATAACATTAATCAGGAAACTTCAGCTCTGTGGTAAATTGAATATCAAAAGGAAATAAAAAATAGTTGTCTTCCTTCTCTACCTTAAATGATATGACCTAGATGATAATGGCATTGATTTTTTTAAGGACTTATTTTTTCAAACTTATTTTATCCCATAAGTTAAAAGTTCTAAACATGCTGAAGAGCTCTGAAATCACAAGATGCAGCAGTCAATACGACATATGTCAATGCTTCTTTATACATTACTGATGCTTTGCAAGGATCTTTTCTTTAGTTCCTTTGTTTTACATCTACCAAGAGTGAAATTTTGGGAGTCAAACTATTCTCCGAGTTTTAGAAACAGAGATATTTTGAAAAAAATATGTAAAAAAATCATCATAAATGTTGTACCAATTTACTCATCTAGAACAAGCCTGTGATTATAGAGTGGATTAAAAAAGAAAGGAAAGGAGTAGGAGGATTAATGGAGTAGGGAATGAAGGAAGTATTGTTATCTTCTTAGAATTGTACCTATGTAGTAGATGAGATTTTTTTCTCTTTATATTAATGAAAATTTAAAAAAGAACATTTCCCATAAATTGGTAATATAATGAGATACCTGAGTGTGCATCTTTCAGGCTGTCACTGGAAAATAATTTTACTTTCTTACTTTTTCAGTTTTGAGATTAGACAATGCACCTGAACCTTATGATGTGAGTTTTGGGAATTCTAGTTACTACAATTCAACTGTGAATGATTCCTCCGTGCCAGAAGGCAGAGAAAATGCACGGGATGGCATTCCTATGGACGACATACCTCCACTTCGCACCTCAGTATCAAACTAAGAGGAAATTGACTACAGACAGCAATCACCAACTACACCCAGGCATTTTAGCAAACTCATATTCTAAGAAAATCTGCAAGATCAATGCCTTGTGGATTATGCATGAAGAATTAAGAAGCATGAAACTTGTAGGAGAAACACAGGCACAGTTTTCCTTTCTTACAGTTTTTGGCTGTAAATCATCTTTCACATAACCTTAATTTGTATTTTGGTCCATTTATTTTCCTTAACAAGAAATGGTATAGAATCAGGTAAAAGGAAAAGATTTCACTAAGTTAGTACTTCCTGATAATTTAGCTATAAAAACCCTTCATCAGAAATAAGGAACAAAAATTTGGATAAACACCAATGGAGTTGACATTTCCCTATTTCACCCTCAGTCCTAGTGCTATAATTCAGTTTTCTTGAAGGAAAACTGGAAGGGTGAATTTGTTTTTAAATTTTCACTTGTTAGAAAGAAAATGTGCTACTGTGTTTCTAGCCTGAGAAATGAAGGCAATATGAATGAGAGGCTTATGTTCTATTACATGTGTTCTCATGCATCAGCACGTACATGGCCAGGCCTTGAGTTGCCAAGTTGACAATGAACACGTTTGATTTGGTACAGAAGCTCAACTCAACCAGAAAAGTAATAGCTTTTCTCAGAGTTTTCAAAAGTTGGAGAATTCCAACTTGCTGAATATACTTTAGACTTAATTGGGTAACAAGAAATCATTGAGGAGCATGAGGAAAATAGCCAAATAATACATACATTCGTAATGTATACAGTTGTAACTTGTGGAAATAGGAATAGGATTTATCCTATATTAGACATTATTGCTCAATTATATATGGAAATATTCTGCATCTCTCCATGTATGAAGCATAACATAAGTGAAGGAAAATATTAAGCAAAATTTTCCTAATCATCACTTTCATAAGTGTATAATACTTAGATAAGAAGTCTAATTTAGATTCTAATATGTTTCAGTTAAAATTTAAAACCTTCATTTGAGGAGATATATATTCCTAAGTGTAGTTTTTAGGGATTAAAAGCTAATTCCGTAGTTACATTTCCAAAGAAGCAGTGAATGTTTGAAAAGAGTGCAGGTGCCAGCCTATATAGGTTATTTTTGAACTGATACATGGGGGTGAGGGGGAGAAAGAAAGAGAAAGAGAGAGAGAAACATAGCAGCAGCCTCAGAAAATGAGGGCTAGAAAATAATGAAAGAATATACTTACCCCATATTGCCATAAAAATAGCAAAGAAGACTGTCCCTCCATTATCAAACAAATAAGTCACCTTAATGGAAAACAAATAAAAATGTTAGTCCTAGTATTGGTTATAATAATCTAGTTAATATTCTTTTCACTTAGGAACTATTATTTTTTCCCAAATTGAATCACATTGCTTTAAACTCTGCAAATATGAGATCCTTTTATGGGTCCTGCAGCTTTTTTATATGATTTTCTCATGAGAGTTGAAGGGGTCAGTTTCCCTCTTTTCTCTAACCCTCCAGATTCCCTTTTTCCCTCACCTTCATTTCTGCTAGAAGTATTTTTATACCTTAAGAAAGTATTTGTGGGCCACAGACAGTCAAACTGCAATACTATCTGTAAGTAATTAGCATTTCAGGAAAAGCCAATGAGTTGCATTTCTGGTTAGTTGGAACTTCCAGGGACAGAGAAGTTGCAAAGATCAGAATTCTGCCAGTGAGCCAGTACTTCCAATGGAAAGCTATCTCAGTGCTAATCCTATATTCTCGTGTTCTTCACAATGTGCCATGAGTCCAGTAGTGACTTCGAGATGTGATGAATCTCATCTTAAATTGTTTTAAGAAGCTTCATAAATCACCAGATGTATATGATACAGTCCAAGTATTTTTGATCAGATATTATCTGATGTTTGATAAAGAATAAGTACATTTATTTAATATTATTGAATATAATTTTCAAAGAATTGATTTTAATGAATTCAAATTTAATAAAATTGCTTTTTTGCTTTTCATTTACACAATGCCCTTGGGTTAGTGAGAGATTAAACTATTATAACCAAGGTAATACATGATTGCTTGGCTCCAAATACCACGGAAACTACAGTAGTTCCCTGTCATCTATATGGGATATATTCTAAGACACCTAGTGGAGTTCTGAAACTACAAATAGTACTCAGTCATGTAAATGCAATATTTCTTTCCCATACACATTCATATCTATGATAATGTTAATTTACAGATTAGCATGATAAGAAGTGAACAACAGCTAATAAAATAAAGTAATTGTAACAATTTACTGTAACAAAAAATGTGGTCTCAATCTCAAACTCTTGTACCGTAGTCACCATTCTTCTTGTGATGATATGCCAGTAGACAATGAATATGTGATGAGACTAAGTGAGGTGAATGACATAGCGCTAGGGTCCTATCTCAGGGTTACTTGAACAAAGTCCTGACATAATGCAACCATAGGTTTGATAACTATAAGGGTTACTACATGGCCAATTGGCAGGTAGCATATATAGCACAGTTATCCTGGACAAAGGGACACCCCAGGTGAGATTGAGGTGGACTGTGGGAGATTTTACCACACTATTCAGAATGGTGTGCAGTTTAATCCTATTGAATTCTTTCTGAAATTTCTTAACATTTTTAGACTGCAGTTGATTGCAGGTGACATAAATCATAAAAATGAAAATGTAAGTTGGGAGGGACTATTCTGTAGGGAAATAGAGATAATATCCTTACAGGAGGGTGAGGTCAGTTATGGGCTAAAGAACTTTATAATAGGGGATGTTAGAGTAGCATCCTTGCTGTGTCTAAAGTTTAGATGGGGCTCAATGGGAACTTAAAACAACACAGATGTATACTTTAAATGTAACACTGCAATAAAACACTGCATAAATAGTATGAAAGACAAGTAAACTTAGCTTGTATTTTCTGTAGTATTACTGAAAAATCACGAAAAGATGATTACCCTTGAATGTTTGTCGACAGGTTAAAAATATTCTATATGGATGGCTCTAAAATTCTGTGACTATTTTCTTGGGATTTCTAAAGATATTATAAAAACTGATTTTCAGAACAATCATCAGCATGCATTATATTTCAGAGAGTGAAGAACCATAAAGATTTTCTACAGAGCTTACATAATTATATTCAACAGGGAATCTTTTTTTGGTTTCCAAAGGCATCCCACAGAGATACCTGAGGATGCTGAGCAGCAGAACAGCTGTGTATTTTTCTTGATTAACAGATCTGGTTGAGGAAACGGCCCCAAAGAATGATGGGAAAGGGGCTGGTGCTGTGGCACAGCATATTAATGATCTGGCCTGAAGCACCTGCACCCCATATGGGTGCTGGTTCTAGTCCTGGCTGCTCCTCTTCTGATCCAGCTCTCTGCTATGGCCTGGGAAAGCAGTAGAAGATGGCCCACATACTTGGGCCCCTGTACCCAGGTGGGAGACCTGGAAGAGGCTCCTGGCTCCTGGCTCCCAGCTTTGGATCAGCGCAACTCTGGCCATTGCGGCCATTTGGGGAGTGAACCAGTGGATGGTTCTCTTCCTCTCTCTGTAACTCCGTCTTTCAAATAAATAAAATCTTTAAAAAAAAAGAATGCTAGGACAGACTTTCTGCATGGAGACTTACTGGGCATGTGGAAATAATGTCTGCCTTGTTCTAGATGCAGCCATGCCTTGGGAAAAGTGGCACACAGAATGGCATACATGGCCAAAGTTATGTTGCTTAGAAATGATTCATCGTTTTATCCATGATTCTCCATTAAAAGGATTTCCAGTATTTTTTTTTCTCTTGTTTGGTTCACCATCAACTCTTTCAGGCATTTTAAAAAATGAATATATTTAAATATTAACTTTTTAGAGGTTCATCAATCTGATACAGTAAGTATGTCAGGGAACTTCAAAAAGTTCATGGAAAAGGAAATTAAAAGATCCATTCATTTTGATGAAAATTTTTTTCTGAAATCCATGCATATCAGGGGTCTTCCAAAAGGTTATGGAAGGGTCTTATGAAAAAAGAATACATGTATTTCAAAATAGTTTTCACCAAAATAAGTCATATTTTAATTGTTTTCCCATGAAATTTTTGAAGTCTTCTCATACATATCACATTTATATAATGTGAGGTCACATATGTATTATAGGAAATACAGCTGTAGGTGGAATATTTTAGAATTTATCCTAAGAAGGGGTGTAACCATTTAAAATCACTGTGTTAGATCTATCAAGCTATTAACATTTGAAATGTTTATGGTATGAGAGATCATGGAAACAAGATGAACAATTAGAAACCATGGATTATAACTTGAGGTGCTAAGGGCTTCATTTATGGTGCTTATGTAAGAACTGCTGAAAGGTAATGAGAGAAAAAGAAGAGTTAAGAATACTAGAGATGACTCAAGGTTAGCTCTTGGGTGACTGACAGAACAAAGTGGGAACTGGCCTTCTGTCCATTAAGAACACTTGCTATATTGGAGAAAACTGCAGATGAATAAAGTATCCCAAATAGCACATCATATTTTTCTAAAGGGAAAAAAATTTTTTCTACCTAAAAATTAATATATTAACCATGACTTATTTTATTACAAAACACCTTGTATGAATGGGGAACCTATAAACAAGTATTTTATTTAGCAATGTTGATGTAAATACAAGTAATATATGGAGTGGTAAGAAAAACGAGCCTCAAACAAAGTTGTTTAAACAAAAATTCTCATTGTTTTGATATCTGAGTTCTCTTAGTGAACTGTGGTTATTAATCAATACATGTGGGTATCTTTTAAGGAGACACATTTGTTATTAGGTCAGAGTTTAATGTCTTTCACCTCTACTGTAGCTGCGGGATTTTTCTCTGAAATTATTTGACAGGTTTAGAATACGTTAGGCTCTAGAAACCACCACCATATTCCAGTAAAGTTTGTTAACACTAAAAACAACAGGACATCTTTGGGGCAGATTCATTCCCGGAGGCCAGCCTAACACTACTGAGGGTCGGAATGTAGGCTAGAGTTCACCTCTCTCCCTGTTTTTCCTCAGGCCTTAACTCTTGGGCAGGACAAAATTTTTGTAATTCTTTTTGTTCTCTGGTTCATTCCCCAACATGTCTTTAAATATCGTGGTCCTAGGAATCAGAATCAGCCGAAGAGCTCCTTGGCATGGGGATTTCTAGGCTTCACCCCTAACCAGCTGATTCTGATTTCCAGGATATGGGAGCCAGGAATCTGTTTTTTAACGGATGCTCTCTGTGATGATGATGGCTAGTCGTGTACAGATCCGCCCATGAATGTCCTTAAAGATATATCCTCTCTCCTGATTCTCTTATGGCCTCAATATTAGTGTCTTGTAAGTCTCATATTAGATTTCGGTAAATTTTGTTAACATGTGAATACAATCCTAGAATAATTATTATGAATAAGACCAACTTTAAGGAATAAGTCATCTTTAGAATTATTTGGAAAAAAATTAGGACCATCTATCTAATTATTTCATCTTAAATGAAGAATCCAAGCATCCAAGCATCCTGGGGTTTAATATAACAGTGTTAATGCTTTTAAGTAAATGTTCAAAGATCACTAAATTACTTTAAAAATTGCAATTTTTTTCATTTAAAAAAATTTAAATAATAAAAATGGAAAGTTACCATAGAAAATGTTCTATACTTAAAAATTTTTACCATACTGTGGGACCAATTTTCCTGACATTAAAAAAGGAACATATATACACATACTTTTTGATAAAATATGTCTTACTATTTATCACAAGTAGTGATGATTTCCTTAAGAAATTGAAACAACAAGTTACTAAGTAGTGTGGATAGATGATTCTTAACTGATTGACTTGTTTGGTTAAAATCTATCATCTTATTACTATTATCAAGTAACATATACATTTAAGTTTATAAACTGATATAAAAAGGGGAACATTTATTTCCAGCCAAGGAAAGAAGAGTAACTCTGATCTTTAAAGAATAAAACAAGTGGTTACATTTTATCTTAGCCAGAGGAACAGCATAAGAAGTATTAATCCTGATAAGTTTTATTTCTTGTATTCCTGTAAGGCAAAATTATTCTCTGTAAGCTTATTTTTGTCTTTCCTTGTAAGTTATTAAGTGCATGTATGACTACTTCCAAGTCATATCTGTCCTGTTATACTCCTCCATTGAGAAAAGTGGAGCTTATCTACGGATGACAGAAAAGAAAATACACCCTACTTTTAGTGTGTCTTTGGACAGTGTCCTCAGTTCATTACCCTACCATATTTAGGTGTTCCTTCTCTTTAATGTTCAAATAATGCCAATGTATTTTATTAGATTTGACCAATAAAAGCTAGAACTAAAATATATTTGAAATTTTTGGTGTCGTTGACCATTAGCTGTCTTTGAAATGAATGGAGTAGAACAGGGACATGTTTCATATGTCCAATAATTCCAATAAAATTGATTTTGCAAAGAATAATGAGAAAATACCATCCCTAAACAAAAAATACACACATTTCTGAGTCTCATTTTGTGGAACATTTGAAAGAATTCAAAACTACACAGATTTTTTGAAACTAAAGCATAAACAAAACTGTTGTTGCATGCTATTTATTCATGATAAATAATATTGAAGCTAACTTTATTAAGTCTGGTCTTACAGAAAAATACTGTGTAGCTTTTGATTTTATACCCAGACCTGTCAAAATTAATTATGCAGAGACCCCCACTTCTCCTTCATTATTCACACTGCATTAGGTAGAGTACTCAGAATGATCTTGCTTATTTTGTAAAGAATAATTAGCTCTAGATGGAGCACTGTACCAATCTCGCCTCAAATATCTCTAAAGCAAGACCAAAGGATCACATTATTTTCATGTAACTAAACCACAGTGAGACATCTTTAGGTATCTACTAGAACAGTCACAATTTTGAGATAGGCTATACTGCGATTTAGTGAATATATGGAAAACCAAAACTCTCACACACCAATGGTGGGCATGTAAAATGCAATAAACACTTTGAAAAAAGTTCTGTTTGACAGTTTTTTAAAAGTTATGGTTCCAATTACATAATAGCATAGGAAATATAAACTTATCTACAGTCACAGAGCATTTTTCTGCTAAGAACAAGGATAAACTGGGAGTGGCAGGAAGCGAGGATTACAAGTAGATGTGAGGAAACTTTTGAGAGTGATAGATGTGTTCATCATGTTGATTGTGAGGATAACATTACAGGTGCACACAAATATGAAAATGTGGTAATTATAAACCTCAATTGTGTGCACCTTATTATATGTTAATTATATTGAAAAAAACTGCTTTACAAATAAAAATAATAAAATTAGCATCTCTTAAACATGTATGAGCCTGGAATCAATTGGGAAAATTTAAAATATACCAAATCTAGGTTCCAAGCCCAAAAATTCTGCTCTAATTGCTCTGCAGGGTGGCCCGGTCTTCATGAGTTCTTAGGAAGCAGCAACTTGGGAAATTTGGGGTATGCTATTCAATTTTCTCTGTACAACTAGTAGTATTTTAACATCATAAGTCTTCATGAAAAAAATGTAAATTTAATCATCAGCTGTGGAAATAACTATTTTCCTTAAAAGGATCTCCATATAATTTCAGGTAAACAGTTATAGCTATGGTTGCAATACTTTATGTCTCTGGTAGTTATAAAATAAAGGAAGCTCAGGTGTAAAATAAAAGTATACTGTGCAATTGCAAGTGACTGATATTTTATTCAGTTGTCCATGACACTAATGTTTGCTGAAACTCTGGGGAGCAGTTAAGTTTTGGTAAAAAGCTGTTTGCTGGAGGACTTCCTGCTGCCTGACTCGTAGAAAAAGTGGGGCTCAGAAGCTTGTACTCACCTTGGCGTAGATGCAGCTGTCATTGAGTCTCTGAAGGGAGCAATTCTTGTCACAGAGTGGGCACATGAAGACCTCAGAGGCTTTACAAATTTCTTGGCTTTAAGAATCAAAAAGAAAGAAAAAAGAAAGCATGAACCGCTGTGTTGAGGAAGTTATTCAGCCTCTGCACAAAATCCTGTTGGAAGCAGCAACGTTCAGAGGGAAAGAAACGGAAAAAGCAGGGCATGTCGTGTAAGTAAAGATAATTTTAACAATGTTTATTTATTTAAATTATGTATTTGACAGAAAAATACCTGGAGAGAGGTGGGTAGAGAGGTCTCCTAACTGCTGTTTCACTCCTCACATGCTCGCAATAGCAAGGGTTAACCAGGCTGAAGCCAGGAGCCAGGAAAACAATTCAAATAGCCCACATGGATGACAAGTACTCAACGACTTGAACAGTCACCTGCTGCCTTCAGAGGTGTGCATTATCAAGGAACTAGAATGGAGCGTGGATCTGGAACTCATATTCGGGAACTCAAATAGAGGAGGCAGGTGGCCCAAGAAGAGGCTTAACCATTGCATCAGATGTCCACCTCAGGAAGAATTTAAACTGCAACTCTATCCTAAATATTCTAGCATACTTGGGAGACAGTAAGAAGGTTTTTGTTTGCTTCTTGATTCTGAAATCTCTGTTATGTTATTTAAATGATAAGAGGTCATATTTTACACTTGGGTGAGACTTGTGAAGCTTTTGTTACTTTTACACATGACTTCAGGGCAATTAGGATAATCTTGTGAGGTATACCAAAGGAGTTTTAATTAATCCCACAGGTTTGGAAGAGGCTGAGCTGAAATTAAACCAAGTATTCTGACTTCAAGTATAGGGGCCACAATATCTAAAACCTCTGTTGCAGTGCCTAATGTTGATGCAGAATGTTCATTGGATATTGAAGGAGGGTTTTTTTTTTTTTTTGGTTTGTGTTTTTTTGTTTGTTTGTTTGTTTTTGCAGTGGTTTAACACAGTCTCAATGACATAACATAGTTTCTATTTCCATAAACATCTTCATTCGGATGCAGCTTTATGGCATTTGTCCCTTCAGTTGTATGTCCCCATGCCTTTTGGAAATCTTAGTATACATTATACATGGCTTTGTGACAGGAGAAGGGCATTGATACATTTCTAAAAAGCCGTACAGACCCAGGATTCACAGCAATCTATTTTTAGGATATTTTGTACCTTTATCTATCATACATGGCCTGTTCCTATGTTGTAACTCCTGAGTAAATTGTCTTTAAATAAATCTGCTCTGGAAATGTTGAAAGGAATTTAAAGGATGTTGAAAATATGCCTAGAAATGCAACTGTGATACAAGTGTAACAGGCAAGATTTACAGCAAGCTTTGCTGCTTTAGAAAATGTATACACCCAGATGAAGAAGAAAAGAACGCATGAATGCACATGTATTTCAAGTGTGGAATGTATATACTATTAAATCAAAATGCGAATCAATAGTAGGCCGGTGCCGTGGCTCACTAGGCTAATCCTCCGCCTTGCGGCGCCAGCACACCGGGTTCTAGTCCCGGTGGGGGGGGCCAGATTCTGTCCCGGTTGCCCCTCTTCCAGGCCGGCTCTCTGCTGTGGCCAGGGAGTGCAGTGGAGGATGGCCCAAGTGCTTGGGCCCTGCACCCCATGAGAGACCAGGAGAAGCACCTGGATCCTGCCTTCAGATCAGTGCAGTAAGCAGGCCGCAGCGCGCCAGCCATGGCAGCCATTGGAGGGTGAACCAACAGCAAAAGGAAGATCTTTCTCTCTGTCTCTCTTTCTCACTATCCACTCTGCCTGTCAAAAAAAAAAAAAAAAAAGAAAGAAAGAAAGAATCAATAGTAAATAATGATGCCACACTAGTAGAATGCTTTGCAGTGAGGCAACAGTGGGTCCATGTCTGCTGGTTAGTGTTGACTTCAAGCTCAGGTCATGGTAATAATGGTAGTTATCTCCACTCAAGATAGAAAAACCAATGTTAATTTTACTGTTTTGTTCAAGGCCATACGCCCAGTAAAAGATACTTAAGGGACCTACACTTATGTTTTTTCTTCTCTTTTCTCTATTTTTAATTTTTAAAATTTTTAAGCTTATTTGAAAGGCAAGGCTACAGAGAGGAGAGAGAGAACAGCCAAGTCTGGATTAGGCTGAAATCAGTAACCAGAAACTCATCCTTATCTCCCACCTGTGTTTGGCAGGTATGCCATTCCAATACATGTACGCAATATGTACTGAATCATGGTAATCAACATTTTAGCTTCTCTGACATATCTTTGATTAAGGGTTAGAGAATTTTTCTTCTTTTTGTTCGTGAAGTATATTTAAGTTGCAGAGAACTATAGTCACCTAATGACTGTAGATTCAGTTCTCCATCAAATGTAACATATATAAAGCAGGGGTACATTTCATATTAAAAAAGAATTTTTCTATTAATTTATTAATGGTGATGATGAAAGAACAGGTCATATATATATATATATTATACTTCCTCCCATCTTCTTTTTTTATTTTTTTATTTTTTTCTTTTTTTTAACTTTTATTTAATGTATATAAATTTCCAAAGTACGGCTTATGGATTACAATGGCTTCCCACACATATCGTCTCTCCCACCCACATCCCTCCCCTTTCCCACTCCCTCTCCCCTTCCATTCACATGAGGATTCATTTTCGATTCTCTTTATATACAGAAGATCAGTTTAGCATACATTAAGTAACGATTTCAACAGTTTGCTCCCACACAAACATAAAGTGAAAAATAATAGATGATTTTTTAAATGATGATGAAATCAGATCAGACCTATTGTCATGTTTAATCCCAGTGAGAGTCAAGTTGGGAATTGATAATTTATTTTTTATTTTTTTTTTACAGAAGATCAGTTTAGTATACATTAAGTAAAGATTTCAACAGTTTGCACCCCCATAGAAACACAAAGCGAAATATACTGTTTGAGTACTCGTTATAGCGTTAAGTCTCAATGTACAGCACATTAAGGACAGAAATCCTACATGAGGAGTAAGTGCACAGTGACTCCTGTTGTTGACTTTACAAATTGACACTCCTGTTTATGGCATCAGTAATCTCCCTATGCACCAGTCATGAGTTTCCAAGGCTATGGAAGCCTTTTGAGTTCACCGACTCTTATCTTGTTTAGACAAGGTCATATTCAAAGTGGAGGTTCTCTCCTCCCTTCAGAGAAAGGTACCTCCTTCTTTGGAGACCTGTTCTTTCCACTGGGATCTCACTCACAGAGATCTTTCATTTAGGGTTTTGTTTTTTTGTTGTTTTTTTTTTTTTTTTTTTTTTTTTTGCCAGAGTGTCTTGGCTTTCCATGCCTGAAATACTCTCCTGGGCTTTTCAGCCAGATCCGAATGCCTTTAGGGCTGATTCTGAGGCCAGAGTGCTGTTTAGGACATCCACCATTCTATGAGTCTGCTGAGTATCTCGCTTCCCATGTTGGATCACTCTCCCCTTTATTTATTCTATCAGTTAGTATTAGACACTAGTCTTGTTTGTGTGATCCCTTTGACTCTTAGACCTATCAGTGTGATCAATTGTGAACAGAAATTGATCACTTGGACTGGTGAGATGGCATTGGTACATGCCACCTTGATGGGATTAAATTGGAGTCCCCTGGTATGTTTCTAACTCTACCATTTGGGGCAAGTCAGCTTGAGCATGTCCCAAATTGTACATCTCTTCCCTCTCTTATTCCTACTCTTATGTTTAACAGGGATCACATTTCAGCTAATTTTCAACACTTAAGAATAACTGTGTATTAATCACAATATCATTCTGCTGGAGATCAGATGCAGTAATCAGTAGGAGGAAGCATGAACAATACACATTTTAAAAATCCAAAAGAAAACAATTATATTTGCTGGTAGCAATGCTATTATTATTTAGCAAAAAGAATTAACATAGTCTGTGGCCAGCATTGTGGCATGACAAATAAAGCCACCACCTACAACACTGGAATACCATATGGGCACTCCACTTTGGATTCACCTCTGGGTGCTTCAATTCTGATCTATCTTCCTGGCTAATGGCCTGGGATTGCAGTGAAGATGGCCCAGGAGGAAGCTCCTGGCTCCTGCCTTAAGCCTGATCTAGCCCTGGCTGATGTGGCTATCTGGGGAGTGAACCATTGGATGGAAGATGTCTCTGTCTCTTCCTTTCTCTCTCTGTAACTCTTACTTTTTTGTTTGTTTGTTTTGAATTTTTTTAACTTTTATTTAATGAATATAAATTTCCAAAGTACAGCTTATGGGTTACAATGGCTCCCCCCCCCCCCATAACGTCCCTCCCACCCGCAACCCTCCCCTTTCCCACTCCCTCTCCCCTTCCATTCACATCAAGATTCATTTTCGATTCTCTTTATATACAGAAGATCAGTTTAGCATACATTAAGTAACGATTTCAACAGTTTGCTCCCACACAGAAACATAAAGTGAAATATACTGTTTGAGTACTTGTTACAGCATTAAATCTCAATGTATATAGCACACTAAGGACAAAGATGCTACATGAGGAGTAAGTGCACAGTGACTCCTGTTGTTGACTTAACAAATTGACACTCTTGTTTATGGCATCAGTAATCACCCTAGGCTCTTGTTATGAGCTGCCAAGGCTATGGAAGCCCCCTGAGTTCACCGACTCTGATCATATTTAGACAAGGCCATGGTCAAAGTGGAAGTTCTCTCCTCCCTTCAGAAAAAGGTACCTCCTTCTTTGATGACCCATTCTTTCCACTGGGATCTCACTCGTGGAGATCTTTCATTTAGGTTTTTTTTTTTTTTTTCCCCAGAGTGTCTTGGCTTTCCATGCCTGAAATACTCTCATGGGCATTTCAGCCAGATCCGCATGCCTTAAGGGCTGATTCTGAGGCCAGAGTGCTGTTTAGGACATCTGCCATTCTATGGGTCTGCTGTGTATCTCACTTCCCATGTTGGATCATTCTCTCCCTTTTTGATTCTATCAGCTAGTATTTGCAGACACTCTTGTTAAGGTGATCCCTTTGGTTCTTAGTCCTATCATTATGATCAATTGTGAAGAGAAATTGATCACTGGGACTAGTGAGATGGCATTGGTACATGCCACCTTGATGGGATTGAATTGGAATCCCCTGGTGTGTTTTTAACTCTACCATTTGAGGTAAGTCCGCTTGAGCATGTCCCGAATTGCACATCTCTTCCCTCTCTTATTCCCACTCTTATATTTAATAGCGATCACTTTTCAGTTTGTTCTACTTAATACTTTTGGTTGAATACTGTAATCAATACACAATTATTCTTAAGTGTAACTCTTACTTTTAAATAAATATTTATTTTTCAAAAGGAATTAGCACAGTCCCTTAAGAGAATTTTTATTAAGATTGGCTTGCTATCATAACTAATTGCATATCACAAATGACACAATTCGTCCCACTTTGGAATATCCTATGAAAAAAAAGGTATTGCAGTTGGTTTACACTACATCATCTGCCCCAGGATCTGAATGGTCAGTCAAAAGTCCACACTGACCAAAGAACCATGTCTAAAATCCTGGCCACTAGATTGGGTCTTTCTTATATTGCCAGAGTCATTAAATTAATTTTCTGTGAGTTTCTCATGATATATAACATTCAACAATATTAAACACTTTTTGAAAACATAGTTTTAGAAAACTACGTTTTAGAAAACATAGTAAAACATTTGAGTGTCCCATAGTAACTTTTAGAAAACATAGTAAGAGATTTGAGAGTGTCACAAAATTCTTCTGACTTCGTTCAACCACCAGAGAGAGAAAGTGACCATCAGGAGTGCTTCTAGTTTCTTCTGCAGAGTTTGACAATCTAAATAGCTTCTCGTATTGTGGTTTTCTTCTGTTTTAACTTTATTGTAATACACAGGCATCCGAGACTGATTACAAAGGAAAAAATATCTGCTACCAATTAAATATTATGGAAGTAGGAAGAAATTTGTCCAATTGATGGTGGATGTGTGGACTCAGTCACTACAGGGTCCTGACGTCTTTTTTTGATATAGCTAACACAGAAAACACAGCCAGAAAATATCAGACTTTTGGAATAAGATATAATAAGTAGGGAAATGAAACTCAAAGCCACAATGAGACACAACTTCATATCTGTTAAGATTACTATCATATTACAAAAATAACTCAGCAAATAAGCATTAGGAATGTGTGTGGAGAAATGGGGACCCTTATATACTATTGGTAGGAAGCTAAAATCATGAACAACTATGGAAAACAGTATGGAAGTTCTTCAAAAAATAAAAAATATGGAGTAAACATTTAGCCTAGTGGTTAAAAAACCCACGTCCTACATCAGGGTTTTATTTCCAGCTCAGGATCCTGAATCCAACTTCCTGCCAACGCAGACTCTGGGGACAGCAATGAGAACTCAAGTAAATAGGTTCCTGCCATCCATGTGAAAGATCAGAATTGTTGTTGTTGTTGGTTTGAAGATTTATTTTATTTATTTGAAAGACAAGTTACAAAGAGAGAGAAGATATCCTCCACCCACTGGATCACTCCCCAAATGGCCACAACTGCCAAGGCTGGGCCAGGCCAAAGCCAGGAGCCAAAAATTTCATTCAGGTCTCCAATGTGGATGCAGGGACACAAGGACTTGAACCATCTTCTGCTGCTTTTCCAGGTGCATTAACAGGGAACTGGATTGGAAGTGGAACAGCTGGGACTCTAAGTGGCACCCATATGGGATACCAGCATTTCAGGTGGCAGCTTTAACCATTATGCCATGACACTGACCCCCCAGAACTATGCTCTGATTCCTGTTTTTAGTCCCTGCTGAGTCCTGACTGTTGCAAGCATCTGAGGAGTGAGTCAATAGGTAGAAGCTGTCTTCCTGTCTTTCTGCTTTTCAAATAAGTAATTAAATTTTTAAATAATAAAAAGAGAAATATCACATGATTCAGTAATCTCATTTCCATATATATATATATATATCCCCTAAAGAACTGACGTCAGGAAGCAACCAAATGTCTATTGACTGATGAATGGGTAAAATAAGGAAATGTAGCAACATGGATGAACCTGGAGGACATTACATGCACAAGCTAGGCATGCAAGAGCAAATACTGCATTATTCTACTTGTATGAGGTATCTAAAGATAGTCAAATTTGTACACAACAGGGAGTACAGTTTTGGCTCCTAGGGACTGGTGGATTATAGTTCCACTTGGATAGGATGCATATGTTCCAGAGATCTGCTGTACAACATCATACTATATCAATAAGCTGTACTGTACACTTAAATTTGGTAAGAGGGTAGATCTCATGGTAAACGATATCACAACGAAAGCTTTAAACTAATCAGATGCAGGTTTGAAATTTAAGCTTTTATGAGGAATATACACCTGACCAAGTCATTTATCTTTTTGAGGATAATTTTCTTCACCTATAACAGATGGTAAAATTAGATGAGGATCATCTCTGACTGGGATTATATCAAGATCACTAATAATCCAACCTCTATAACACAAGTTCCTGATGAGTGGAAGAAACTCTTCGTTCTTGACAAGTGTTCTAAGCAGCAAAGGCTTTTGAAAAACCTGATCTATACTGAGGACCATGAAAGTTTCTTGGTGAGTTCCAATGCAAAGTGGTGAGAATGGATCATAAAGTTAACGTTTCTGCTTTTTGCCCTGGTCTTGAAATCCAGGGCCTAAGAAGCAAACCCACATGGGCCTGATTTTTCATATGGGAATTTATCCCATAATTTCCCCATTGCTGGCACAGATCTGACTGCACTTGGGTATGCCACAGCAATGCATACATGTGAGCATATACATAAATGTAACATACAGTGATTTAACATGTGATTGTGATATACTTCTACAACTAGAGAGCAACGAAGAAATATAATCTTAATTTAGTTGGACATAGTCAGTAAAAATATAAATAACATATCTACATCACAGTTTTTAAAAAAACATTTTAATCCCCTACCTAAACAAAAAAGAGCTGAATAAAATAATATCAACATCAGTCAATATAAAGTAAAATCCCATTCTCTTTCTATCAACTCTCATGATAACACTTGAAACTCTACAACGTGTGACAACTTGAATGGAAAATTTTAGTTCCCAGATTTTGAAAGTCGAGATACTTGATGCTGCTTATCTTGGTTGAGAATAAAAAGTCTGACAGGATACTAATTATAGTATGCCAGAGTAGCAGCAATATAATATCAAAAGCATTGAAGAAAAGAGTTCGCTAACACATTTTGAAACAGTCTTTGCACTGAAGGTTAAAGAATACTTATTTAATACAAAAGAAGCCTAATTCACCCCTTTGGTACATAAATCAATAGGAACAGTAAGTCTATCCTTTTATGTTCATTTTCAGCCTTGTAGGAGCCAACAGGAGGATCTGTATTACAAGGTTAAACTTTGTAAAATATTTTTCCTGGAACGAACTTGAACGGCAGCTATTAAAGAATCATTTTCCATGTTTTTAAATTCACTTTAAAGGACTGTTTCTCTATTCTGGGTATTATCACTAAGTCACAATCTCTTCATTGTGCTCTAGAGGGTACTGACTCGATAGCATACAACAAAGTGCCTGATAAAAGAACGAGGGCTCCAATGGGAAGAAGTTTGTTCAAGAAGATGTTATACATATGTGTAAATATACATTCGCATATTGTATATTCGATAAATAGATTTCATGGTGCTGTAAAGGATATAATTTTAGAATCCATCATCATCAGTATCCAATAGGAAAAACATGGTTAAAAAAATAGCCCAAATGAAGTGCTGATGTTTGAAAGAGAAGGGAGATATTTTCAATTTGATTATTCAAAGTTGAACTTGGTAACATACTAAACAGAACATTCTGTTGATAGGATTGTTTCATGCTGGGGTGACTCTTATCCATATTGAATAAAAATATATTCTTCCTAGCTCCGAATCTTGATTCGTTTCAACAGAAGAGTCACCATTCTGATATCTGACTTTTGACAATTCCCATTTCTATCACTTTTGAGTTATTATAAGGAATATACCAGAAGGAGAAATTTGACAAAAAAATAAACAGTATTGAAATTTATCTTAGATAACTAGTGTATAATAGCAACCAAATCCCACTTTTTATAAGTTCTTTCTTTCTATTAAAGAAAAGCAATAAATGAATTATTTTTATAATTTTTTACAGTCAAAATTATCATTAAGTTTTTGCATGCTAAGATCACAGGTCAAAGGGCTGACATTGTGACATATCAGGCAAATCTGCTGCCTCTGATGCTGGAAACAGCTCCTGGTTCCTGGCTTTGGCCTGGCCCAGCCCTGACCATTGTGGCCACCTGGTAAGTAAATCAGCAGATGGAAGATTTCTCTCTCTCTCTCTCTCTGCCACTCTGAATTTCAAACAAATAAATCATCTTTAAAAATAGAAGAAAAAGGCCAATCATCTTTAATAAGTCTCTCAATGACTTACCTTACTTGACTTTCGTTCATTGTAATCAATCCATAGAAGAAAACACACAACCCTACAACTGCTGCAGGAAACAGCATTCCAGTGTACCATCCAAGCCAAGCAAAGTATAGACCAATCTTTTCACCAAAGTATAGCCTGCATGAGAAAGCAAATCCCTAATTTGAGATAAGGCAGCATAAAAGATGTTATAAATACGGACAGTATACCCTATGAAAAATGTCACATGAAAACTTGTACCATTGCACATAGCTACCTGCATCATTGCTCTTCAGGTCTATCTGGAATATCTAATATTCCTACTTAAAAATGAATCTAATAAAAGTGACAGTGTATATTCTTAGACATTATCATTATAGGAGCAGTTCTGACAAATGTATTTATTTTTGTACTAAACATCTCAATGTGACTTATAAAGCCTTCTGTAATTCAATTCTTGTCTGCTCTTTCCCCCTACTAGCATTCTTTTTCATTCCCCATGTCAAAGAGATGTACTAAACAATATCGTTTTTGTGCCTGTTAGAAAAAAATCTCCTCTCTGGGCAGATGCTAAGGGCAGGCTAGATTTGGACAGCTGCTGAGAGAGGGTTACATTTCAGTGTCTATCTGAACCTGGGCCAGACACCCTCTGCTAGACATAGTCTGTACCAATACATCATATCTTCCTCATCAAACACAACTCTGCAGTTTTCTGAATACACAATAATGTTCTTGCTTAATGTTCTTCCTTCACTTGGGAATACTTTAAAAAATACACTTTCACCCTTTTCCTCATGTGAATCGTCCTTGTCCTCTCTTTTATATTGCCTTTGCTGGCTTCCACTCCAACCATGGCTAAACGCTCCTGCTGCTGCTTCTACACTGCCTCAGCTATATTCTAGCAATAGTTTTAAAGGTGAATGCAACATGGTTTATTTGGGAATATCACACTAAGCAGTAATTTTTGTAGGGAAGAAGATTCTCTTGTTGGTTTTCCTCAACAAGACTTCTCTTCCTGGAAACCACTGCCTTTCTACTTTGTCTTTTGCACTGTGCCAGTTTGTGGGTAGTCTACTAGCCCCACATGTACAGTCATCTTGCATAAGTATCATTCATCTACTTTTTAAAATGTCAGTTGTTTCTACTAGGAAACATAGATCAATAATGATCTATTCATTTTTACATAATAGTAATGTTCTACTTTGAGACTGAAGCATATTATATCAATAGGAATTCCAATAGAGCTATCTCTTAACCATTAAACAACTGTCCCTGTATGTGTAGCAGAGTTGTTAGCACATGATGCTAACATCATGGATATCTCACAGACAGACCTGATTAGACACACAGTATTGCAGTGAAATTTTAAACTACACATTGTAGGAGATTTAGGGAAGCAATATTATTGGACTAGGGTATATTCCTATTATTTCATATATATTTCAGTAGAAATGGAAGCTAGTTCCAAGCAGAGATAGACCGTGAAAATGACTTGATCCTCTAGAGTACTGGTGTTCACAATATTCTATGGTTTCTAAGTGGCCCTTGGAGTTATATCAAAACCATAATAGCACAAGGAAGAATAGAGAGTGGCTGTTACTGCAATTCCCCATAGCACTTCAACCAAATTATATAATGGTGTCCCATATGACATTCCATTTAATGATATGATTTGCTGTGCAGTAACTTCTATAACAAAATATGTAGTTGTTGACATTTATTGTCTTAGAAGTATTTCATTTAGTGATATCATTTGAAAATTTTAATCCCTCTGATGTCTCTTGTTAAATATTTTTTATGCCACTTGACTATATTTTGAGCAGGTTTTGCAGCCAATAATTTCAAAAATGTGTTCCTTCTAGTTTCAAGTATTTTTCTTTTCTTTTTTTTTTTTTGGACAGGCAGAGTGGACAGTGAGAGAGAGAGACAGAGAGAGAAAGGTCTTCCTATGCCGTTGGTTCACCCTCCAATGGCCGCCGCTGCAGCCGGCGCACCGCGCTGATCCTGGCAGGAGCCAGGAGCCAGGTGCTTTTCCTGGTCTCCCATGGGGTGCAGGGCCCAAGCACATGGACCATCCTCCACTGCACTCCCTGGCCATAGCAGAGAGCTGGCCTGGAAGAGGGGCAACCGGGACAGAATCCGGCGCCCCAACCGGGACTAGAACCCGGTGTGCCGGCGCCGCAAGGTGGAGGATTAGCCTATTGAGCCACGGCGCCGGCTTCAAGTATTTTTCATGGAAAACAATAGATTGAACTTAAAATAAGCCTTGACCACTAAATATTTGAATTTATGGTAAAAACAAACAAACAAACAAAAAAACACAGAGCCGGCACTGTGGTGTAAAGGGTAAAGCCAATGCCTGCAGTGCAGGCCACCCATATGGGTGCTGCTTTGAGTCCCAGCTGCTCCACTTCTGAACCAGCTCTCTGCTATGGCCTAGGAAAGCAGTAGAAGACGGTCCAGAGGCTTGGGCCCCTGCACCTGCGTGGGAGACCAGGAAGAGGCTCCTGGTTCCTGGCTCCTGGCTCCTGGCTTTGGATCAGCTCAGCTCAGGCAGTTGCAGCCAACTGGGGAGTGAACCAGCAAATGGAAGACCTCTCTCTCTCTCTCTCTGCCTCTGATCTCTGAAACTCTGCCTTTCATATAAATAAATGTCTTTAAAAAAGGTAAAAAAGCATAAACACATGTCCAGAAATGATTGTTTATAAACAAAAAAATGGAAAGTCCCTTTTCGACACTACTACAGAACTGCTTTATGCAGGGTGAGTATAAAAGCCTTTTCTCTAGGTCTCCGTCATCCATGACCAAAGTATATATATATATATATATATACACACATATTTTTTATATATTTTATAAATAAATTTATAAATTCATATATTTTATATATTTATATATAAATATATATAATATATTATATATAAAATTATATGTAAGCATATATAAATATATATCATATATGATATAATATATAATAATATATATTTTATATATAATATATATTATATATAAATATTTCATATATAAAGCTTATTTTATATATTATATTATATATATTTTATTTCTATAAATAAATATTTAAATATATGTTTATATACAAATACATTACATGTTTATATATTTATTATTTATATATTTATTATATATCATATGTAATAGATATATATATTTATATATATATAACTCCTGAACAGCTATTTGCTCACTACAGGTATAAAATGACACAATATGAGAGTCACATCCTCAAATTTGATTGGTCTTCAGACTCCAAGTAACTAAAGAGTCACATATGTTGAGACAACCTTCTTACTGCTTGAATATAAATGGGCATTGTAAAATTCTATGCATCAAATTGCATAGATTTCCTCATCACCGGCTCCATTTTGCTAGTAAGTAAATTCCTATGCCATCTATGCTCTTTTATAAGCTGCACTGTGAGTGTGTCCTTTACTACATGCTTCCTGCCTTAGCCACTTAAAGGCAAAACATATGATTCTCATACAAGAAATCTCCTTTTTACATCAGCACAGAATCAATAATAAAAGCCAAAAATCCATTTATTGAAAATAAAAACTGATTTTGTGAATTACCTGAAGCAGCAATAGCAATGTCTTTTATAGATAAGAGTATTTTTATTTAAAAAAATTGACAAACAAAATTTTATTTGTTTATCTTGAACAACTTTATGTTTTGAATTATATGTAGTCATTGCAAAATGACTAAATCAAGCTCATTAACATGCATTACATCCCACACTTTTTTTTATTGTAAGAACTCTTAAAATCTATTCTGAGCAGTTTTTAAAAGCATATATTATTAATCATAATCACCATGTTTTAGAATAGATCTTTTGAGCGTATTCCTCCTCTCTGATATTATGTGTCCTTTCACTCTTAAACACTTCTCCAGCCTGCCTTCCACCACCCCGGTCCTTGGTTATCATCATTCTATTCTCTGCTTCTGTGAGATCAACATCTTTAGATGCTATGCGTAATGCAATCACACAATATTTCTCTGTGCCAGAGGAGTAAAGAAAATATGGTGCATATAAACAGTCTTCAAAAATGCCATGGGAAATACACATCATGAAAATGTATGGATTTCAAACTATTTGTGCTAAAATAATCTTTTATTTTAATTCAATTTCCATGAACTTTGAATTATCCTTGTACGTGCAGTGAATATAATTTATTCTTAAATAAAGAAGGAAACCTTGTCTGTTGGAATAATATAGATGAACTTGAAAGACATTGTGTTGATAAGAGCATTTATTGACACTGAAATGCTTGCTTGAAAGTATTAACTTCATTTTAATTCTTAATGAATTTGGCTTTGTGAAAAACTACTTCTTGTGTTGATGTATCTTTAAAATAATAATTATTTCACCTGTTCAAATTAAAATCTAGGATACAACTGATAGAATCAAAACATCTTGATTCTAGATATACCCAGGTATTTGAGGTTGGAAATTATGAGAGTTTGACGCTGGATGTCTATGCTTTTTGCTTCCTGATCCACCTTCCTTTCTGCTATGTCCCCGGGAGTTTGCATCTATAGACATTATCACTTGCAATCTTTTCTTTTTCTGCCTTCCTTGTAGGCTTGTTGGCCAACTGAAGGTACCACAGCTCAGAGGCAAGGTAAAAGAGTTGTTGAGATATTTATTGCCATGGCTTTCTCATTGTTGGGCTATTGTTTGAATGCATCTAATTTCTTCTTACAGTCACAGCCTAATTTCTGGATTATAGCTTTGGACACTTTTTGCCAATTGTTTCCTTCCCTCACTCCTTCATGCCTATGTTTGATATCAGCTTCCTGCTTTTGCTAGTCCTTAGAAGTTTCACCACTTTTTGCTGGCTTCCATGAACCCTATTCAAACTTCTGTACATTATCTTTTTTAAAAGTTTCTTCAAGTGCCTCTTTCAGTATTGAGATTTTTGCTGAAACACTATAGAGTTATGCCTTGTTCTTTGTATTTATATTTCAAAACAGTTCAAAATATCATCACATAAAACCCAATAATATGAATGCTTCTTTTTGTATCATTCTATAAATATTTATAATTAGCTAGGGACTTAAGTTCATGTTAATATATTTTTCATGATTTCAAAAAGTGAAATAAAATTATTCTCCACCAAAGTAAATGGTATAAAATATGCATGTAGTGGTACTTCAGAAGTAATTCAAGCTGAAGGCAGTAACTAACTAGAATATACTCCTTAGAATATAATATATCACATATCTTTGTTGTTAAAAGACAAATATATAAAAGTACTCTGCTAGTTATTTTCCTCTTTACTTTCAGATCCATTTTTGCTTTGCTTTGTTTTTATTTTGCACAGAGTAGTGGTTAATCAGGTTCCCTTGTAAGTTGGACTAGAAGGTACTGAAAGACTAGGAGGTTGAAGCAAGGGATAAACCAGGATGTTTCTCTCTGTCTTGGACTTCCTCAGGACTGTCCAGAGTGGCTATTCTTTCTCCATGGCTCTGCCTTCCTTCTTTCACATCCGTGTAGGCAGTCTTAGGCAACATACAGCTCTTACATAAATAGCCCAGGTTTTGGCTCTGGTAATACTTTCCACTCAATTTTCTCTCCACAGTTAAGGGTGTTGGTAATTTTCTATTGTTGCTAATAATTGGTTGTCTTATAGTTCCTGCTTGATTTCTCAGCATTTTCATCCCCCATGTAACCAATGCCCTACATTAAGTACTTTTACTGAAAACTCCTATAATTTCCTTTTCAAAATGCATCCTCATTGATACAGATGATTAGGTGGGGTAAAAGTCAAAGAAAATGACAACAAAAAAGGACAATTTTCATTCCCTAATGTATTCATCTGCAGTACCTGATTAAATCCAGAGGCTGGTACTTGTACCACATTCCCCAGCGTGCCCAGAGCTCATATAATAGATGTCTGTTGTTCTGAGGTCCATGGGTTTTGATGGGCAGGTTACTCTTGTAGGCTCCCTGAAACAGACAAAATAAGATTAATTAGTACTCATTCTGTTAGAGAAACTTTAAATTAATAATTTTTATTACAGAATAAGTTAACTGTTATGGATAGCTTTAAGCACTGTAATGAAACTCATCAATAGAATGAAGTGGTAGATGTCTTTATCCCTCTTTCACTAGAAATATTCTAGTAGTTCCTTTAAAATGCTTTCTCATGTACCTTTTAAAATCAATAGGATATACTTCACTTAAAATGAACTAAAATTTACATTTCCCTTTTTGAAACAGAAGGTGTTTCATTAATATATTATACAATATCTTCAAATATCTTCACCCTCAATATCTTCACTATCACCGAAACTGGTGCAGTATTTAGTTTAGAAATTGAAAATATTATTTTGATCTAAGTGTTCTAATCCAAGAAAATATTTCTTCCATTTGTAGATGCTAAGGACAAGATTAGCAATCATTAAAAAAATGGAAGAAGGCTTAACCACCCCTGCCACTCATGTTTTAAATCATAGACTCCTTAAAGTTTATTTCATATAAGATATTGTAAAGTATTTTTAAAATTCTTCATATCCTCTTTCAAAAATATGTCACATGGATTGCAACTTTAGAAACACAGATTATAAACTATATCTCACAAAAGTATTTTGTGAAAGCTGTATGTACCTATTAGTGTATTAAAAAAAGATATTGTGACTGTATTTTCTGAACCAAAACTTTAGACATAAAGTTTGACAAAGATTTCTTCCTCACTCTAATATGTGATTCTGTTTTTATGAAAAGTGATGAAAATATAAAACTAGTGGTGTTGGAATGTGATAATATTAATGGTGCCTCATATAAAGGGGTTTTTTAGTGTCCCTTTTGAATAATCTCCATGCCCAGCAGAAAGGAATATAAGTATTGCTTGCTGCTTTTAGGTATTTGATATACTATGGTCACTAAAAATCATCAAATTTGTCACCAGAATGTCCCAGACAACAAGGGCTTTGACTTTCTGTGAAGAGGAGAATTTAAATCATGGCTTTCAGGTGTTTCAAATTTGCGTTGAGAGACACATGTGGGTGTCATCGCAGGCTCTCTAACAAAAGAGATAAAGTAATCAGGGAAGGATGGAAGGAGCATTCAAGTGCAGTCGCTAAACTATCTTCCCTAAAGTGTGTTAAAGTACTTAAAAGGCTTTTTGGAGATAGAAGCAATGATCCAGATTTGAAGCATAAGGACATCCACTTGGGAACAGTTTCTTTGCTTATGAAAATGGACTGAGTTGTTAAGATAGATTTGTTTGAGATTAGGTAAGTAAGGGAAAGTGAACCAAAATCTCAGCTTTCTTCTCTAATCATTTCTGAGAATTTTTTTATTTGAAAGGCAGAGTCACAAAGGGGCAGAGGCAGAGAGAGAGAGAGAGAGAGACAGAAAAGAGAGGTTTTCCATCCACTGGCTCACTCCCCACAGTGGCCGGAACTGAGCCGATCCGAAGCCAGGAGTCAGGAGCATCTTCCAGGTCTCCCACATGGATGCAGGTGACCAAGCATCGGACCATCTCCCACTGCTTTCCCAGGCCATAGTAGAGAGTTGGATCGGAAGTGGAGCATCCGGGACTCAAACCAGGGCCTATATAGGATGTTGGCACTGCAGGCAGTGGCTTTACCTGCTATGCCACAAGGCCAGGCCCAATTTCTAATAATTCTAAAACATGTGTTTCCTTCTAATCCTCAGTGGTCAGAATACAGGCATTTCCTATTTGCATGATTGACTGACTGATTTGTATTTATTTGAAAGATAGACCTCTCATCCACTGGTTCTCTACAAAAAGTCCCACAACAGGCAGGGTGGGCCATCCAAGTCTCCCATGTTGGTGGCAGAAGCCCAATTACTCAAGCCATCAGGGCTTCCTCCCAGAGTCTGCCTTATCAGGAAACTAGAATTAGAATCCATAACAGGAATTGAACACAGGTACTCTGATGTGTGATGTGTACATCTTAACCAGCATCTTAATCACTAGGATAAACACCTGCCTTACTTCCTGAGTGTTAAATGCTAGGCTTTAGAACACCAGGCATTCATGTTTTAAGTATACTCAACAATTTCAATTGACCTCACTGTTCTTGTTGGACAGTGACACAAGGTCAGCTCTCAGAGAAAATTGCCTAAACTGATTACTCTTGAAAACTACAGAAGGACTTTGGAGCAGAGAAACCTGTGTGTCCTCACAAGATTATAAGTGAGTCTCAGAAGGGGTGGGCAGTCATAATCCAATAAAATATGAGACTAAGCACTGAGCATGAAAAACCACTTTTTTTTTAATTGCAATGCTGAGGATTCCCAGGTGGCTGAATAGGGAAAAGATGTGCAGCTTTAGATGAGGGGGAAATAGCAGAAAAAAAGGAGAAAGTGCATTCCCAGGGGAGAGTTTGGAAAGCAGTTTGCAATGAGAATTCCACAAAAGAAAGCTGGATTCCTTAGAGCAGTGTGGAAGGTGCAGATGGGCAACAGTCAGCAGAACAACCACACAGAAGTCAGGAACTAGAGGAGACACTAGCTTTGGAGAACAAGGTGAGAGCAGAAAGCAGAAGCTTATGCCTCTGGTGATATTGCTGAGGGACAGTCTTGTGGACCACACCGTCTTTAAGCCCAGGTTGGAGCCCAGCAGCATGAGGGGCGGGGTGGGAGAGGGTACCCATCGATCCAGCAATAGAAAAGTATGGTTGTTTCTCTACATCCCCCAATAAGAGTGCCCAGTAACTGGCGGGAGAAGGCACCATTTTGATTCCAATAGAGGCTGCAGCAGCTCCTGTATACACATGTGACCAGGGGACTTGCCAGAGGGAAAAATCTGGGTTGCCCACTGACCTTGAGTCTGGCTGTTAATTTTGACAGGGGTTTGGACACCCACATAAGACTGTGAGGCGGCCCCATCCTCTCAACATGTTACAGGATCCAAGTCTCAAACTGCCAAGATAGAGAGCTGGGGCTCTGGGAATGGCTGTTCTCTCTCTATGAGTGGGAAAGGTTAGTGGGGTAAAGCAGATACTCTGCACCCCATGACTGTGGGACCTTATGCATTGTGACTGTGGGACTATGAGAATTCTGTGACTGAGCATGATAGGGTATGGGGTGTAGCTGGGTCTCTGGGCAATGACTGTTTGGCATCAAGGTTCAGAGCTCCCTACTGGCTGGTGTGGGTCACTGTAGAGAGTTCCATGCTCACACTGAAATTGCACAGATCATTTGTGCATTTCATGTGGCAGTGCAGGTGAGGTTACACCCACTCTGGGCATTGATCACCTTGTAATAGAGGAGGTGACGGTGTGATTACACAAACAGAAGTGATCATACCCTACTCCCTGCTGATAATAGAAAAGATCTACCATGCCCAACTTGGGTTTCACTCTGGATACTAGCCCCACCCTGGAACACTGACCAGAACTCCCTGACCACACTCAGTGTGTGATGCTGAGTTTTCACTTAAAGAACAGACACTTCACTAAGACATAGAGGCATAGTTCATAGATAAAAGCTATCAAAGGAGAAAACCAACAAGTATTTCCACAAATGCTTAAAAAAATAAATGCAGAAATTCAAGAAATAAGAATAACTTGACTTCATTTTTTTTTAATTTGCTGAGACTTGCTTTAAGGCCTATTAAATGGTCTATCTTTGAGAAAATTCCATGTACTGAAAAAAAAGAATGTATAATCTTCAACTGTGGGATGAAATGTTCTGTACATATTTGTTAGATCCATTTTTTCCATAGTGTAGATTAAATCTGTGGTTTCCTTGTTGATTTTCAGTCTAGTTGATTTACACTTTATCTTAGCCAAAAGGCCAAGAAGTAATCTCTTGTTGATCTGTCCATTGATGAAACTGCGGTGTTGAAGTCCCCCATTACTATTGTATTGGACTCTGCGTCTCCCTTTAGATCCATTAACATTTGGTTTAAATAGTCAGGCACCCTGGCATTAGGTGCATATATACTTATTATAGTCATCTCTTCCTATTCAATTGACCTCTTGATTGTTACATAATACTTTTCTTTGTCTATTTTAACTGTTCTTGTGTGAAAGTCCATTTTTTTCTAATACTATAATGGCTACACCTGCTCGGTTTTGCTTTCCATTAACATGGAATATGTTTTTCCATTCTTTCACTTTCAGTCTGCATATATTTTTGTTGGCAAAGTGTGCTTCTTATAGGCAGAAAGTAGATGAGTCTTGCTTTTTCAATCCATTCAGCCCAGTCTATATCTTTTAATTGGAAAGTTGTAGCTATTTATATTTATGGTAACAAATGATAAGTAATGACTGGGCCCTGCCATTTTTCTGTAAATATTCCTATTGTTTGCTTTGGATTTCCTTTGTACATTTACTGGAACATTTTTTCATAATGACGACTAGTGTTCTGTGTTTCTGTGTGTAGTGCATCCTTAAGCATCTTTTTCAAGGCTGGACAAGTGGTGACACATTCTTTAAATTTTTCTTTGTAATGGAAGGTCTTTATCTTACCTTCATTCATAAATGAGAGCTATGAAGGGTGCAATATTCTGGGTTGACAATTTTTTTTTCTTTTAAGACTTGGCTTATATCTCTTTATTCTCTCCTTTCCTGTAGGGTTTCTGATTAGAAATCAGTTGTGATTCTAATTGGAGGTCCTCTGAAAATAATCTGATGTTTCTGTCATGTAAATTTTAGAATCTTGTCTTTAATTTTTACTGTGGAAAGTTTGACTACAATGTTTCATGAAGAAGATCTTTTCTGGTCATGTCTATCAGGAGCTGTATGTGCCTCATGTACTTGGATGTCCCTTTCTCCAAATTAGGGAGGTTTTCTGTAATTATTTCACTGACCAGTCTCCTAATCCATTCTCTCCTTCCACAATTTCAGGAACTCATGACACCCATATTTTGAGTCAGTAGATAATGTCCCATAAATCTCAAACAATGTTTTTTTTTTTTTATTTTTCTAGCTCTTCCTTCTTCTACTTCTTCTTCTTCTTCTTTCTCCTTCTTCATTGGTCTGACTGAAAAATTTCAAAAGATTTGTCTTGTTGCTCAGATAGTCTTTCTTCCGCCTTAACAAGAATGTCGTCAATGCTTTTCACTATATTTTTTATTTTCCAAATTGAATTATTCATTTCTAATATTTCAGTTTGATTTCTCTTCAAATTCTCAATCAAGGGAAAATTATTCCTCCATTTCATGTATGGATTTCTTTAACATGTGAATTTGATTTTCACTGCTTCTGAGTAATCCTACGACCATTCTTTCGAATTTCTTTTCAGACATTTCACTCATCACTTTATCTTCACATTCTAATTCTGAAATTTTGTTGTGTTCCTTTGAAGGAGTCGTGTCATCTCCCTTATTCTTATTTCTTGAATTTCTGCATTTATTTTTAAAGCATTTGTGGAAATACTTGTTGGTTTTGTCCTTTGATAGCTGGTTCATTCCCCAAGATGGCCACGAGAACAAGAGCCAGGCCAATACAAATCCAGAATCTAGGAACTATCTTCAGAACTCCCACGTAGCTGCAGGGGCCCAAGAACTTGGGCCATCTTCCACTGCTTTCTCAGGCCATTAGCAGAGAGCTACATCAAAGAGGGGCTGATAAGACATGAACAAGCACCCATATTGGGTGACAGTGCTAAAGGAAGAGATTTAGCCTGTTATGCTACAATGCCAACCCTCATCTACCCAGCTTTTAAAGAATAACTAATTCCAATTATTTTCTAGCTATTTAAAACCATTGACAGGGAGGGAATCCCCCAAACTCCTTATGTGAGGCCAGAATCACCTTAATTCCAAAACCAGAAAAAGATACACCAAAGAAAAAAAATAGACCAATACCACTGGTGAACATAAAAGCAAAAATCCTCAGCAAAATACCAGCTAATTGAATGCAACACACATCAGCAGAAAGACCATTCCTCTGGATCAAGTGGGATTTGTCTCTGGTATGCAAGAATGTTTCAACATTTGCAAATCAATAACTGTGATACATCACATTAACAAAATGAAGAATAAAAACCATATAGTTTTCTCAATAGATGCAGAGAATTTGATAGAATAAACAAGCATTTCGTGCTAAAAAATTAGCAAGTTGGGTATAGAAGGCACATTTCTCAATACAATTTATGACAAATCCACGGCCAGGATCTTATTGAATGAGAATGGTTGGAAACGTTTTCACTAAGACCCAGAACCAAACAAGGATGCCCAATTTCACCACTGTTACTCAATACAGTCTTGAAAGTTTTAGCCAGAACCGTTAGGCAAGAAAAATAAACTGAATGGTTAAAAGAGGAAGCCAAGTTATTTCTATTTGCAGATGACATGATTCTATATATAGGGGAAGCAAAAGATTCCAGTAAGAGACCTTTAGAATTCATAAAAGAGTATGATAAAGTTACAGCATGTAAAATTAACACACATAAATCAATAGCCTTTGTATACACAGATAATGCCAAGGCTGAAAAAGAATTTCTAAGGTTAGTACCATTCACAAAGGTTACAAAAATTTAAATATCTTGGAATAAATTTAACCAAGAAGGTGAAAGATTTGTATTATAACAATTACAAAACATTAAAGAAAATGGAAAAATCTTCTATGTTTGTGGATTGGAAGAATTAATATCATCAAAATGTCCATACTACAAAGAAGAAATTTACAGATACAAAGTGATCTAAAATAAAATACTCATGATCTAGAAAAAAACAAAGTTATTGTTCATATGGACCCAAGGGACCCTGAATACCTAAAGGAATCTTAAAAAAAACCAATTTTATCACAATAGCAGATTTCAAGATATATTACAGGGCAGTTTTTTTTTTTAAGATTTATTTATTTATTTGAAAGAGTTACACAGAGAAAGAGAAACAGAGAGAGAGGGAGAGAGGTCTTCCATCTACTAGTTCCCTCCCAATTGACTGCAATAGCAAGAGCTGAGCTGATCCAAAGCCATGAGCCAGGAGCTACTTCTGAGTCTCCCATGCAGGTGCAGAGGCCCAAGGACTTGAAACGTCTTTTACTGTTTTCCCAGGCTATAGCAGAGAGCTGTATCATAAGTTGAGCAGCCGAGAATTGAACCAGCGCCCATATGGGATGCCAGCACTGCAGGTGGTGGCTTTACCTGCTATGCCACAATGCAAACCCCTACAGGGCAGTTATAATCAAAACAGCTTGGTACTGGCACAAAAATATGTGTGTAGGCCAATGGAACAGAATAGAAACTCTAGTATTCAGTCCACACATCTAAAATCAACTAATATTTGACAAAGGAGAAAAAAATCTCTTCACTAGTGGTGCTGGGAAAATTGAATCTCCACATGCAAAAGTATGAAAGAAGAACCCTACCTTACATCTTATACAAAAACCCACTCAAAGTGGATCCAGGATGTGAATCTATGACCTGATACCATTAGATTACTAGAGGAGACACTGGGGAACCTCTGAAAGACAGTAGGATGAGGAAGACTTCTTGGAAAAGAACTCAGAAGCACAGGAAATCAATGCCGAAACAGACAAATGGGATTACATTAGCTAAGAAGCTTCTGCATTGCAAAGCAAACACTCAGCAAAGTTAAGAGGTAACTGGCATTTTGGGTGAAAATATTTACAAACTATATATCTGACAAAGGATTGGTACCCAGAATCTATAAAGAGCTCAAGAATCTCAACAACAACAAAACAAACAATCCAGTTAAGAAATGGGCAAAGACTTCAACAGGCAGCTTTCCAAAGAGGAAATTCAATTGACCAACAGAAACATTAAAAAATGCTCAGGATTACTAGCTATTAGGGAAATGCAAATCAAAACCAAAGTGAGCTTTTTCCTCCCCCAGTTAGAAAAGTTTTATTACAGAAATCAACAAACAAGAAATGCTGGTGAGATGTGGGAAAAGGGGCACTTTAATCCACTGTTGGTCAAAAGGTCAACTCGTACTGCCATTATGGAAGACGGTAATGGTATGGAGATACTTCAGAAACCTAAAACACATTCTTATGACTCAGCAATCCCACTCCTGAGAATTTATCCAAATGAAATGAAATATGCATATGAAAAAGTTATCTATACCCCCTTTGCAACTCAAAATAGCTAAGATATGGAATAAACCCAGATGTCTACCAAATGATGTCTAGGAAAAGAAATTGTGTTATATATATTGTATGGAATACTACTCAGCTGTAAAAAAAATTAAAATTATGGCAAGCACTGTGGAAAAGCAGGTTAAGCTGCTATCTGCAGTGCAGGCATCCATATAGGCACTGGTTCAAGTCCTGGCTGCTCTCTGTCTGATCTAGCTACCTGCTATTACACCCGGGAAAGCATTGGAAGATAGCCCATGTTCTTGGGACCCTGCACTCATGTGGGAGACTCAGAAGAAGTTCCTAGCTCCTGGCTTCGGATTGGCGCAGTTCTGATCTTTGTGGACTTTTGTGTAGTGAACCAGTGGATGGAAGATTCTGTGTGTGTGTATGTGTGCACGTGCATGCATATGTGTGTGTGTGCATGTATCTCTCCCCCTCTCTCTTTCTCTGTAACTCTGCTTTCCAAATAAATGAATCTTTGTAAAAAAAATGAAATCCTGTCTTTTGCAATAAAATGGATGTAATTGGAAATCATCGATTCTCAAAATGTTATTTTCACTGATAAACATTACACTATCTGATACTCTCTTAGTTACCACAGGTCAGGGAAAACTAACTGTACTTGTTCATTTGGGAATGGCTTATTTCACCAAGTATGATGATTTCCAGAAAGAGACAAGAGCCTAGGGTGATTACTGAGTCCATAAACAAGAGTGTCATTTTGTTAAGTCAACAACAGGACTCACTGTGCATTTACTCCTCATGTAGGATCTCTGTCCTTAATGTGCTGTACATTGTGATTTAATACTATAACTAGTACTCAAACAGTATTTTTCACTTTGTGTTTCTATGTGGGTGCAAACTGTTGAAACCTTTACTTAATATATGCTAAACTGATCTTCTGTATATAAAGAGAATCGAAAATGAATCTTAATGTGAATGGAAGGGGAGAGGGAGTGGGCAGGGGGAGGGTTGCTGGTGCGGGGGAAGCTATGGGGGGGTAGCCATTGTAATCCATAAGCTGTACTTTGGAAATTTATATTCATTAAATAAAAGTTAAAAAAACTATTTCAAATTCCAAATGGATAAATAAAATGTGGTATATATGTATGTACATTAGAAATGCATTCAGACATAAAAATGGGTAAAATCTTATCTTTTGTGACATGGTTAGAACTGATTCATATGTAAAATGAAATAGTCCATGAAGTGACAGACAACTATTGCATGATCTCACTCATATGTTCAGTCCAAAAAAGTTGATCTCATATTAGTAGAGTATAATGGTAGCTACCAGAAGCTTGGCAGTGTAGGGAAGAGTAATGGGGAAAGATTGGTTAATGGGTACTAAGTTATACTACAGCTAATGTCGATGTACTATATATCTTCCTTTAAAACACTAAGTGAAAAAAAATGTGGATGTTTTAACCATTTATTTGAGGAAATAATATGGGAACATTACGAAGTACTCAATAAATATACACAATTTTTATGTTTCAGTTAAAATTACACTAAATTTAAAAAAAGTACCTCATGTGGAGGAAACGCTGCTATATATGAACCATTGGTTATAAGTTTTTGAATACCTAGAAGGAGAATAAAAGAACAATTATTTAACCAATTTAAATGAATATTTCCCCCTGAAGCAACATACATACACCTAGGAAAAGAATTAACTGATAATTTTAAAATAACAAATTCTATTGACTTCCACAGCCACATCACCAATGAGGACAGTGTGACTGTCAAATAAACTGCCACGAAATCTAGTTGTAATTCGGTCTTACATAAGTAAAGAGAGATTTGCAACTCACCAACATGTGCTTTCACATAGCCATGTCGTGAAATATGGGGCATGTTAACATCCATTTATTTGAGATCACATACTAAGGGACCACATTTTCCCTCAAAACAACAAAGTTTGGGTAAGGAGAAGGTGTATTATACACCCTAAAACTATAGCTCAAAAGAATACTGGTATTTAGAAGTCACTAATTGTTCACTACTAAACCAAGGCTTGAATACTAGAGTGAGACACTTGCTAACAATCCTGTCAGTGAGGGGGCAGAGTAATAGGCACTCTCACATAGTCATGGGGAACTTTTCTGATTAATAATTTTTGTTGCAACAGTATCCACAATATTAAAATCATAAACACATAAAGCACATCCAAAATTGGGAAATCATTTAATTAATCTGGTACATCCAATTATACTAGGTGCTTGATTGGTAAATGATTGTGATTTGATGAATGCTTATTATTGAATTCATGCAGTTATTTACAAAAGTACTTAATTCATCGAAATTGCAATCCTGCAGTGTTTGTAGTTTTCTGTCGTTTAAGAAAAATTCCCATTACCAGTGTATTCTCAAACCCTAATACATTTAGTACAAATTTGAAATGGTTAAAATTGCAGTTAGAAATAATTTTTATTTTGGCCATTCCATGCCTAATTTACTTTCTACAAACTACAAGATATCTTTATAATTTAAAATATCATTTATTTTTAAAGGCTATATAAGCATATGATGCTATTACTTAGACACTTTTCAGTTCATATTTTGGATTTTTCTATTGTGTAGAAAATTTCTGAGTCTATTAAATTTTTTGGATAAGGTTTTGGTTTTAAGCCAATTGTTTTAATGGCAAATATCTATATGATTTATTAAGAAAAAAGAGGACTAGAGTTCAAAGGTTCTTCTTTAAGCTTAAAACATAGTTCAATTTACTTATGTTGTATTCCATTTTGATACAAACCTAAAGAGATTGGTACAAATTTCCATGGGCTGAAATTTATTATTTTCAGTGATTTAGGACATGAGTTACATTTGATCTCTTTAATGCTGTATTTTTAACCCTTACAATTTAAAGGCTAGCTTATTTTTTACTTGTTGTTTTTTGCTCAATTCTATGTGAACTTTCAAATTTTATTTATTTCTAGGTGAACCATTCTCAATTTTCTTTTGCATTATACATGTTGCAGCACATTGCTAGGCATTTTTAAGACACAAAAATTTCTACAATTAAAATTAGTTGTTATTTTACCTTCCAGAAATAACCTCTGAAGAGTTTCCTACATATGTTTCTAAGTATGTTTTTATTTTTATGTTTGTATATTTATGAAATAGAATTATATTGGACTTAAAGTTTTGTAATCTGCTTTTGTTCTACATAGTAATGCATTGTGAATATCATTTGCACTAAATAAATAATTAGTAACTAATTCTTAATCATGAGTAAAGGATGTATATCATGCATTTTGTGTATGTGCTGCTGAAGCGAGCACATATCATGCATTTTGTATAATCAATATAAGAATGAATGTCATACAAATCGAAATTGACCCCTTATATGGATGCAACTTGGCTCATCTTTCAGCCCTCAGTGATGGATATTTTTGATATTTCCAGTTTTATTCTATTACAAAGCTGTGAACAACTAAATTCTATATGCATTGTCACGAAAAACTACTCCTTTTTGATAAATGTCAAAATATACAATTTCTGTCCTTACGTGTTTTCATATTTCACAATAGATAAATATGGCCAAATGTCCTCAAAAAACTCTGTTTCATTGAAGTCCTCAAAGCAAAAAGTTTATAGAGATTGTGTGCAATGGGTTATCCACTCTCATGTAAGGAATGGAGGCAAAGCTTCAGTTGTTATAAAAAAGAAAAATATTAATTCAGAGTATAACTAATGCACATTCTACTTTCTTTCGGTTTTTAACTAATGTTCTTACCCACTTTTGATATCCCATTTTCATATTTGGTGCGCTCCAGCATGTGATAGACTATCCTGCTTCGAGTAGCATTGCTGAAGAAGGTGTCCTTATTGTTTATTATGAAGCTGTTAAAATAAGGGGACTAGTTTTAATATTCAAAGCACAGCACACACTCTAGTAACAGTTACAAGTTCTTAGGTAATCATCCATCTGTTTGCTCCATTAAAGCTGATGCATTAGAAATATAGTAAGTCCAAAGGGAAATCATTTTTCAAAAATCAATTGACAGAGAAAAAGAAATGCACTCATAAATAATACAAAGAATTATCAAATATTCATCTTAATATCTTCTTTCAGCTTATAAGAGAGTCTAAGTGTCTTCGTATTTCTTTAGCATGGAACAGGAGAGCATGTACCATCCATTGGCTCCTATAAATTTTGTACGACTTTAAGCAATGCAGTTCCAAATAGAGTGCATTAAAATTTGATGTCTTTCCCCATGCCACCCATTCCAATTTAGTTTATCTTGCTTTCATAACTTTAGAAATGAGCAACAGTCCTCCCTTCCCCTCGACTCTCTGTATAGTTTCCACGTGGGCAGCACAGAAAGGGCTGTGTGAGAGCCGATGATATCAAGAGCCAAAGGGTTATTCCAAGAAGAAAGGAAAGCAAGTGCTACTTTAGCATTCACTTTATAATATAGTGGGAACCACTATAAAATGGAATATTCTGTCCTCATTCCATTTCTGACATTTTCTTTTTTCCAGTTTTCTTATCTCTGTTATAAAAAAATCACCACTGTGTCAGGTGGTTGGTCCTGAAGTGTTAGGATTATATAATCCTAGCATTCAAGCAGTTGTCAAGCTAAGCAACTTTGCTAACTGGCCTGCTTCTCTCCAGTTGTGGCGCTGGCCTTCTTATTCTAGGTCTTACTTTCTCTTGCCTAGAGAGTAAGAGTGTCATCCTAGCTTGCTAGCAAATATTCCATATCACTTTTAAAGCGCAACTTTGATGCTTGGAGCACTCCTCTGCTTTAGGTGTGTCAGCAGCTCTCTGTTATGAGCAGTGAATTCCTTATTTTCCTCTGAGGCTCTCTATCCCTGCATTTCAACCTACCTGCCCCTCAGTCTCATTTCTCATGGCACAGCCTTCTTGCATTCTGATCATCTGTCAGTTGGTAATTTACCATCACTTTAGAAACCCCTTGTTTCTTTCTTTCTGAATTTTGCTCTGTGTGTAACATATCTAATATCTGTTCCTCCTCTCCCCATCTCTTTCCATATTTCACCTGCTGCAGACCCCTAGCTCTTTCAACAAGCTGCTTCGGCTCCCCTCTTCTGGATGTGTCATCACCTGTCTTACATAATGTACCTTTTGTTTGTGTCTTTCCTAACACGTTGATTTTATTCTGCTCTGTTTTATGCTAATTTGTGCATCTGCCCATTTTATTTGATTCTACATGCCTCTGGTATTCCTGTGTGCTTTTGTCTCTGTATTTGGATGCAGGGTTCTTTTAATCATTGGTGTCCGAAGGAATATGCACTTGCCTCTTTTACCATTAGATTAATTCAGCATTCCCTAAACAGATAAGTTTCTTGAGCTACATTATGGAGGGATGAAGCAGATGATACATGAGCAAATAACAAAATTAATTAAGAAAAATGAAATATCATAATGGTATAGAGAATCACTGGGCAAGGTGACAATAGGTAGCATTTTCAGAAAGAATCTCTTCAAGATGCTGGTATTTGAGTGGGAACTGAATAAGATGTCATGCAAAGAAATGGGGGCAAAGTAGCTCTGGCAAAAAGACATCTGGAACAAAGCCTTAGTTCAGACTTCTCTTGGATGTTAATGGACCTAATCAAGGCTTGTATTTACATAAAGGGCTGGGTGGGAGAATGTGGATAATGAGCTGAGAGTTAGGAAGGGACCACAGCATTTATGTTACACAGAGGATGATAGCAAATTTGAAATCTATTGTAAGTACAACTGGGGGATATTTAGGTGAGAAGAGTAGCTGGGCAAGGCAAATGAATGATCAGATATTTTTCAAAGATCCATCTATTTATTGTGTTAAAAATGAAGAGCAGAATGTTTTTTATTTGATGCACCACAGATCCTTGAATGAAGGTCCTGAAAAGGTGCAGCAGAAACCCAAAGAAACTGCCAGGAAACGGACCTCTCTCTAAACCAAGCAATCATTTGCGTTTCCACATTTCCCGCTTCTCCACAGCTGGTGTTGGCTAGATTCACATCTGAGAATAAGTAAAAGATTAAACAAAAGACTTGGAAGAAGAGAGTTTCCCATTAATTTCTGGATGTGTTACATTTAATAGCCAGAATTTTGTTTTATAGTTTTGTTCAGTTTCCCAGAACACAGGTTATTCCAGAGTGGTGTGGTGGGTCATATAGCTATAGCCTAAAGTAACTACTGTGCCTTTCTATCTTTACCCTTGTGTTGTTTAATTTACATTTTATTTGACCCATCAGACTGGGAGTACCTTGAAGGCAGAAACTGTGTCAGAATCCCCTTTTTTTTCTTCAATCTTTCTCCTATAGAAAGTCCATGAATATTCTTTGAATAAATATATGATTAAATAAATGTATGTAGGTAGGTACAGATAAAGAGCCACTCAACAAATCACTAAAAAATTCTCCTCTACTTTAATTTAAAGTTAAATTAAAATGGATAGCTTAACTAATAAGCTACTTAAAGTTAATTATAATAATTTATTAATTAGAGAATATTATTAAAAAATGCTACTTAATAGTGATTCTATTATCACTGTTATTATTATTTTAACTGACTTACTACCATACTAATTATTTCAAAATAATTAAGAGCTATACTACTAGCCTATGGCTTTACAATTAATTGCTTGTTACTTGAATGCCTCTAAATCATAAAGTTTTAAAAGAATTAATAAGGATCCTTAGTGTTGTTCATCAGTGAGGTGTGTATTTTAATACAAAGATACATCATTTGGCTTAATAGTTATTTTTATTAATAGATATGTTTTTATTCTATAAACAAGCCCAGGGTAATATAAAGTACAAAGTCAAGTGATAAGAAAAAAGAGACTTGAACTCACTGGTGAATTCGTGCCCGGCTGAAGGGACCAGTATAGCAGTCCGATCCCTCTAATTCTGGGAAAGCTGACTTGTCGAGAACCATGGGGTTACGAGACATCCAGTTTTTGACTCTTTTAAAATAATTTTGCATTCTGGAACAAAGTCAAATTTTAGAACTGGATTAGATTGTATTCCAGAGCTATGTCTACCTTTCACTACAGTTTCCTTAAGTACTACAGGGAACAGAGACACCAACCCTCTCTGTCCCCATACATACACACACACACACACACACACATACATATAGATTCCTTCTGTTGCCACACAAATAAATAAACTACAAACAAGTCAAATCATGTATTTGTTCAAACCACTTCAAAGCAATTATGTTACTCTCATGGAATAAAATCTTGTGGAAAATTTTGCAGTTCATCATGTATGATTATGGTAGTAGGAAAAAGAAGAAAAAACAGCATGACATTTATTAAAGTTCTGTGTGCATATATATATGTATGTGTAAGAGATAGATAGATGGTAGATGATAGATAGATAGATAGATAGATAGATAGATAGATAGAGATAGAACTCCATGATTCTGAAAAAGGAGCAACATGGCTCCACAACAGTGGAGACTGAAAAGAAATAAATGGCTTAGCCACACTTGTTCTGCTGAGATGACAGTCACGTCTAGTGGGAACAGCAAGGTTGTGGGAACTAAGCAAAGCTGGGTTAACAGAGATCTCCGTCATATTAACTTTGTGAACTTGTACAGGTTATTTTTTTTTTTCTTTTCTGGATTTTCTCCTAACAAAATAAAAATCATATGGGCCTTTCTAGAGAGCTGAAAATTGGTGCTTTACTTTAAATATAGTAATAAACAATAAAGAAAGAGGTGTAAAAAAATCTTTGCAATACTTTTAAGACTTTGATGGGCATCTGAATCATTTGACTATCTTGTTAAAATGCGGATGCTGTTCACTTGGCCTGGGCTGGGCCTGAGAGTCTACATTTCTAAGTAGCTGCTAGAGGATGCTCATGCTACCATCTACAGAGTATATTTTGAGTAATGGGTTTAGCATAAACCCAAGGCTTAAATGAGCAGGACACTGTTTTATGAAATCAGACTTCAAGATTCTTTGGCCCTGGTTTCGGATTACATTCGTAACCTAGTTTTATTGCATTAGAATTATTTTCATTTTGCTAAGAAAAAGGAAACAAAAGAGAGATTGACTTCAGTTTTTAATTCTGAAAACCTAAATTCTAAGTTACTCTAGTGAGAGCTGCCTTTATTTTCAGCAAACTGTCCACTATATACTGACAGTTTTTGAGTATCTTGGGTAACTTTTGGCTGCTCTTGCCAAAGAAGGAAGAGAAGAAGAAAATATTTTCCTAGACAGGTGCAACACATCTCAATTGTTGCCTGGCCATCTCTGAGGTTCAGAAAATAGTTTAGGACAACAATGGGCAGGTACTAAATCTTATTTCTGAGAAATTATTGTGTTTCTATTATGGCAAAATTACTATGTGTGATTTGAAGTTAACATTAAATTCTGATTGAAACTTTGGCATGGGAAAACCTGGATCTTTCCTTTGAGAAGGAAGATTATCATTTAGATTCCAAGTCATTTTTTGTTTTTGTTTTTGGAAGGACAAAACATATCTGTCTAGCTGAAAATAATAAATAAGCAATATCAGAAGTGTCCATTTCGCTTTCTTTTAGTATAGAAATGTCCTTAAAATCACAAAATATCACAATATTCCAAAGGTCAGTTTAGAGATATATAGAAAACACTGGACAGATCACATATTATTATTTTTGCCTTTTAACAATTAACATTTGAAAAAACCAATATGGTAAGGGTGAAAGGTAAGTGTGTTGTGCTGAATTTGTCAGACACTGAAACTGAGCAGACCATTTCAGATTTTTGTGCTTTGGAGTCCTCATTTCCTGAAAGAGGAAGTAATTTTATCCGTCTGCTTCACTAAGTGGCTAGGAGCATCAAACTGAAGGAGGTACTGTGACTGCACTTCACAAACGCTAACAGATTACTGCATCCACGGCCCCATTATCTGTGACAAAATAGCAAGCCAGAACCTAATGTGAATTTTGGAAAAATTTTAAAGAAATGAAATAAAAGTTCTTCCAAACCCTCACTTATGTTAATGTTATGTGGAAGTTAGAAATTAGCCCATGTGCGTGTGTGTGCGTGTGCGTGTGTGTGTGTGTGTGTGTGTGTTTTCGTGAGAAGCCTAAGGAAAAATCCTGAAGAAAGGAGAGGAATGCAGCAGCCCTTAGGAGCCTCAGAAGTACAACTTGGAAGCCACCCAGTATTTTACACTACAAAGTCCTGCCCAAACCCGATAATTTTTCAAGTGGTTCCAGTCTTCTCTCAGGAAAGCAGCCTAGGGGGAACCTCTCTGCCCAACACCAAGTGCACTACCCAGTCTGTTAACACTGGGAAATGAAATCTTAGAAGCAATTTTATCTATTTCACACCCAGCAATCATTTCTTCTTGGAGAAGAGGGAGAAAGCAGGAGAAATGCTGGGAAGAACTAGACCCTGTTACCTTAGAAGCCCCAGCCTGAATACAGACTCTGTTGTCACCTCTCAGCTCTTTCCTGAGCTGCTCCCCTGGCCTGTCAGTTGTGTTACATGAAGCTATAGAACGTTACTTTCCCCAGTCTGAATGGTTGGACCTTTTCTCTCAGATTGTCTGGACAGGTACCTATCCGATCTGAGAGATTTCCTATTCCCATTAAACCCTGCTACCTTGCTTCCTTGCTTATCACTCCTCTCTGTCTCACGTTTGAATTCTTTCTTGATAAGAAGACAAGAACCTATTCCACTCTTCTCTGCTAACATATTTGGCAAGCCAGTCACAGGATAAATGCAGATTTCAGGCACACTCGAAACAACACAGCTGTCCAATTCCTGCAGCAAATCCTGTTAGGAATATTTCATGGATACTGAAGCTTGCCCACGTTTTCCTTTAAACTAGCCACCTTGGTCTTTCCCTGTTCTGTCTCTCTTTCCACTAAAGTTACTTTTGCTGTACCCATCCATGCGCTGTCAAGAATATACAGCAAGAGCACTTTGCATGCTCTCTCTTGGTCTCTCTCCCTTCCTCCCTCCCTCTCTTTTTTCTCCTTCTGTCTCTGTCTCCTGCTTGTTCACTATCCATCTCCAGGAAGGGAGGGAGGGAGGTGCCACTGTCCAGACATATTTCCCCACCTAAACCAGAGAGAGGCCTAAATCCATTAACCCTTTCCAATGTGATAGACTTTCTCTACTTTCTCTGCATTTTATAGTAACTTTTTCCTTCAGCTCTTGACTATAATAGTATATGATTCTCTGCCTCTATGTTTCATGATGTATTTCACTGTTCTAAGTAATGGGTCTATATGTTGAATCAAAGTTTTCTGTGCTGTTGTAAGTGACTTAGGTAAAAAGATTTCACGAGTCTTTGGGGAGGTATTTTGCACTTTTCTGTTGCCACTTTTGAGTCTTGGTTGATTGGGGAAACTGAGTCTGAAAGGAGTTAGTATTTTCTGCCTACTTTTGATGATTGAATGATTCTCATAACTTTGATTAGATCTGGTCCACAGATTTGGTTAAAGTTCTCAGGTTAGTTCTCTCCCAATGGTCTAAGATTTTATTTTGATTGTTGCTTCAGTTCATTTAAATTATGTAAAGTTCATTGTAAGGTTATAAAATGATGCCAAATTTATGTTGTGCTTATATCACCATTTTCTTGCTAGAGTTGCTTTATTAAAAAATTGGAATAAATTCTGTATATGCAAGCCTGTATGCTGTTAAACCAAAGTGAGCCAATACAGATAAGTTCAGAAAAAATGTTAGTCCAAATGTCTGTTGGTTCACATGGCTTATCTGGACCTTTGATTTTCTGGTTAGGAGCTGTAATCTCTTTTCTGGTTCTGACTCTTAAATTCTTCCAGGATAAGAAATGATTTCATGTGATAACTTCAATATTTAAGGTTTTTATTTCCCATTTTTGTGAACAAAGAGACACAGATTTTGTGTTCTGTTGATCTGTTGTATTCTTTACTTTCTCTTAAGTTCTGATTGTTGAAAAACATTGAGTCTCAAAAAATTAAAAAATTAAAGTTGATTTTAAATATGTACTTATTTTTAAATATCTGGTCACTTTATAATTATGATTAAATCTGGTTTTCAACTAGTAAAATCACCCTAAGTGGGTGGATATTATCTTATGTTGTTAAGGAATCCCATTTTGACCAGATTCTTTAAGTTCTCCAGGAATCTTTAACAATTTTTCTGAAAATCAAGGTTCCAAATTCTTTGAACTTCAATATCTGCATTTTGGCCCCTGGAAATGTCAAAGGATACATCTCTCATCCTGCAAAGATAATGACAAATTAGGCTGCTTGGATTGTATTAAAAGTGCTGCCAAGATGTGAAATGATGCTAAACTTAAGTTGTGAGCATATTTTTTCAAGCTGTAGCAGTCTCTGGCTTGTAGGTCAGATTCTTTAAAGGGGGACTGATAAAGGCTCAAAAATAACAATAAATAGCCAGGTATTGCCAGGTCAAAATGTGGATCAAAAAGAGGTCCAGCCAAAAGGGAGGAGGGGTTCCAAAAGATACTTAGAGATGATTGAAGACAGTTATGTAGCTGATACTAGATAGCTCAGTTCCAGGAACACAAGAATTTTTAATATTCACAGGCTACATGATGAAAATCGAGAAGCCCAGATAAGTTCAAAAATTCAATTTTGAGTTATATAGTAAACTCTAGTATAAATTTGTTTGTTATCTGTAATATCAGTTAAACCCAGCAACCAAGACGCCTAACCCACCAGCCATACAGTGAAAATCCAGAAGCCTAAGGATGGCAAAGACATGTGTTACAATGGAGGAGAGCCACATGTGCCACAACTTCTCCTCTAAGTCAGGCTAAGCACTGGTGAAGTCCAAAACCACAGGAAATGTGGCTACATGGTAAGTACCACTTACAGCTAAAAGCTTGAAGGCAAGTTAAGCAAACAAGGAGGACTGACTTGTTACCTCATTTCTCCTCTATTCTCTTCTGGATGGGAGATTGGCTATGTCACAGGATTCTCCACGAGACTTACAAAAGGTATGACTAACCTATGTCTCTAATAATACCTAGCCATAATATAGAGGACCAAATAAAATAGCCAGAAAATGAGAACTTAAACTATATGATTTTACAACTAGATTTGTTTTGTCACATGCACAGTAAATGGGCAAAACTCCCCCTTAAAAAACAAAATAACAGGAAGTTTTCCTGATGATCTAAAAAGTTATAGAGTTGCTTAAGGTGATCATCACATTTGCTCTTACTTAGAAGGGCGCTTGCAGGCACTGTCCTATCTCACAGGGAAAAACTGTCAGAACATGCCCATAACCATAGATGTCTAGCTCAGGCCAACTTGATATTAAAAGAAAACTTCAAAAATCAGGGATTTATCTAAGCACCCTCTTGGCTGATATGCTAACATCTGCTTCTAAAGTCCACTTTATCAGAGACCAAGAGGAAGAGGAGAAAGCTAGGCAGCAGGAGCACTATAAGGATAGGTAATGGAAATTCAATAATTGCTTTGTGTGGTGATCTGCCATCGAAGAGACCCAACAAGTCCACTCCACCTTCAAATGGCACTTGTTTTCAAAGTGAAAGCCAGGGCACTCAGCAAACAGCTGTGAGAGAGAAGCCGGCTTCCTGAGAGCCCAGTCAGCTCTGCCATGAGTTTGGTCTTTGGAAATGGAACTGCCCTGGGGTCAGAACCACAGACCCTGTTGGCCCTCACCTGGAAAAGCTCTTCAATCCATCCAGCTGTCAAAGTAACCATCACTATTGAGGGGACAGCATAGGTCAATGACCTTGTAGGTAGGATCATAAATTTCATTTTAGAGACACCATGTATTCTCCTGCATTAACCTCCTATTCAGGCCAGCTGTCCTCCCAGCACAACCGTTAATGGGAGTCAATGGGGCACTTTTACTCTTATTCTATCTGTAGAGGTACCCCTCTTTCTGATAGTTGCCCTACCCCATTAAACTTTTCTACCTTGCTTAACACTTCTGTCTCACCTCTGTATTCTTTCTTCACTGAAGACAAGAAACTATTCCACTCATCACCACTAATATTAACTTTCCTTAAGAAGATTCACAACTCCCTTATAATGTTTCTCCCAGTACCCCATGTAAAGAGGTAGATAGATATATGCCTCACATTTTTCTGGCCAGACTTTAAAGCCTACACAATTATTTTTTAAGCTTAAATCTACCCCTCCCCAACACCTCCACATGGGTCAGTTATTTGCCTTTAAATAGGGTAGCAAATGGTGTATAAAGTAACAACTAACGTGGATAGTATTGCACACTGTTTCAGAGTCCATCTGTACCTATCTGTGCAGGTGCTTGAGGAGGATGTAAAGGAAGTCTATATTGATGGGGGTGCAAAAATAATCCAGTATATAGATGATTTATTAGTCTGTTCTCCAGCTGGAGGCTGGTCTTGGGTGTTAACTAACACCTTTAACTTCATAACAGAATGCATCATACAGGTGTCAGGGTAAATCACAGCCAGCCCACCACAACGTTATTTATTCAGGGCTTGTCCTCACTGCTGGGGAGAGAAGACCATTCCCATGGAAGATACAGGCCATACTGCAAATTCCTGCCCTGAAACCTTAAGGCAGCTAGAGCATTTCTCTAACAGGAATGGATTCCTAGGCAGAGGGAAATAGTGAAGTTCCTAAATCAGGCACTCAAGGGCAGGCCAAAATGAGGACCCCTCTTTTGGGAAAAAGAATAGAACACAGCCTTCATCAGGTAAAAGCTGTCATGATTAGCGACCCCGTTCCAGCTTTGCTACACGCAGTCCTTCAAAACAGGCAGGAAGTTAGGCACGCAACTACTGCCCAATGGAGTTTCTATGCCATGCTCCAAATATTTTTACGGGCCAAACTGGACAGGTACAAAACCATGCTCATCATTTCTTGGATAAGGCCACACAATTCCAGGACCAGGCTAACCAGCTTGGGAACTTTTGGCCAAGCATTTGGTCATAGAATCTTGGCTATTGTCTGTCCTTGGCCCTATAACTACCTTATACTTACTGCTTCTCTTTGAACCGTGTGGGTTTTTTGTTGTTAAGATTTATTGATTTGAAAGGGAAAGAGAGAGAGAGAGAGAGAATCTTCCATCTGCTAGTTTACTCCCCAAATGACCAGAGCAGGACCGATCTGAAACCAGGAGCCAATAGGTTCTTATGGGTCTCCCATGTGGCCAAAGGAGCCCAAGTACTTGGGCCATCTTCTGCTATTTTCCCAGATCATTAGCAGGAAGCTAGATCAGAAGTGGAGCAGCCGGCCGGCGCCACGGCTCAATAGGCTAATCCTCCGCCTTGTGGCGCAGGCACCCCGGGTTCTAGTCCTGGTCGGGGCACTGGATTCTGTCCCGTTTGCCCCTCTTCCAGTCCAGCTCTCTGCTCTGGCCCGGGAGTGCACTGGAGGATGGCCCAAGTGCTTGGGCCCTGCACCCGCATGGGAGACCAGGAGAAGCACCTGGCTCCTGGCTTTGGATCAGTGCGGTGCACCGGCTGCAGCGTGCTGGCTGCAGCGGCCATTGGAGGGTGAACCAACGGTAAAGGAAGACCTTTCTCTCTGTCTCTCCCTCTCTCACTGTCCACTCTGCCTGTCAAAAATAAAAAAAATAAATAAATAATAAAAAAAGAAGTGGAGCAGCCAAGACTCAAACTGGCACTCATATGGGATGCCGGCATCACAGATGGTGGCTTTATCTACTATACCACAGTGCTGGCCCTTAGACCACGTGTTTTAATGCTCTTGTCTGCTTTATCTCTAACTCTAACAGAATAAAAGATATACTGGTCCAGATGGTTGAGAGGCAGGGTTCCCAACCTATCCTGTTGGATCATGTGACCAGCCTTCTGTATTGTTCAGAACAGTCTTTTCCAGGCCTCCCTCAAACGCCATAGGACGTATAACAAGAATACACATAAAAAGCTCTACATCCATAAGTCAGCTGGAAAAATATACAGAAATGGAGAGCTGCACACAATAGTATGGGTAATTTCTCTTGAGGGGGGATGTTAAGTAGCCTTCTCCCAAGGAAAGCACTGTAGAGGAATCCTCTTTGCCCAGAGTCAAGTGGGTAACCCAGTCTGATGTCACTGGATATAAGACCTTGGAGAGAATTTTACTTGTTTCACATCCAGCAAACCCTTTGTCAAGGAGAAGGGTGGAGGGGAGAAGAAATAGCATAACTGAGCCTTGTGTCCTTATAAGCCTCAGTCTGAATAAAAATGGTACTCTCAGCTCTTAGCTCTTCCCTCAGCAGCCTGCCTGGCCTTCCATGTGTGTTCTCTCCATTAAGCTATTTATCCTTTCTTTTCCCCATCTGAATGGCTGGGGATGTTCATATTCTGCCTAGAGAAGTGCCCATCTGTTCTGATAGATGACCGCATTAAACCTTGCTACCTGGCTTACAACTCTTCTCTGTCTCACGTGTAAATTATTTTTTGCCTGAAGACAAGAACTTGTTCCTCTCTTCTCCATTAATGATGACAGAAATTAAGTGATATTATCAAGGTAGGCTTACACATATACTTCCTGTTTAAGGATACATGCAGTCTGATGGCAAGACATGATCAGGCCTGGATTTGAATACCCGGAGGTAACGATGCAATTTATTTATTTCTTTTAGCTTCACTTGATTTTCTCATATCTTACTGAAATGACATTTTCATAATTAAGTACATTGCTCATTGTTACAATACAAAGTACAGTACATGGTAAGCACTCAATAAATGTGTGTGATAAAAAATGAGGAATATTACCCCTACTAATTCTAATACAACTACCACTATCCTACCACCAATGTAATGTAATACTCTATACTTCATCAAACCTTAATTGTATTAGGAGTCCTACAAACTTGCAAAGGAATCTTGCAAAAAATAAAATAAAAAAATTTTTGTGGTACAATGTGATCTAAGTTACTTTTAAGTTCCTTTGCTGCAATTCAGGAAAAGCTAAGAGAAATCTATGGAAACTGAAAATAAATCAGCATTAAAGGGTCAAAATAACTTGGCTAAAATACAAACTCTGTGAAACTATCTGTGAAAAATGGGTTGAGGGTGGTAGAGATGGGAAAGGAGTAATTTATTTTACCTGATTCGCAAAAGTTGCTACCTTCTTTTCTGCCTCCCTTGCAGGATCCTTTTGAATATTCTTTGATAACTGAACGTGAAAATACTTTGTAAATAGAAGGTAAATTGCAGCAATAAAAACTACAGCCATTTCCTCTCAATCTGCCTGCAAAGATGATGATCTTCAAGAGCTGCATAATTTCCTTTACATAATTTATCCTATTATTGCTTACGGTTCAAAATCAACCACACACAAAGCATCTTTCCCGATCAAAAAGGAAAAGCACAACTAAAGTTCAATGGGCACATTTAATTTTAATTTCCTACTTTTCAAAACGTTTATAGATTTAGTTCCACAACATTGTAAGGATCATACAGCATACACACATCATACAAGACATTTAATAATGCCTTGCTTGATGGTGAAGTTTTTAAAATCAGGATCAATTTCCTTAGTTGAATAGCTTGAACTTAGGCAAGTAAAAGCAGTTTTTTTCAGTAACATGTTACATAGACTCATAAACTCTTTTTTTTTACTTTTTCCCTAGCCTTTCCACATGCATCAACAAAGTTAAGAAACAAAAGAATGATAAGTAAATTGTAGGCTATAGTAAGGCTCAAGATATTTTAATAATCATTTTGAATAACTGGTAAGTGTATTTTCATTTGGTGAACAGAAAATAATAATAAACATAAAAGATAAGACATGTTAGGACACACGATAAATGCTCATTTTTCTAGTTTCCTATTCTTATTAATCAATACATTAAAAAGCACATTTTTCTCTATTAAAATTTTTGTTTTAGGATTTGGTTCATACATATATATCATAGATTCTATGTACAAGTTCATTCTAAAACTAAATTGTGGTAGTTTATTTCCATATATAGACTCTGTTATAATTTTAATACACTGGATTTTATTCTTCTGCAAGTTCCTGAAATAAACTATTTAATAGAAACCCTGCAAATTGTGCATCAGCAAAATCTCACTAATTCTATAGTAGTGTGTGAAGCAAATACAAGAGACTTTACTAATCATCTAACATTAAACCGGCATATGCAGAGCAAATAAGAGAAACCTGCAATTGTAAATTTATATGATAAATTTTTAAGATAAATTTATAATAGTCCAATGACATTTTATGCAAATATAACTGGAAATTTGCTACATGGTCAAATATCAACATGGGAAACAATGAGAGCTCATTCATGTGAACTTGCTAGGAAAATCTAACTTGGCTGAGGAACATCACTAATTTTTTAAAGGTCATTTTAGTATTAATGTCTGTAATACCTATTCTAATATCAAATTGTTTTTTATAATTTATTTTTCTTATCTTTCAAACATACAATACCTAAATTTTATGTTAAAAATTATGATTTTGAAGGTTCCAAATTATATTCAGCAATTTTATTTTATGAAGGAACTAGATTTATTTAATCCTTTCTTAAAGTGGTCTTTTATTCACAATATTTTTTTTTGTTCTAGAATTTCTGCCATTCTGACTCGCAGTAAGCTGTAAAATTATTCAGTGGAGCATATTTTACCACATCCACATGGTTTTTGCCTTTGTTCATTGATTATATAGCAATGAGGAAGAAAACAGCCAACTGTACTAAGCTTTTAGATTGGGCATTCAGTAAATGGAAGATCATTTCCTTCCATTAAACAGTGCCAAGCTTTTCAGGTGGGAGAGTTCCTTATGTCTCGGGATTGTGGTTGGCTTAATCCCTTTTCCATGGTTACTTTTACTATCATAGATTAAAAAAAAAAAAACACGGATGTTTTGAAATGTTCTTGAAAATAAACTCATTTTCAATATCAGGATGACAGAGATGGGTCATTCTAGTATTTGATGGCAGAATAAGAGTGGGTCTCCAATCCAGAAGATGCTACATGACCTAGGTAAATCACTTCATCCTCTCAGAGTTAGTCTACATCACTTCTGTCAAGTCAGAGATCAGTTGACTCAGCAAGTCTTTGCTGGATCTATTGTTCTATTACTCTAATGGGTCATCTTTTACATATAATCCTGTTTCAAAATATTTTAAAATTAGATTATTTAAAATGTTAATTTTCAATAAAAATCTTCTTTCTATATATTATATATTATAAGAGGATTCCAGAAATATTAATGGTAAATAGAACCAAACAAATATCCTGATTAAACATTGTTCAGTTTGGCGTAAGTGGTTCTGGAAATTTCTTGAACAAATCAATAAAATTTTTCTTCCTAAAATCTACAAATGCTGATATGGGTAAATGAATTTTGTCTTTACTTTTTCCAAATGACTAATTAGTATAAACAAATTATACATCCACAACCTACCTGCCCATTGAGTTGCTCCTTTGGTCAGTGTAATAGCATTTTTTCCTGAAAAAGAATAGAAATCAAGCTGAGGAAAGTCACAGGGAAATAACATGAAATGAGTGAGTGACAACATTCAGTCATTTGTTCCATATGCTAAAGAAGAATATAGAAGTTACATGGTTTTAATTCAGAATATATGTCACTAATAAAAAAGATAATTTAATAAAGCAATAGACCCTTTTAAGTATTACCTTTAAAATGGCTTGCAAAGTCTCTCTTCTCCCACTCAGTGCCTAAAAATCCAATATATTTGCTTACGTTATGAAATCCACCCACCATCCATCCATCCATCCACATATTCATCTAAACAGATCTGTAATAAATACTTCTGGCTTACCAAGATATAATAAAGTATAGCCATGTAAAAAATAGAGTAAAATAGAAGGGTCTGTGCCTACAAGGAGTTTCCTTTACAGTTGAAATGACATGTAATTTTAGTTTTAACAAAATGTGGTAACATAGAAAAGCAGAAATACCTACAAAAGGAAGCTCAGTTTTTATACATAGAGGGAAAATGGCACAGGGAAGTCTTTGATGAGGATTTATTATCTGTATTGTCTCTTGAAGTAGTGGTAATTCTTTGGATGAAGTGGTTAGATGTGGCATTCTAGACAGAGATTGCAGTATAAGATGGTTGTGGGGTAAGAATAGGCACTCTGAGATTCAGGGCTTTTCAACCAATTTGGCAATAGCTAGAATACATGCAGTATTGAAAATTTAGGAGAGTGACGAAAAGATGTGGGAGATGATGAACAACACAAATTATGGTGGGTGGTCTTATAACTAAAGCTTAGGTTTTTAGATGGAATGCAATGGGGAGATAATTGAGTGTTTTAGATAGCATGTGAGATTTTAGAGAAATAAAAGACTAAGTAGCGTAGAGCAAGTAGTGACAAAGGTTCATTCATTTCCTAAAGATTTTCTCTACATCCTCATATTGGAACTCAGCAAGCTGATAACCGGGGTCTCCTACAATGATTCTTTGTCTCCATCTCCAAACCCATTTCAAAGGATCAGTAAGCTCCTTCCTGGTGATATATCTAGAAACCAAGGCTGAGAGTCAAATATTTACTGCTAACTTAGAAAACTTGAAAACCCTCTGATATACTATATTTCATTGCAATCACTGGTAATATTGCTAGAAAATAATTTTAAAATTGTCCCTGACATAATTTATCATTAAATTAAAATATCAGATTTGAGGTTGGTTACATGGATCCTATGCCATGCCCTTTCATTTTTCAAACATACAGGGATGTTTGTGTGCATATATGATCTTAACCTTATAGTTCTGTAAATCCATTCTTTTTTCTGAACATCCTCTCCACCAATATTACATAACTCTTCACCATCTTTTAAATAGGTTGATTTCTTAATGAGAGTAGTTTAATTCATTTGACTTTGCATGCCTGGTGCATACTTGCACATTCTTTGATAAGTAGTAGACATTCTCATGATTGATAGATGAAGGAGTTTTGTTGAATTCAGAGCTGCACTTAACTCCTTCTGTGACTGAGAACACTTTGCATGTAATAAACATTTACCAAATAAGGTATCAATAGTAAAACAAAGATCTTCAAGTGTAAAACATTCCTTAAAATAACTTCCTGTACAAAGAGATATCCAGAAGTATATTTAATTTGGAAATTTATATTCATTAAATAAAAGTTTTAAAAAAAAAGAGGAGATGAAACTTGCAGTTGTTATTATCAATAGTAGATATTAGGAAAATGTATAAAGCAGCATTTGGGTAAATGCAATTCTTTATCTCTTGCTGCTAATGTGGAATATTTTTGTTAAGCACTTTTCTTAAGTTTTTATTTCAAAAATGCCTTGGGAGAAATAAAGATCAAAGGGAAAAAGAGTTATGCAAGATGAATACAGATATTTTGTAGAACAGTTCCACTCTGTGGGTGGGAAAACAAAAATTAAACATGAGAGAATCAATTCTCCCAGTTGAAAAAGAAAGAAACTTCTCCCACCCCGCAGCATTTACTTGAGTAAACCTTGGCACTGTAAGAACTTTCTCTCCTCTTTGAAATGTATATAAGCTTTTTAGCAAACTACATATGGCTTTTGTCAGTTTCCTAAAGCACTGGTAGCACCCGTTTGATGTGTAAATATTAAGGGAGGTCTCTCAGATTCTAAAGGATCATAGGCATCTAACTTTGGTGAATTCCTAGCTCCAAGGTGCAAAACTACTCCTGTCATAAAGGTATCAGAAGTTTTACTTTCCTGTACAAATCCAAAGAATTCCCCAAATAGCAGCTAAATCGGAGATAAACTATGCATGATAAATGTTTTCAATCCCCTTACTTACAAATGAGAGCATGTAAGGATAGGGTTCTGTCTGATTGATTATTTAAGAGCATGGAATTTCTTCCTGTCTTTGCAACCTCTTGGCCGACTGAACTTCATACATCTGTTCTAATTTAATGTTTATTTAGTAATATTTTTCTTCTAACTAATATTTTTCTTCTAACTTTGTGGAAGAGTGGGAGAGATTTTGTTAATTATATTTCCCCAACAATATACATTGTACCTATAATCTATGAAGTCATGAACAATCTTTAATTCTCCTTATTTGTTTTGCATAAATAGCCCTGTAGGATTAACCTTTTTTGACCAGTGGTCTTTATCCTGTAATTTATTGTCATTATTCCCCAAATTTAGACACAATGCTCCAGTTGTGGTCAAATAATAAGGAATCAGAAAACTTATGCAATAAAGGTTATAACTAATAAATCTATAGCTTTGCTTAATAAATTTTAGTATGTTTTAATAACTAAATAACTACATGGAAAAGCTCAAGGTAAAATTTGTATGCATAATTTAAGCATCTGTTCTAAGAAGACACACAGACACACGCACACACATATATATTTCCTGTTTGATTTCTTTATTAGTCTTGTACATAGTTATTTCTTCTATTTTGGAGAAAATGTCTACAGGATCCACTTGTCCCTAAGAAGGACAGGCATAGTATTTACATCTAACAAATGCATTCTCATGTATACTTTGCATCACCTCTGGATTATGTATAATATTAATATAATGCAAATATTATATAAAAAGTTGTAATGCTGCATTGCTTAGGAAATAATGACAAGAAAAAAGTCTATATATATATATATATATGTTTGAGATGTAGTTGCCAATTTGTTTCAAATACTTTTGATAAGCAGTTGATTGAATGCAGTGATGCAGAACACACTGATACATAGGGCCAACTGTATTTAAATTTCTATACGTTATATACGTCATTACGTTATACACGTCATTGAACATGATAATAGATAATGCCTGGAGACTGGATTGGCCATTATAAAACACTTTGCTGCAGGGCCGGCACTGTGGCGTAGTGGGCTATGCATCTGCCTGAGGTGCTGGTATCCCATAAGGGCACCGGCAGCTCTCTGCTATGGCCTGGCAAAGCACTAGAGGATGGCCCGAATGCCTAGGCCCCTGCACCTGTGGGGGATACAAGTTCCTGGCTCCTGGCTTCAGATCCACACAGGTCCTGCCATCATGTCCATTTAGGAGTAAACCAGAAGATGGAAGGAAGACCTTTCTCTCTGTCTCTCCCTCTGTCTGTAACTCTACCTCTCAAAAATTCAGACATTTAAAAATTTAAAAAAAACACACTTTACTGCTTGGATAGTATTCTGGTAGTAGATGCTGACTGCAATCCCAAATTTCAGGTGTACCTTATAAATAAAAGAGATGCCTGATACTAAGGAGTTAATTAACGCTATATCCATTGTTTCAAGACAACTCTGTGTTCTAGCATTTCTCAAACTATTATCTCAGAATATCAGCATCAGCTGGAAATGAGAGGCTATATTTCATAACTGCCCCCTTGAAATTTATAAAAACTACAAGAAATTTCAAAATGATTGAAATCCCCAGGACAATATTTCTTTATCATTTGCATCAGGGCCATTTGGAATGCTTTTTAAAAATCTATGTTTCCAATCCTATCCCAGATTTGTGATGTTAGAATTTCCAGACATAAGTTCCAAAAAATTTCATTATTTACTGATTCCCAAGTAATTCTATTACATTCTAAAGACTGATTACCTCTCCTACAAAAGTTCTTGATGTCAATGTACTTATTAATTCAGCAGTTATTGAAGGTATTCGGTTACAAGATTTTCTCCTTAAGATCTTATATAACCAATATTACCTTGGTACACTTTGGAAAATGCTACCTAATTTATAATAGTTATATTATTACATCTTGAGAATTGTACGCTCTAAAAGCTTCAATAGTACAGCAATTACAAACTTTGTTTGAAAAGTGTATAATAAAGAGAAAAAAATGAGAAAGAACGGATAGTAACTGCATAAGTTCTGCAGCTTTCTGCACCACGCCCTGCTCTTGAATGTATCAGAACTCTCCCTTTAAAGGCACTGTTACCAGGAAATTAGCAATGAATGCTACTTGTTTTTAAAAAATCTGACTTAAGGGAATATCATTTTCAAAATCTCTGCTGAGACAGATGGATGCCAAGCACACAATCTTAACTCAAACTAATCTGAAAAACAATATGGCAAGGGGTTTGTTTCCATGTGCATTTAAAAAAGAGAAACAAAGGAATTAATTTGATAAAAGATTGTTTTAAAAATAAAAATATAAGAATACCAATTATTTTGTCACTAAGAATTTCCTGAAATTTGTTTGAAAATGGGAGGAATAAGGGAATTGAGAGAAAGGGAGATGAGGTGCTCTATTAAACTTTCAGTTTTTAAAAATTTAGAAAGTGTAGTTCAGATGGAGAAAAGAGCAAAATGAAAAGTATGACATAAGATTCTGTGGGCATCCCAACAGGCAATGTAACCAGTATGGCATAACATTTGACCCAGAAGAAACTTATTTTAAATTATGAAATATAAACAGAGTACAGGAGGATAAACATGCTTTTTTGATAAAGAAGGAGAAACTACCTTTGAAATTACGACACTGACCTATTTCATGTAAAGAAAATATTTGTTACTGATTGCAAAGGACCAAAGGTGATCCAACAAAATTTGTATGTTGAAACCTGAATATCTAGTGGTATTTAGATGTGAGTTCTCCTAGAAGTAATTATTTCATGAGGGTGGAGTCTTGTCAAGGAGGTTAGTGTCCTTATTAGAAGAGAAGAGAATGTTAGTTGCATTTTTACCATGTGAAGATAAAACTGCAAAGGATATTTCACTGGAATCTGACCATGCTAGTACTATAATCTGCAAAACTAAAAAATAAAGTTTTATTGCTTAAACCACATGCTCTATGCTAATTTGCTATAACTGCCCAAATGCACCAACATTGTGTTCACAATTTTCTCTGCTACTGAATGAAACTGTAGTTGCATGTTAATAATAAAGGCACATGCCAAGATTTAAGTCAAATAATGCCAAATCCCCATCACACAGCCAAAGAAAGCAATCTTCTGGGCTTTGACAAATATCTGATATATATGAAGTCCATAGACACGCTCCCTTTTTGATAAGATATTTTACCATGATGTCCATTATAGCTGAACTGAATCATTATTGAAATCAATAGACAGAACAAACTTATGATTGCCATTATGGGTTTCTTCCCCTTCAATGTACCATGTAAATTCAATGATGAACTTAAAAAACATGTGAATTACAACCATTGCAGCAGGATGAAGGCAACTTAAATCAGTTAGTATTAGGTTGAAAAAATTTTAGTAATTTTGTCCTGATGTGAAAAAGCAGCCAGCTATTGTCTTGGGTCTGACATTTCCTTTGCCTCTTGTGTTTACATCATGAAATCAATTTAGGGCTTGTGGAAAAAAGACAATTTTTAAATAAATATTAACTTATTTATTTGAAAAGGCAGAATTACAGAGAGAGGAGAGACACAGGAAAAGACCTAAACTCCATTCACTGATTCACTCCCCAAATGGCCTTAATGGCCAGTACTGGGCCAAGCTGACGCCTGGAATCTGGAATTCCATCCAGGTCTCCCATGTGGGTGGCAGGGCCCTAAATATTAGGGACATCTTCCACTGATTTCCTAGACATATTAGCAGGGAGCCGGATGGAAGTAGAGGAGCTGGGACTCAATCAATGCTTATATGGGATGCCAGCACCACTTAATGCACTGTACCACAATGCCAGTTGCACAAAATAGATAATTTTATAATGATATAAACAAAATACAGGAGTCTATATTTCCAACCAGTGGAAGTAATCATTTTAAATGTCATTATATTTCCTTCCAATTGCATTGCTATGCATTTTACATTGTAAGAATAATTATATATCCCACATATTTTTATTGTATTGAATTATTTTTTACTCCACATTCATCAAGAAATATTTGTACCATTCATTTATATAAATGAATTATATTCCATTGCAAGGATGTGTTCTTATTTATTTAAATCATCTAATGTTGAACACAAACTATTTCTATTTTCACAATTATAATTTTTTTTTTATTTTTTTTGACAGGCAGAGTGGACAGTGAGAGAGAGAGACAGAGAGAAAGGTCTTCCTTTGCCATTGGTTCACCCTCCAATGGCCGCTGCGGCCGGCGTGCTGCGGCCAGCGCACCGCGCTGATCCGATGGCAGGAGCCAGGAGCCAGGTGCTTTTCCTGGTCTCCCATGGTGTGCAGGGCCCAAGCACCTGGGCCATCCTCCACTGCACTCCCTGGCCACAGCAGAGAGCTGGCCTGGAAGAGGGGCAACCGGGACAGAATCCGGCGCCCCGACCGGGACTAGAACCTGGTGTGCCGGCGCCGCTAGGCGGAAGATTACCCTAGTGAGCCGCGGCGCCGGCCCAGAATTATAATTTAAACCAGGAATATTTTATACATTTTAAAACTACATTCACAAGATAGAAAATGGGTGTTATAAAATGTGTTAAAGCTTACAGAAAATATTTTTAAATTAAGTTTCAGAATGTTTTTATGAAATTTGTTTCCTACTCTGGATAAAGGCAATTATTTAAAATGTGTACGTGACGTTTGATTATTATCACATATAAAGTTCTTTGAGTGGTTGAAATTCATCTCATTGTTTATATTCTGCATAATTTTGAGTGGCATAAATATGTGCTATTCAGAGCAAAGGGGAAGTATTCTGATATCAGCAGATTATTATATATTGTTATCAGTATTGATTCCCAGTGACAAATTTCAAATAATTTAGAAAGTTATTTAATGACAAAAGGTAAATTTTTCAGATATCAAGAAAAGTGGTTTGGCATGAATGCCTACATAGCTAGTGGTACTCTGAATATGAATTCAGTATAATTACTCAACTGAAAATGATCCCCTATGAACTTCAAACTACCTAATCATAACACAAAAGAATATCTCACAGTCCTTTACTTGCTTCACTAAGGGACTAAACTTCATTAAAATGCTCGAATCTCAAATTTATCAAATTACTGTTTATGGGAAATGACTGTGGGTGCTTCATTCAAAGTCTGAGGAATAAGATGAGGATCAATATCTCATATTTTAACTTCAGTATCATGGGAGCTTGTCATAAAACCTGAGAATGTCAGAACTCCTCCCAGAGTTGACCTTTTCTATGCTAATGAGAGTGAAAGTTTTCCCTCTGGTTTTGAATTGTACTCTTAGTGTTCATTTCAATTAATTACTGAGAGGCCCTTTTATTTAGTATCCTGTCTACTCTGAGCCTATTAAACATCCTTAGAAACTGATGAAGCATATTGAGCTCCACATTAGTGTAATTATTCTTTTTTTTTTTTTTTTTTGACAGGCAGAGTGGACAATGAGAGAGAGAGAGACAGAGAGAAAGGTCTTCCTTTGCCGTTGGTTCACCCTCCAATGGCCGCCGCAGCAAGTGAGCTGCGGCCGGTGCACCGCACTGATCCGATGGCAGGAGCCAGGTACTTATCCTGGTCTCCCGTGGGGTGCAGGGCCCAAGCACTTGGGCCGTCCTCCACTGCACTTCCGGGCCACAGCAGAGAGCTGGCCTGGAAGAGGGGCAACCGGGACAGAATCCGGCGCCCTGACCGGGACTAGAACCCGGTGTGCAGGCACCGCAAGGTGGAGGATTAGCCTATTGAGCCGCGGCACCGGCCTGTAATTATTCTTATATTCAATGTGGAGTTTACATGTTGCATACAGAAGTAGCAATGTTGAATTTTATTTTGAGAAATGGTGGAGGGAAGTGATACCTTTTGCATATAACAAAAATACTAAATTTAGGGAAACATGTCTATTCAGTCTTTGCTTATCTAAAGGAAAAGCTAAAATTATTTGAAAGGTGAAGTCTCATTGCCATTTATTCCTTGGTACTGAGGACAGACCTAAGAAAACATCCTAGGTGACCTGAGAAATGATAATTGCTAACCAATATACAGAGAAGAATGCCATATTTATGTGTTCGCATCATATATACTTATACTTCCTGCCTTCCAGAAAAATTTCAAGTTATATCCACCCCATTTAATAGGAAATGTAATGAATCTTGGGAATTGTTGAAAAGTGAAAATTTGATAATAGCTATTTTCCCTTCTAGGCAAGTACACCTTGAAAGGATATAACATGTCTAGGGAATCAGGATACTTACCACATTAGACAAATGAATTAGAAGGGAAAAAACTTGTCCAGGGTAACCTAATTTTCAAAGAGAAAGCATTTCCTCTGTGGAGAGTCTATATTTATTGCTCAAAACACAGACTCATCTTCACATACATTGAGAGAGAATGAAGTATAATTTGAAAGTACCTGAAGGGCATCCTGATATTCAGCCTCTCTGCATACTTGCACAGCGTGTCCCATGGTATGTGAATTTTAATGAACATGATATCAGGGCTTGCAATAGCTGGCTGCAAAGGATAGCAAGACAGCAACAATTATTTAGAATCAAAGCCGATGATGTCACAACAGCTTTGATTTCGGAGGAAGAAACATTGATTCTGTCTACTCTTGAACGATTGCCACTGGTTTAAAGCTGCTAGACAGGAATAAAAATTTTATGAATAAAACTATTTAATAAATATGTAAAAGTCATTGTATAAAGGAAATAATCACCGATAAGAGTTACTGCATTTTCTCATTAATCATCATCAAACTTCAGAATCCTATGACAAGCCATCACAAGCCGATTAAGAATCTGAAGTTATTTTTGATAGATAATCATGATCCCTTGATTCTTGTTTAGATGTGACAGAAAAACACTGGCAGTTGCACTATGTCATTTGTTTATTTTTCTACACTTTATTGAGTAACAACTAATTTTCCATCTACTTGCTAGGTCCTATGATAATTCGCAAAAAATGGAGGATAAATCATAGAAGTCGCCGGCGCCGCCTTAGCTCAATAGGCTAATCCTCCACCTGCGGTGCCAGCACACCGGGTTCTAGCCCCAGTCGGGGCGCCGGATTCTGTCCCGGTTGCTCCTCTTCCAGTCCAGCTCTCTGCTATGGCCCAGGAGTGCAGTGGAGGATGGCCCAAGGGCTTGGGCCCTGCACCTGCATGGGGAGACCAGGAGAAGCACCTGGCTCCTGGCTTCAGATCAGCGCGGTGCGTCAACTGCAGTGGCCATTGGAGGGTGAACCAATGGAAAAGGAAGACCTTTCTCTCTGCCTCTCTCTCTCACTGTCCACTCTGCCTGTCAAAAAAAAAAAAAAATCATAGAAGTCCATTACTTCTCAGAACTGTCAAATTTTCACTCCTTTTAACCACTGAGTAAATATATACCCACATCAAGGCATGAGAATTTTAATGGGTTTTATCTCACAAAAAAGTTTTTAAGCTGAGTCAAACGTACATCAGAATGATCAAATGTGTTACTCTGATCTAATTATTAGAAATTTGACAATTGGATTTTATTGTTTGGATATCTTGACCATGTCAATTATTGGAGAACTAAATGCTTTTCTGGCCCAGCATCACTAAGATATGGGATTCAGTATAAAAGGCTAAAATAAGTAAATAACTGTCTACTTTGGCATTATACACCACTGTTTTTCACATATTATCTTTATTAGGAGTTTATAGGTATAGTTTAAACATCTGTAAAGAAAGAATTGGTGTTTGTTTCCATTCATACACACCTACTAGGTTAGATAGAGCTGAACTCCATTTGGTTAATATTGTTTACATTTGAACTAGGTGGAACTTTTCAAGAGGTATATCAAAGAAATTTTTCAAATTAATTAAAAAGCACATATATCTTAAATTTAAGCTCTAAAATTCTTATATTCATACATTCCCATATTCTAAATATGGTTAATTTAATGGGTTTTCTAGAATAATATTTTAAATTTGTATTATCAGCATTCATGAATAACGTTATTAAAGAACGTTGCAATTGGAAGCTACTCATACCCAGTAGACTGTTTCACCAGCGTTTCCACTGGGAAGACATTTTCACAGACCTGCACTGACCCAAATTTGTTTCAAAGATCATTATGAAAAAAGCAGAGGAGGGCAGTCTATGGGCTTCTCACTAGAGAAATCCGAGAAACTTTCACATGCATGTGCTTGCTTAAAGTGTTCAAGCAAATAATAAATATATGTGATATTCAAACTTTTGGACCCTGCATTGTTTTTCCTTCTGAACATACTGATATACTAGCAGTTTGCCAACTCACCTTGGGAAGAATAACAAAATGTGCTTTGTTAGTACAATTTCTGAAAAACTTCTTACTTGGAATATGTTAATTTTAAATTAGAGGTAAAAGATTATTTTAGTAGACAAACTATATCTCAAATATCTATAAACTTTTTAGTCAAACTAAGATTGCACATATTATATATGTTTCAGAAAAATCCTTATAAGATGTCTAAATGACCATTGACTTATTCAAACAATTATTTGTTTAAAACTATATTTATCATCCAGCTGGAAATCTGCCACTAGACAAGGAAAATGCAACATCAGAATGTTGGTATACTCAGACTCCTTTTGGTGCATGTGATGTAAAGGTTTCTATTTGGGAATAGAAGAGACATTAAAAACTTTATGATATCACAATATATAAGCATTCATCTATTCAAATTATTTCTTCATCCAAGACAAGTAAAATATATACTTCATGTTTCATTGTAAGTTTTCCTGTTTTATTCATATAAAATTCTAATATTCAAAGTGAAATCAGAGATCTTTTGAAATTATGATGCCAACTGCTGGTGTTACATCAACTTGCCTTTCCTTAACAAAGCATAATTAAAATTTCTTCAATCCTGACTGCCCACTTACAATAAATGACAGGGTATGTTAAAATACTCATGCTGCTGGAATCACAAAGACTTAAGTGCAAATTTCATTTCTAACATTTATTAGCTCTAGGGCCTTGGAAAAGTTGCATTATTTCTCAGATACCTAATTTTACCACCTGAGAAAGGAAGACATTGACCTTTACCTCAAGGAGCCATGAACGTTATGAAAGACTGGGCATTTAAAGTTCCTCCACCTAACAGATTTTCCAAAAATATTTGTTCTCAGTTGCAAGCACACCTCTCAAACTACATTCTATCTATAATAACAAGAGAATCACAACAGCCTTTCTTTTCTTTTGTTCCTCTCAGTAAGTAGCTACCTGATTGATCTTTGTGGAGCCTGTTCTTGGTTTAAAAGCTTCTGCCACAGGTCTTTAAGTTACATAAGTATAAAGCCTGTTACAATCTATGATTTGAGAGAAACTCTAAACTATGGTGACTTGAATCAAGATTTAATTTGAGGAGCTAAGTATTTTTCATCTGATAATAGAAACTGGACATAAACTTTTAAAATGATATTACTGTAAACTTTATTATTATTAACTTTGTCTCTTTGTTATGCGTTTAAACTCTTTCCTTAGATATCATTGTTTGTTCCTGGGGAGATAGGAGTTTTTTCGTTCATGTCGTGTTGATTCTTGGAATCCCATTTCCTTGTGACTGAAAGCCAGTTTTGTCAGTGACTAACACAGCCATTTACAACTGCAAACTCAATATCTCAATAACCTCTCCACAACTACTTTCCCTTTCACTCACTACACTTCCACCATTTGTTTTTTTTGCTACTATTTGCCTTCCCCTGTCATAAACTTTAATTGCTCTCTTTTGTTTTCTTATAGTAGTTTTATCTTTTATTTATTTATGTGTCATAAAAAAGGACACTTATTGGCCAGCGCTGTGGCACAGCGGGTTAAAGCCCTGGCCAGAAGCACCGGCATCCCACATGAGCGTCGGTTCTAGTCCCGGCTGCTCTTCTTCTGGTCCAGCTCTCTGCTATGGCCTGGGAAAGCAGTGGAAGATGGCCCAAGTCCTGGGGCCCCTGCACCCATGTGGAAGACCTGGAGGAATCTCCTGGCTCCTGACTTCGGATCAGGTCAGCTCTGACCGTTGCAGCCATCTGGGGAGTGAACCAGTGGATGGAAGACCTTTCTCTCTCTGCTTCTGCCTCCCTGTAACTCTGCCTTTCAAATAAATAAAATAAATCTTAAAAAATGTGATCTCAATTTTTAGCATTACTGGACAGGGGGCTGGCAGAGGGAAGGTGCTGCCATGGAGAAAGAGAACTTTCTCCTTCGAAATCCAAAGCTGCCCATCCGGCACTATTCTGTTCAACTCTGATTAACGCAGACTTTTCAGAGGGAACAAACCACCCACAAACTTCACACTTCACATTACTATTTAATTGTTCCACCTCACATTCCAAAGTGGTAGATAAATCACTCATGAGAGAAGAGGAAATTGAAAGTGGGTTCTTATGAAGTTACTCTGCAAGTTTATGGCACAGAGCAGAAATAAAATAGTATGTGGTAGTTCAGTTCACAGTCTGAAGTCTAAGAGAAAGACAAAATGCAGATATGAACTGGGAACTGAGTTGGGTTACATTGCACCTACCCTGACAGTTTCAAATCATCTACCTATTCATTCACACAGCTTCCAATATGCATCTTTTTCTTCTAAATAATGTTATTATCTAAAAAATGTCAATAGCAATGCGAAATTTAAAAAAAATGAGATTTATTCTTGCCAGGCTCAGTGCTTGGCTCCAGTGAATGTATATTTCAAAAAATGAGGATACATTCCCTCACCATTTTTCTGCTAACAAATCCAATTCCTATTGATATTTTCACAAATCCATTTCAAGTTTCTTCTGATCACAATCCCTAACTGTCTTCAATTTAGTATTGATAAAAATAATGTTGCAACCAAAGGCCACAGCCTTCAAAAGTACAGAGTATAGAAGACAATAGATCCTCAGAATAGCACAAAATACCGAATTTGATATTTCAGATAACTTAAGTATTTACATATCAACTAATAACTAATTGGTATAAGATACAATATAAGTATTCTAAGGTCCCATTTTGTCATTGAAAGTTCCTTCTTAAATATGCTTAGAAGGGGAATGCACAATTGTCTTTTTTCTGATATTTATTTGACAGTGTGGTATGCAGAATTCTAAAGGCTCTCAATATCTCTATCTTTAGTTGTACTGTTCCAGTAGAATTTCATTTTGTATGTCTTAACTATACATGATCCTTTTAACTATATATAGATCTTTTTAACTATATATAAATCTTTTTCTAATAGCACGGTGAATATGATAAGATACTCACCTTTGATAAGGTTATATTTAAGGTATGTTTGATGTTATGAGAAGAGATTATGGTCTCTCATGAATTCCTACAAGGGACTGGGCTCTTCCTGGCAAAGGTAATTAAAAACAGCAGAGAGACAAAAGAAAAATTTTCGATTGCTGGCACTGAACATGGAGCTGACTCTGTGGTCAGGATTAAGGACAGCTTCTCTGAGTTGAAATCCAGCAAAGGCACAGACACCTCAGTACCACAACAGCAAGGAACTGGATCCTCTACAACCACACAAGCGCCAAAGAGTACCACGTGCTCCAGGTACAAATACAGCTGGGCTGACACCTTGATTAACTCTTTGAAACACTGAGCAAAGGGCCCAGCTATGCAGTGCCCCAACATCTGGCCTACAGAATTTTGAACAAATAATCGTTTCTTTATAAAGTTGTTAAATGTGAGATAATTTATTAAGCAGCAATAGAAAACTAATATAAATAATTTCAAAAAATCTTCATTTGAAGCCTCAAAATAATTTTTAATGATGAAGACTTATTTTAGAAAAACATTTTTGTTTATTTAAACATTTCCTAATAGGTTGATTTTTTCATATACTAACCTTGGGATATCACATTTAGTCTCATTCTGTTTCTTAAACTAAACCGTTTAAGAAACAATAGCAGCATTACTCTTAGAAAGGAAATATTAATAATACTAATAAGTAATGATCACACTTTTAAAAATATCTATGGCAAGTAAAATAAATAAGTTTAATAAGCAATAAAATAGAAACACAATTTGGAAATATTGAGCTTTCTTAGCATTCTGAGTTCTCCCCATCATTCTTTCCAAAAATCTTGTTATTTCTGTTTCCCTCAACCATTCCCTTTCCCTTTCTTTCTCCTCTTTCTCTCTCTCCCGCCTCAGGAATCTTCCCTATTATCATTTCAAGATTCCTAAAAAAGGAAAGGAGCCAGGGTTACACAAACGTCCAAGTCTCACTCTCTCTTAAAAAATCAGCATCATCTTACCAAGAGCCATGCTTGCTTAGAAGGGAAAGCCAGGGGGCCGGCGCTGTGGCATAGCAGTTGAAGCCCCACCCCTGCAGTGCCAGCATCCTTTATGGGAACCGGTTCAGGTCCCAGCTGCTCCACTTTCGATCCAGCTCTCTGCTATGGCCTGGGGAAGCAGTGGAAGGTGACCCGCGTGGGAGACCTGGAAGAAGCTCCCTGGCTCCTGGCTTTGGATCGGTGCAGCTCCAGCCATTGCCACAGCACCAGCCCCTTCAGAATCTTACTAACGAGAGTGAGTGACACCGGAAATTGCAGATGCAGCCATGCTGTGGCACAGTGTGCGTGGTGCTGGTCAGCAGGTCGGGCTCGTTCACTGTGTTCAGTTTCCTCTGGGGTGCTACCGAGACATCCTGGGGTTTACAAAACTGGCAGAGTTTAATTCAAATCACCCTTTCCAGTCCACAGTGTGTCTCTGAGGGAAACCAGTGCAAGTTTTTGCCATTGTACCCTGGCGGCCGTTAGGCTGTCAGGTATGAAAGCTGACGAGGGGAGGACCGAGGCTGCGAGTGACACCGCGCGACAGAGGGGTCTGTGGGGCAGCTGCCCCATCCAACTGAGGCACGCCCGGTTTCACGTGCCTGGAAGTCTAGGGAGAAGCCGCAGATCCCCTCTGGAGGGCACCCAGCAGGCTGCTCCCAAGCCTGACTCTGGCCCTTGGGAGAAGTGCCATCGAAGAAACCATGCAGCGGGGGATGCTGCGTGGGCCACCACAGCCATGTTGAGTCCCTGGGTTCAAGGCCCACTTCTTCCCCCTTTCAGCCTCCTGCTAATGTACACCCTGGGAAGCAACAGGTGATGGCTCAAACGATCGAGTCCCTGCCACCCATGTGGCCGACCCAGATTGAGTTCCTGGCTCCCAGCTTTGTCCTGGCCCAGTTCCAGTTATTGTGGGCGTTTGAGGAGTGAACCAGTCGGTGGGAGGTCTCTGTCTCTGCCTTCCCGATAAATAAAAGGAGTCAAGTAAAAGAAACCACTGTGCTTGGGTGATTGGATTTTTCTAATAGAGGACGGCTTCAGAGTAAGAGATTCACTCCTGCATCCGGGAGCATCTCCACTCAACAGTTGAATATGGAGTCGCTTCGTCCTGTAAACCTGACCCCTGGCAAAGCACCAGCGAGCACAGCAGCAGTGTGTGACTGCTCCAGAGAACACAGACACCTTTGCCAGTGTGCATTCGTTATTCTGAGCTCCCACAGCCAGAAGTTTAAATGAGTATGTTCCTTGGAACACACAATGTGAAGACAATTTTGGAACATGAGTGAAAATATATATATATATATATTACATATTTATATAAAATAAAAGTGTGTGTGTATGGAAAAAAATATCCTATGTAAGGAAAAATGAAAAAAAAATAATTGATACCTCACCAAACTATTTTTCCTTTCTGGTTGTTCATTTCCCTCTTCTCTTCTGCAGATCATCAAGTTGATGACATTTGCTGCTGCATCTATTTTTCCATTATTCAATTTCTCTTCACTTCACACTAGTCTAGCATGCAAGTCCACCTCCTCAGGGACTTTTACCAAAGATATCTATAGCCTCCAACTGAATGAGCTACTTTCACATCTTGGTGGAATATTCAGCAGTATTTTGCCCTGATGACCACTGTTTCCTGCGACTCCTCACCTTTTGCTCTTTCTTCCACTTGCAACTTCCCACTGTCAGTTCTTCTCTCCTACTCTTATAATCTCACTACTAGATTGACATTTTTCTCATTCTGTCTACTGATTTCATCCTAGTGCAGGGCTCACATTACTACATATATTCTAAAAGTTAAAGCATTTATCTTTAGCTCAGACTCCTCATTTGAGTTGTAGACCTTAATTTCAAACATCTCTTTAGTTCTCAAATATAATATCAATTTATCAGCTCATGATTTAGTTTTCATAACTCCTATTCCACTTCTTTATTTTATTATTTAAAGAATTATTTTATTTATTTTTTGAAAGAGGAATTGGAGAGAGAGAGAGAGGTCTTCCATTCCACTGGTTCACTTCTCAAATGACTGCAAAGGCCAGAGCTGAGCTGATCCAAAGCCAGGATCTCCAGGTCTCCCAAGTGGGTGCAGGGGCCCGAGAACTTGGGCCATCATCTACTGCCACAGCAGAGAGCTGGATCAGAATAGGAGCAGCCGGAACCCAAACCAGTGCCCATATGGGATGCTGGCACTGCAGGCTGAGGCTTTAACCTGCTGTGCCACAGCACCAGCCCCCTACTTCTTCTTTAAACAAGATCTCTTTTAGGAGCCAGTGTTGTGGCATAGATGGTTAAACTACTGTCTGTCACACTGGCATCCCATATGGGTTCCAGTTCCAGCTGCTCCACTTCTGATCCATCTGCCTGCTCATTCTCCTGAGAAAGCAGTGGAAGATGGCTCAAATACTTGGGCCCTTTCCACCCATGAAAGAGACCCAGATGAATCTCCTGGCTCTTGACTTCAGCCTGCTCAGCACTGGCTGTTATAGCCATTTGGTGAGTGAACCAGCAAATGTAAGATCTCTCTCTCTTTCTCTCTCTCTCTCTTTCTCATTCTCTCTTTCTTTCAAATAAATAAATAAAGATTTTTTTTTAAGTTTTAAAAGAACCTTCTCTAGTTAATAGTAGTATATACTGACTGTTCCTTCTTCAGTCAATGGGCTACCCCTTTGTCTCCCCATGACCAGCTCTTTTTCATTCAGAAAATTTTTTTTCATATCACACATGATGACATAGCAACCCAGTGACATTCCCTTTATAACTTTATTCTTCTTTGATTATCAGGTAGCATTCTTCCTATGTCATTTTCCTTTTTTATTTGCTTATGATTTATTTCCTCCTATAAGATGATTTTAACCTTGGTTTCAATTTATCTCTAGAACGTGGTATACAACAGGTGCCATTAATGTTCCTTGAATTAATAAAGAAATTAATTGGTTAAGCTATCCTTGATATTTTCCTTTTCTTACCATATCCAAGACACTAGAAATTATATTTATTTTAATTTAAATAGCTAGCAAATCTGTTCATTCTTCTCCATCCTTTCATGATCTCTGCATTCAGCAAAGCTCTTCAAATTCATATTCCTGAGCAATCACTTATATTCTTTTGAAAACAAGTACAGTTATGATACCATCTTGCTTATAATTATTCAATAGCTTCCCCTTTCCCTAACATAGTGACCAAAAATCTTAAGTTATATTGCAATACAAAATTATGTAACTCTAGAGATTCTTCCAAAGTTCATATGGTACTCTTTTTTTTCTGGTCTTAAAAATTATCAATGTCATCTCCCTCTCTGCCCCAACACAGATACTCCACAATTCTGATATTTACTTTATTCATGCTGTGATGGAGTCTAGTATCAGTAGTTTAAAGGATCAGTATGTAATACTAATGTACAGCCAGCACTGAAATCATATCCTTCTTTCACCTGCTTTAGCTACAATTCATTTTTTAAATCTCAATTCAAAGTTTATACTTTTTAAATTTTACTTCTTTCCTTTCTTGTAGTCTCCTTCTAGTCTTCAATGTCCTTGTTAGAAATTATTCTAGGGGCAGGCATTGGTGGAGTAGTTAATACACCAAATGGGATGCCCATATCAGAGTGCATGAGTTGGAGTTCCCACTCTGCTTTTAATGCAGCTTCACTGGGAAGGAACAGATATTAGCTAAAATATTTGGGTTTCTGAAAACCATGTGGAGACCTAGATTGAGTTTCAGGCTCCTGGGTTCATCTTGGTCCATCTCCAGCTTTTGTGGCCATTTGGGGAGTAAACCAATGGATGAAAATACACATTCTTTCTTTGCTTCTCTCTCTCTCAATGTTGCTTTACCTTTCCAATAACTAATTATTTTTAAATAAGAGAAACCATTCTAGACCTATTGACTGTTCTTAGGTCAATTATCACAGGACATTATAAAGTATTACAAACAGTATATTAGAGGACAAAAATTTTAAATATTATATCAAAAATAGATATTTAGGATTGCCTTAGATCAGTTGATCCTTATTGTGCAGTCACGGAAATATTCTCTTTTGAGCAAGTATAGTCAAGTGAAAAGAGTGGAATGAGTTTACCTTTTTAACAAATTCACAGCACTCTGCCTTGTTTGGGCAGGCAGGGTTACTTAGAGAAGTTTGGATCAAATTTCATATGGCTTCTAGGGCCCTTTTAGTAGGGAATATATAAAAATTCTTCATCTCAGCTTCAAAATTAGTATGATATACTCTGGAGAACTGGGAATATTCTTAACACTTTCTACTGTCAGGGAAATCATTTATCTCAACAGAAAGGGAGACACCTGGGAGCAAAGAAGAAGCTCCGTGACTGGTAACTTACGTTCTGCATAGAGGTTACGGTTCTTGGGGATAGGTGGTTGCAATAAAATATTCATCTGAGTTTGAATACACTTCCTGACCCAGCTGTCCTGGTTTTCTACACAACTGTGGGGGAACACATCCTAAGAATGTGAATGTTAACTAAAAGGATGAAACATTTCTCTGGGAATAACCACAGACAAATGGACACTTCTCTGTTGACAGGCAATCTAAACAAAAATAACTTTTGGAAGTGACTGAAGCTTGAGAGCTCAGTCCCCTTGGAAAGCAAGGAAAGATTCAGGATTATTCTTACAAAAAGTAGAGAGAACAGGGGGGGAAGACTCCCCCCACACACCAAAAATAAAAAAATAAAAAAGAGAGAGAGAGAGAGAGAATCTGGACTCTCTCCCAAGGAAACTAGGTAGAAGCTCTGAGACATATCCACGACAAATAAATAATTTTCACGTCTAACGCCTAAGCTGTGAATTCAATGAGGCAGTCTCAGAGTCTGCTTAATGGAATCCCACAGCAGCTTGCTCAGTACTTGCCAAAGTTATCTGTTGAATGAATGAATAATTGGAAATAAGTCAGCAAAATAATTACTAGTATTAAGTTAGAATACCTGTATAAACTTCTCTGAGAGCAGATGAGGAAATGATTAATTCTATTTGTATGGAGAAGAAATCATAGGAAAATCCAATGAATAAAGGCCTGTCACAAGACTGAGTTCATGCATTTGTTTTCAGTAAACATCTCTTGATTTAATTAATTATCAGCAGGAGGGGCTTTTTGGATTACGTTTTCCAGAGAAGCATACAAAAGAAACAATAAAGAAGTCAACAGGAAACTGAAGTCAGAATTTTACTTGTGTAATTTTGGAACATTAGGCAGTGTGTGAATATTTTTTTCCTTTCAATGATACAAACCATTACATGTTTGTATTTTCTACTTATTAAAAGAGTTTCAATAAATATAAATGAATTATTTTTCTAGAAGCACCTCAAGATACATTTCAGAACTCAATGCATGTTCCTCAGAAAATGATGCTGGCATATGAGAGAGAAAGGGAGTTGTAAAGACATATCAAAGTGCCTATGAACACTCTGACCAGTGCCATCAGCAAATTTCCTAGATATATAATCATATAACTCATCAGGATTTTTTTCTTAATTTAGTGCTTCCATTTTTTTTTTTTTTTTTTTTTTTTTTTTTTTACAGGCAGAGCGGACAGTGAGAGAGAGAGCCAGAGAGAAAGGTCTTCCTTTGCCATTGGTTCACCCTCCAATGGCAGCTGCGGCTGGCGCGCTGCGGCCGGCGCACCGCGCTGATCCCATGGCAGGAGCCAGGTACTTCTCCTGGTCTCCCATGGGGTGCAGGGCCCAAGCACTCGGGCCATCCTCCACTGCACTCCCTGGCCACAGCAGAGAGTTGGCCTGGAAGAGGGGCAACCGGGACAGAATCTGGGACCCGACCAGGACTAGAACCCGGAGTGCTGGCGCCACAAGGCGGAGGATGAGCCTAGTGAGCCGCGGCGCCGGCCAATGCTTCCAATTTTTAAAAGTCTAACTAATCCCAAGCAGCAGTAATTTAGGCATCTCTCAAATTGTTAAATTATTTTTTTCTTTCAATAGGGGAATGGTTAAATAAATTCCAAAGATTAATACTCTGCACCTGTTAAAATGTGGAACAGCTTCTAAATGTGATGACAGTCTAAGCTATTGATAGCATATTGCCAAATTCCAGAACAGTACAGGTATTTCATAAATATCATGACTGATTCTGTGTAAAAAATGCGCATGAGTTTTGGCATACGTAGAAAATACACTGAGGGGCAAGGAGCAGGATAAAGTCAAGCTGTTTGCAGTCACCAAAGAGAAGGGCATGACTAGGAAGATGGTATATATGCACTCTTTATTTTATACATTTCTATGCTGTTAATATTTTACATCAGACCATTTTCTTTCTGTAATGTGCCAAATACAGGCTTTATAAGTCCTTAAAACATTTAACTAAAATAACAAGAGTGATATTTTTGTATAATAGAACTCTGAAGGTTATGCTTTTTCCTCTTTTCTGATTTTATATTCTTTCTAGTGACTTTGACTTTGATATTTTTATTATTTCACTAGAAAAATCTTTAATGGATTTTTTAAAAAGAATAAAGATTGGAAAGAAAATCTTTTTCCAACTCCAGCATTAAAATACAAATGTTGTTTAGCAAACTCTTTTCTTTAATATTTTGTTTTTATTTTCATAAATTTGTCTATTTTACAAAGGTACATAATTATTCTTTCAGTTTTTAATATTGAAAATTGCCATATCCTTTAAAACTATTTAAAATATTCAGAAATGTGTAGAGTTTATATTTAAATGGGACTGTGCATATGAATTTATGCTACATTTGGAAAAAACCACATACATTTTCTAATGCCATGTGGGAAATAATTTCCATAGTAAAATGCAAGTGCTTTTACCTGCTCCAGAAATCACACCATAACTAGTAATATGAGCATTAAAGCACTTACCTCCTTCTCCAACATCAAGCCCTCTGCTCTGAGGTTCTTTTCAAATGTGTTTCTTTTGTCATATTGTATATTTGTCTTTCTGTAAACCAGGATGTAGTCAATTCGTTTTTTGCCATCTTTGAATAGAAGTCCACTGGATGCTATGTAATTCATGTCATTCTGCAAATAAAGCAATGATTTGTAACAGTGTGGATTAGAAGCATACACATACTTTGGCTATGGTCACCTTCATTTGGATCTTTACAACCCAATATTGAAAGATGTATTTTTATATTACAATTAAGAGATATGGAACAGTAATTAATGAAATTTTGCAGTCTGCTATAGGAGACAAATGAGCAAGAGATGTTACCAGCATTTGAAATTTGGGAGTCTAATTCTTGAAATCAAATTTGATGATGCTGGCATCAAGACACATTCAAATGTGTTTTATTTAATTAGGATCTATAAAAATAATATCAGCTAACATGTGTTGGGTATTTATTAAATATTACACCCAGACTTTTTTACTAACTTCTCTACTACTCACAACTTGCATTTCATAGACAAAGACCTTAAAGTTGAAAGAACATTAAATATTCAGAACTGAAACCAACACAATTTTGTTTGCTAAATAGAATCAAACCAGGTATGCTTTCCTAAACATGTGTTCAACAATATTAAGTCATGTAATACCTCTTTTTTTAAAAAAAGATTATTTTTTTTTTGAAAATCAGAGTTACAGACAAAGAAGAGGGGGAGAGACAGAGACAGGGATTTTTTTCATCCTCTGGTTCACTCCCCAGATGGCTGTAACAGCCAAAGCTGAGCCAGGAGATAGCCAGAGCTAAGAGCTTCATCCAGGTCTCCCACATGGGTGGCAGGAGTCCAAGCACTCTGGCCATAATTCACTGCTTTTCACAAGCCATTAAGAAGCCAGGACACAAACTGGCGCCCTTATGTGATACTGGTGTCTGAGATGGAGGCATTACCCACTAAACCGCAATGCCGGCCTGTGTGATACCTCTTGAGCTAATTGCTTCAGGAAATATTTGCTCTCAAGATATAAGACTGAGAACCAACTGAAGCAGCTTGCTTCTCAAAACTATTAGCTTGCTTATCAAAACTGCTTTAGAATATTATCTTATCAAAACTACTTTAGAATATTCACTTTGCTATCCCCATCAACCCAACCTACATTTTGTAGGGTCTGCTCAGTTTTCAACAGAATTCCTGCCTTTTAAAAGACCCACATTAAAATTTCCCAATCTAGGTCCTTATTATCCTTCACAAACCCTTCCCTAGCTGCATTCTCTTGAAATACAGCTGCTAAGGCTCTCCAGTTCATACTCTTATATGCTATAACCTAAATAAAGCTAGTTTAATGTATCAACAGATCTTCCTGAATCTCGAGAATATGTAAAAAATATTTTCCTATCATCTGGTGAGTTTTTAGTTAATATTAGTCAATGGTATCTCAAATGAGCCTGACTAGGACACATATGCAACTTCAGGTAAAAGAGCTACGGACCAAAGTAATCTGGTACTCAAGGAGACTGGTACACAAGGAGAGACTGAAGATTCGTTCAGGTGAAACAACAGGGGGTGTCTCCAAGAATGACATCCCACAGGCACACATCAGTGTTTTAGGAGCCCATAGTGGGCTACAGCTTTTCAGAGAAAATAGGTTCAAGCATATGAAGTCACAGTACTAGCAATTCCTTGGCTCAAAAACAAGAAGGCATTAAACTGCTAGTTTCTTTAACCAGTGGAAATGTTTTGAAATTTCCAGTATTATTTCATGGAGCATCACAATAAAACTAAGGACAGAGATAGCAGGGAATTGTAATTGCATAATAATGATAATGACAACAATGCCTGCCAATTATTGAACATCTATTATGTGTCAGACATTGTGCCAAATGTTTCATAATGTAGTTTAATTTCATCCTCATAGTCCTTTGAAGTAGAAATCAACATGAATACACAGATGTCATGAAAAAAAATAGTGAGGTTAGAAATGTCACCTATTTGACACTTTAACTGCTGATCTTGGCCACTACTTCAAAAAAGACGAAAAGGGATATACAAATAGACATTCCTAAGGCTGGGACACAGGGTCAGGGCATTACTCTGGCCTACACCAAAGGCTACTCTTGTTAAGAAGGGCAGTGGGTGCTTAGTTTTCTTGTCTGTGTGGCCCCTGAAGCTCACTGTAAAAGTCAAGCAATGAACTAGGTTAGTCTGACTTTCCTCTATCATTTGGGTGGCCAACAGGTGGTTTAAGCTCATGAGGCCAAGTGTCATTGTTCTTGGCTTACGTTTCTTAAACCTATTCTATTGGTTAGGCAAAGAGTGAAAACTCATCCATATTAGTTTCTAGTATGTGTTTATTTTTCACTTTCTTCATCCTTTTAGGTGACATTTAGCATCAAGTTAGGAGATGGTAGTCTAGATGTTGTTAGTCCAATGCCATGATTTATCCAAATGTTCTAGCTTTATGCTCCTTATTAGAAAAAAAAGTCCAAAGCCTTTGTATATAATTAAAACTTATTTTAGAATTACAGCCATTGTCTAATAGCTCTTATTACAAACCCTACTAATTAGAGAGATAAAATAATTTTCAAGGTTTTCTTTTTCATTAAAATAAAGGAGAAACAATATTGTCAAGAAAGTCACATATTTACAACAAAACCAATTCCTGTTAAAAGCAAACAAAGTAAATTAAACACTGTGGTTCAGAAGAAATTCCACACAGGGTGGAAATCCATTAAGTGCTGCTAGAATGATTAAAATTCTGGTTTCTCTCTCAGACAAATTTTTCATTTTAAAATGGTACCTATTAGAATGTTTTAATTAAAAAGTATATTAAGTGCACATATTTATTTCTAATGTATCCAACTTAAATATGCCAGAAATATAAATAATTATATTCTCCCATATAAATTATCTTTAATTTGAGTGTTAGGAATGTCAAAAACATGACATTAATGCTATGGAATGGCCTTCAGTGTCATTGAGAACCTTGTCAGAGACAGAGAGAGAGAGAAATAGAGATCATCCATCTGCTTGCTCACTCCCTAAATGGCTGCAATAGTTGGAGGTGGAGTCCAAAGCCAGGAGCCAAGAGCTTCCTCCGAGTCACTCTCATGGGTGCAGAGGCCCAAGGACTTGGGCCATCCTCTACTGCTTTCCCAGGCACATTTGCTGGGAGCTGGATTGGAAGTGGATCAGGCAGGACTCAAACTAGTGCCCATATGAGATGCCAGCACTGCAGATGGTGGCTTAACCTGCTAGGCCACAATGCCCAGACCTTACTGCCTCCTTAGCACAACGTCAACCCCTTACAATGTTCATGTGATATTCAGAAATGCTAATTCCCCGTAAATCAATAACGCTGGAGTACTTATTTCACATAGTCGGGTTCTCTAAGTGATCTTGTTATAACCTGGCAAAACAAAGTTCTAATTGACAAAATAATAACTAATAAACTTATATAAAGAAATAATAGTTAATATAGGCTAAGCAGAAACAAAGTGATATTTCAAGTATTTTGTATATGCTAATCCATTTTATGCTCATAAAAACTGACAGATCAATATTACTTTCCCATTTCACAGATGCTGAAAGTGAGCCAGTTACTCATATATTTATGATATTAAGTTAAATAATTCAATATTATTACAAGGTGAGAAACAAGCAACGTGCATCGATGGGGTGTATCCTCTCTCTAATATTTTGTCATTGAACTTGTATATACAACATTCAATATATGTATGTTGAATGAAAGGATACATACATGTCAGAGGAAAAATTATGTATTATAGTCATGCTCTTTACTAGGAAGATGACAATGATGATGATGATATATTATTAATTAAGAATATACAGGAAAAGGAAGAAATTCTAAAAGAGGTGCCTTTGGTATAGCCAGGGAAGTTTACAAAAAGTTCTTTAGAAAATATAGCTTCTTGGGGCTGGCGCTGTGGCGCAGCGGGTTAAAGCCCTGGCCTGCAAGTGCTGGCATCCCACATAGGCGCCAGATCTAGTCCTGGCTGCTACTCTTCCAATCCAGCTCTCTGCTATGGCCTGGAAAAGCAGTGGAATTCTGGCTGGCGCCACGGCTCACTAGGCTAATCCTCCATCTTACGGCACCGGCACACCGGGTTCTAGTCCCGGTCGGGGCACCGGATTCTGTCCCAGTTGCCCCTCTTCCAGGCCAGCTCTCTGCTGTGGCCAGGGAGTGCAGTGGAGCATGGCCCAAGTGCATGGGCCCTGCACCCCATGGGAGCCCAGGAGAAGCACCTGGCTCCTGCCATCGGATCAGCACAGTGCGCCAGCCGCGGCGGCCATTGGAGGGTGAACCAACGGCAAAGGAAGACCTTTCTCTCTGTCTCTCTCTCTCACTGTCCACTCTGCCTGTCAAAAAAAAAAAAAAAAAAAAAAAAAAAAGAAAGAAAAGAAAAATATTAAGATACTCCCTTCTTTTGGCTATGGATTCAAAACTGATGAAAGGTGCACAGCTGCCTAAAAAGAAGGGGAAGCTCAACACAGAAAGGCCAAATTATGCAAGGGCAGGTTGAATTTATTTGCATTTTTTTTCAGGTCAAAATGAAAATGTCATCAAAATAGTGGAACACAGAAAAGCATCTCTGAGACATGGCCCAGATCATTACCTTGGCCAAAGGTTACTGTTTCAGTTGAATATTTAACTTGAACTGGCAAACCTCCAGATCAAAGTATCAATGTTTCTGGCACTGAAACACTGCTTAGAATAACCATCAGTGTCCTTGGCTATACACAGAGTAATTAGGAAAAGTCACACATATTCCAAATCAAACTATTCTAAACTATTAGTCATTAATTATTAATCATATAGTCTGAGAAGGCAGAGAATAAAATCTCCCATATCTTTCACAGCAAGGTGAACTTAACTTGATGAGAAATGTTATTGGATTCTGTAAAAAAAGATGAGCTCTGGCCTATGTTCTGTAAATTTGCAGAAAATTACCTTTCATGACCCAGCAGACCAACATTCTCCTATCTTTCCCCTTAATGTTCTGTCAATAAGGCGAGAATCTCATGAGACACAGAATGGGTAAGAAGGATTGTCAAACAGCTAAATTTGCTAATGCCATTTATCTCATAAAATTATTATACTTGTTACAAATAATCTACTCAGGGTAAAAATGATTCAATTCATGTTAGAAACTTTGGAATGTTGGCATTGAAGATAAATGTGGCATATTAATTTTCCCCATGAGCTTAGTTCTTTGTAGTACCAGAACTACTCTTTGTGTTAAAATATAGCTGTTTATTAAAACAAAAAAAGTTAATCTCCTTGAACCTATGGGTGTAACCCAAGGTCAGAGCACTGGCTATTTCTACTTGTGTAAGTTTTTTCAATATTGACAGCTTAGCTTATACTTGTTATTCTGGACACATCATTTGCATTCATTCTAACTGCAATTATACATCCTTTGATCAACATCTCCCCACACCTACTGGCTAGTCTTCCTGGACTCTGGTAATCACCATTCTGCTCTTTAAACTTTTTTAAATCCCACATATGAGGAAAATTATGCAGTATTTGTGTTAATGTGTCTGGCTTATTTTACTTAACAGGATATTCTCATTTATCATGGTTTATCATGTTGTAGTAAATGACAGTATTAAATTTTTTGTAGTGGCTTCCTTCATACTATGCTTTGTATATACATGAGACATAATATTTATCCATCCACCTCTTGATAGACACTTAGGTTGACTCCATATTTTGGCTATCGTGAATAGTGCTGCAATAAACATAAGCACTCATATATCTCTTTAATAGTATAATTTAATTTTCATTGGATAAATATCAAGGTGTGAGATCATTCGGTTCTATTTTCAGTTTGTTGAAGAACCTCCATACTATTTTTCATAATAGCTGTACTGACTTATTTTCAACTGAAAGTTTCTAACCATTCTCCTTTCTCCTCATTCTCACCAACACTTCTACTTTGTCTTTTTGTAATAGTCATTGTAACAGGTCTTGACATTACATCTCACTGAGGTTCTGATTTGAATTTCCTCTTGGTTAGTGATGTTGAATATTTTTCACACACTTGATGGCCATTTGTATGCTTTCTTTTCTAAAGTATTTATTGAGGAATTTTGCCCATTTTTAAAGTATGACTATTATTATATTTTTTACAATTGAGTTTTATATATTTTTAATATTAATTTTTATCAGATGTATAGCTTGAAAATATTTTCTCCCATTCTGTAGGTTTGTCCTTTTAATCTATTGATTGTTTCCTTTACTGTACAGAGCTTTGCAGTTTGATACAAACTTACTTATTTTTGTTTTGATAGCCTTTGTTTTTGAGAGAGACTAATCTTTTCTCCATGTACATTCTTAGCAACTTTGTAAAACATCAGTTTGCTGCAAATGTAAGGATTTATTTCTAGGCTCTATTTCCTACTTCATTTTGCTATGTATCTGTTTTTGTGCCAATGCCATGCTACTTGGTTATTATCACTTTATAGAAAAATTTGAAGTCACATAGCATGGTTTATTCTTTTTGCTTAATATTACTTTGGTTATTTTAGGTCTTTATGTGCATTTTAAACTACGTGTTTAAAGAAACAACTAATGACCCAAACTGAAATATAGGGAACTATCATGGTAATTGGGGGCTGAGCAAAGATAGCTTAACTGAACAAAATAGTTTCTACTAACCAATCAGACAAGTCCAAGCAGAATGACCCATGAGGTCAGGTGCATTTTTAAAAACTGTGATTAAAAACTGGATCAGATGATTCCTAGCTATTTAAACAAGAGCATCTATGAACAATCCCTCCAGAAGTAAAAAAAGAGTTGAGTTACAGCAGAAACTAACCTTAATGCCGTCCTCTCTAATGAGTTCTTAATGCTTAGTCCTATTTATCCTAATGCCTCAAGGAGAACCCAATTTTATCAAACACCATTTTAATTCTAGAAACTATTCTTACTCCATGGTCAATGACCTATAAGCAATACGCTTTTGCTCATCCACCTTGGAATGAGAAACTCTAGAAAACAGACAAGCCCTTGTCCTTATTTTGATTGATTTAAAAATAATCTTCATAGTTTTCAGTATTCAGGTATTAAACTGTACTTATGAATAGATTAACTATACATAGTGTAAGAAACAACCTAATGAAGATATATAATTATATGTATGTTTATAAGTTTTAGTATTTTTGCTTATTTTAAAGAAACTTTAGAAAATTATAAATTATAGGACTGCTCCAAATCCTGTGCTCCTTTGTAGATGGTGGAAGTGGGAATCGAGGTGGAGACAATGTGGAAAGAGTAGGATAAAATTAAATTATTTCTTGTCTTGGTGTTGGAAGGATATGAAAAAATTACATAAAAAAGCAGAAATTCTTGTGACTAACTTTCTGTAACCGAAGGAAATAGTAAGATGGCAAAAGAGAAAAAGATGATTATTTCCTATTCCTAGATGTCTTGTGGACTTTGTGGTAATGGATACCTTGCTTCAACCCTTGGGATACCTTTATTTACACAGGTCTTCCTTTGCTTCAGAGGCAGCTTATATCAACTCACTCCCAAGAGCTGATTGAAAAAAAAAATCCATTTATTTGAGAGGCAGAGGGACAGACGGAAAGATGTAGATAGAGAAACAGGGAGCTCCCATCCACTGGTTCATTTTCCAAAAACCTACAATGCACTCTAGAGGGAGCCAAGCCAGGATCCTCACATTACATCGAGGTTGCACATGTGGTTGGCAAAAATCCAATCAACTGAGTCATTACCATTACCATTGCCTCCCAGGGTGTGCATTAGCAGAGAACTGGGTATTGAATCCAAGTGTTCTGACATGGCATCTTCATTGATATCTTAATCACTAGCCAAATGAGTACTGTAGTTAGTAAATAAATTCAGTAATCCATTCAATATCTGTATGTGATCTCTAAAAACATAATTTCACAGCTTCACAAACGGGTCTAATTGGGTAAAGTTTCATGGCTGCACCTTTCCCATTATCCTCTGATAGAACACAGGAAAATATTAAAGACTAGCTAAAATTAAAATAAAAAATATTAAAAAAGTAAAAAAAAAAACACAGGAAAATATTATACATATGGAATAAAGCAGCAATAAAAGATGAACTTCATGTAGGTTTTTGGCACTTAGTCCATACTCCCAGTTAGGATTAAATACAGTAATCTGCTTTCTGGACACTTTGGGGGAACATGATTTTGAGGTTGATGCTTTTAAGAACTTTCACAGCTGGGGCCATGATGTGGTGCAACAGTTTGTCAACAGCCCATATGAGCTCCAGTTGCAGTCTCAGCTAATCACTTTCAATTCAGTTCCCTGCTAATGTGTCTAGGAAGGTACAGAACTCTCACCCACATGCAAGACTCAGATGGCATTCCAGGCTCCTAGCTTCTGCCTGGCCCAGACTCAGTCGGGCTATTTTGTATGGAAGTGCATCTTCCAGTGGATGGAAGATTCTCTTTCTCTCCCTCGTCACATTCCCTAACTATGTCTTTCAAATAAATACAATAATTAATCTTTATTTTTTTTTAAAAAAGACATCATGGTGTAGAAATAAAGAATGTAATGGTATTTGCATTAAAAAGAGCATGGTTCTTGGAGACTTTAGAATCCAAGCAATTTTAAGTCACCAAAGAGCCCTTGCAAATTCTTCCTGTCAGTGGCAACCATATTAGGTAATGATGAATGGAGCACACAACACCAGAGATGTTACTTAAAAACAGTATTCAATAAATAGTTTGTTTCTGCTGTTTTTCCACTAAAAGTTCCCCTCCTGCCACCCTGCTTTAACCTGGTACCACTTTAAGGCCTTATTAAACAAAGATGATGGATTCAAATATCCAGGCTCCACCTGAGTGGTAGGTTCTCTAACCGTTGCCTCTGCCCCAGGGTCTCTATCTTTTTACAAATGGCTGTTTCCATTTATTTATGACAATGCTGTACTTAGGTGTCAAAAATGTAAGTCTTTTCTGCCAAACTTGAAGATCTCATGTCAAGATGAGAAATTCCTTGAAATAACTGTCCTTCATGCCATAAGGAGAATTGCCTATCTAAGAATGACTAAGATGAAAGTTTACATCACAAACACTCAAGTTTTTGAACATTCCAGTAAGCAATTACAATATTTCATCATAATGTTTTCCAGTGCAGTGACATCACAAAGAAAAACAAACACAGCTTTAGATAATATCCACAAAGAGAGGCCTCTGTAAAAGAATCCTAAAGATGTACTCTTCTAGCTATTTAATGTCCTTTGTGAGTTTTTAAAAGAAAATATCCTAAAGAAGATTTTACTTATTCATATACATATTTTTCTATTTTAAATTTTTATTTACTTATTTGAGAGAAAAAATAAATTCAGATGGACTGAGTGTTCCCATCTGTTGGTTCACTCTCTAAATGCCCTTAATAAGGGATTGAGAAGGCCAGGAGCTGGAATTCAGTCAAGGTCTCCCACATGTGTGGCAAGGATCCAACTGCTTGAGACAACACCTTCTACCTCCTGGAATCTGCATGAGCTGGAAGCTGGAATCAGGAGCATAGGCAGGGTATGGAGCCAACAACTAACCAACAACTTCTAGTTAAGACAAAGCCTCACAACTACATGTTTCTTTTTAAAAGACAATATTAAATATATCTTAAGACAACATAATAGCTAAATACAAATGGAATTTCACTTTATGAACATATATTTTATATACAGGTATAAAATATTTGAAATTACATAATTTATAAGCAGGGCATTTTCTTTGATATATTTTTCAGAAAATACCTGTATCCAACTTCTAAGTGCGATTTGTCAGTATTCCATAAAACCAATGCCAAATCATTTTAAGTGCAATCTGTCATTATACACAGCTCAAGAAACAAAATTAGCAGAGGGAATTGAGCATATATATCATGGGGAATATGGATATGTTATATATGTTGTTTAGGCTTCTTTGCCTTTTTAGGAGTTTATCAGAGCAACCATGGATCCTAATTTTTTTATAAACATTGTTCCTCCTCTTTCCCAGTTTCATACACTCTTACTTTCATCAGGTACCAGATTTCATTCTTCAGCTTCATCTCTAATAGTTCAGGATACATTTATCAGCAGGATCCATCCTAGCCACTATCGGCTCCTTTACACACACTTACCACTTAACCAATGATTTGGTCTTACAAAAAGAAACTAAATTTCTAGTATTCCACATTGTAAATATTTTCATTTTTGGTTATAAACATATACAGCATTTATGAAGTTTCCTTATCATCCTTATTTCCCTTCCCAAAATTCCACCTTTAAAGATTAGTGAACAAAGTGGAATTTATCATCTGTATCACAGAGGGAAATGGAAGGAGGTTGTACATGGTACACTGCAATGGCCAATTGTCATCATCCAGACTCTTATTCTCTGCTTCTCTTTCTCCACCACCTCTCCTCTCCTCCCCTCCTCCCCCTCCCCTCTTCTCCTCTCCCCTCCTCCTCTCTCCCCTCCTCCCCTCCTCTCCTCTCCCCTCCTCTCCGCTCCTCCCCTCCTCTTCTCTCCCCTCCTCTCCTCTCCCCTCCTCTTTTCTCCCCTCCTCTCTTCTCCCCTCCTCCCCTCTCTCCTCCTCTCCGCCTCCCCTCTCCCCTCCTCTCCCCTCTTCTGCTCTCCTCTCCTTTTCTCTCTCTCTCTCCTCTCTCTCTCTCTCTCTCTCTCTCTCTCTCTCTCTCTCTCTCTCCTCCCCCTTGCCATAATGTCACTCCTTATTTCACACAGAACCAGACAACCTGTGAGCAAGGGCAGCTTACTACGCACCTTGACTGTGTGTTCTTGGACTAGCCAATCTCTAAAATCCTTGATTTTTTTTTCATCTGTAAAAGTATGGACATACTTTTTTAATGGAGCAAATACTATATGCATTCACTGTTTTAAGTTTTTTAAAGTAGACACATTCATTGTTTCCTCACAAATACTCAGTGAGGTAGATATCATTACTTGCCACCCCCAACCCCATGCCACATTTTATGGACAGTGAATCTGAGGTAGCAAGGACTTAAGTAACTTTCCAGTGCCACGACATGGAGAATAAGTGTCAGTGTCAGGATTCAATCCATGTGCCATAATTCCAGGGATCAAGTTCTTAAAGATACCAAACTACAAGGAAAGACTCCTATTCATAGAAGAATGATAACAATAGTATCTATTTCACATGTATATTTGGTAAAATACTATGACCTCTTTGGCAGTAGTATTTGCTCAATTAGTTTTAGAATTAATTTCTTTTTTTTAATTTTTATTTTGTGTGAGTATTGCTATCAAATATATAAAAGACCACATTTTGGCACTTCATGCTTCATTAATGGTCTTCCACTGTCATATTTGCCCTTACAATTCAAACTGAAGTATTGGATATGAGAACTGAAAGGTCCATTTTTTCATTTCTGTGAGGAATTATATATGGAAGCTGATTTAACTGGCAGCAGAGTTTCATTTGTTTTAAAGACATTTTAGTTCTCCAACACCTCCTCAGCTAATTCTTTAATCTACATCAGTGTTAAAAGTGTTTGCTGAGTTTAAAAAATTTAAAAATGTTGTATTTATGAATCTGAAGAAATAGAGGCTGCTAAGATGTATTACAAAAATTCCCACAGCCCTCATATCTGTGCTCTGTGTCGTCTTTCTCCCCACATTGTGTGTCTCCCATTGCAGCCCCGACATTTACCTGACCCAGTCCAAACTGTATCCTTACTCAGACTCTTTTTCCAATTATACAAACAGTTTCCTCTCCTCTGAGCAATGATATTTTTCAGTTCCCTTTTTATTTTTCTCAGCTCTGTTTTTGGTTTTCCAATAAACCATGAGTGATACAAAATAAAGAGAAAGTACTGTTAAGAGCTAACAGGTAGAGAGTTGCTATTACATAAGTTTAGAGTTCTCCTCCCATTCCTCACCCTCCCCCAAATTCAAATTTAACTGTATGTGTGTATGAATAAATATTATACACTTGACATGTAATATTTCAAACACCTACACTCACAGAATTTAATATACTGTTCTTATTCTACTACATACCAAAAATATCTATATTAAACAGGGCACTTTCTGTTCCAAATGACAGAACTCCAATTCAAACTAGATAATTATAGCTTATCCGTAAAAACAAAAGGATGTTTATGGTCATAAAGTAAACATTATTTAGCTCTCAACCTTTAAATGTGTAGAATGAATAAGCTTTTAAAACTGTTAGTTTGGGAGACAAAATACTATTACGACTAGTAGTCATACTACTACTACTATTAGATCTCTATTTCCATCTCTCAATTCTATTTTTTTTTTTTTGACAGGCAGAGTGGACAGTGAGAGAGAGAGACAGAGAGAAAGGTCTTCCTTTGACATTGGTTCACCCTCCAACGGCCGCCGCGGCCGGCGCGCTGCGGCCGGCGCACCGCGCTGATCCGATGGCAGGAGCCAGGAGCCAGGTGCTTTTCCAGGTCTCCCATGGGGTGCAGGGCCCAAGCACCTGGGCCATCCTCCACTGCACTCCCTGGCCACAGCAGAGAGCTGGCCTGGAAGAGGGGCAACCGGGACAGAATCCGGCGCCCCAACCGGGACTAGAACCCGGTGTGCCGGCGCCGCTAGGCGGAGGATTAGCCTAGTGAGCCGCGGCGCCGGCCTCAATTCTATTTTTTGTTCCATTCTATTTTTTCTTCTTTTTAATGTTTGCCTAATTTTCTTCCTACTGTTGAAAAAAATTTTGGTAAAACCAATGCAGCAGAGTTTATTTGATGAAAGAATAACTCATGGATTGAGCAACACTCAACAGCAGGACACTTCAGAGAGCTGTACTCCCATAGCAATGACTAGCCGGGTTTTATAGCCTGAACATGGGAGCAAAGTAAACAAATTGCCTGATTGTCTACAGATAGACATTTGCACTATTTCTACACGATGTGATGCAAAAATCTGTAATTACATAACCAATTTTGTGATTGAGGCCAGGGTGTTTTGTTTTTAGTTTATTGTAAGGAATACCTTCACATTGTTTCATTCGGTTTGCATAAGAGTTTCAGGTACAGAAACAATCCCAGGCCAATGACTTAACACTGCTGAAAATAACTTTCCTCCCGTAGTAGAGTAGAGAACATCTTTCCTTACATAAGTTCTGGGAAAATGTCCCACAGTCAAATTCAGGTTTGGAACTTTGTCCATCACAGTTGCTAACACGATAGCCAACAGAATAGAGAATTCTGTCTGCCTGACTTAGTGTAGAGAAAGAAGGGCAGTGAGGAAATGGTGCTTGGGTGAAGCAAAGGGAAAAGTCCACCATGCATCTGTACATCAGCACATAGAGTTTCATCTAATGTCATATCAGCTAGGAAAGAAAAGCTATTCTAGGTTCCAGGGATGGGCTACTTTCAGCGTATTTTCATAGAATACACTTCAGAACAAGAAACACAACACTACAGCTCCCCAGATTTCACTTCAGAACAAGTTTCTGGGGTTTGATGACCTCAGTAGCTTGTGTGGAATAATCTGATGGGCCAAGGTATCCCACAAAGGCTTCCAGTGAGGGGAATTCAACAATTTTATATAGCCACATTTTGTTTATTGTTGTACCATTGAGGAATAGTGGTGCAGGTTAGTCATGCCCCATTATACTTTTAAATACCTAACACTATTTAGTTTATGGTTATATCATTATTAATCCAAACTGAAGGATATTTAGGATTATTTTATAAAATTATTATTTATCAACATATATAATTATTAAGCTGATATTCTTGTTCATGTATCTCAGTTAAACTCTATTTTATTTTTTTGACAGGCAGAGTGGACAGTGAGAGAGATAGACAGAGAGAAAGGTCTTCCTTTTTTCCGTTGGTTCACCCCTCATTGGCCCCTGTGGCCGGCGCGCTGTGGCTGGCACACAGCGCTGATCCGAAGCCAGGACCAGGTGCTTCCTCCTGGTCTCCCATGGGTTGCTGGGCCCAAGAACTTGGGCCATCCTCCACTGCACTCCCAGGCCACAGCAGAGAGCTGGACAGGAAGAGGAGCGACCAGGACAGATTCTGGCGCCCCGACCGGGACTAGAACCGGGACTAGAACCTGGTGTGCCGGTGCCACAGGCGGAAGATTAGCCTATTGAGCCGCAGCGCCAGCCTAAACTCTCTATTTTATTAACACAAACTCCTAGAAGTAAAATTACACAAAATTTTTGACCCATATTTTGAGACAAGCTTGATCACCTTCTCACAAAGTATAGCTTTACCCTTGCACACCACATTAATAACTCTACTCCATTTGAAGTTGAAATTTTTTCATGATGTTCTCTTTCAGTAGTTCATTCATTTAACAAGTTTTTACAAAGATCTATTAATTTTTTTGAAAATAAGGGTTACAGAAAGAGAGGGAGAAACACAGAAAGGATTTCTATATACTGGTTCACTCACCAGATAGCCTCAACAGCCAGCACTGGGCCAGGCTGAAGCCAGGAGCCAGGAGCTTCATCCAGGTCTCCTGTGTGGGTGCAGGGACCCAGGCACATCCTCCACTGCTGTTTCCAGACAATAAACATGGATCTGAATTGGAAGTGGAGCAACCAGGACATTATCTGGCACCCATATGGAAGGTCGGCCTCACAGGAGACGTCTTTACCCACTACACCACAATGCTCAACCCACGCGCATTTAACAAGTTTATCTTGAGTTCTTTCTATGAATCATCCTTTAAGTAAGGCACTAAGGTAATTATGAAAAAAGAAATTCATGGTGCTCCTGCTTTAAGAGAGTAATTGAATCACAGACATATAGGAGGACATAGAGATTACACTTTCGTGTGATGTGTGTTATTTTGGGGGTGAGTTCTATGAGATCAATGCTGCAGTAACTATCTTAAATACACTTATTCAGAAGTGATGTTACATGAGCCCTATGAATAGAGGTAGAATTGAGTGTGGGGAGACCTAGGAAGAAAAAACAGCACAAAGGCAGCTGTGCATGGAAAAGGCTGATTGTCTTCAAGATCTACAAGTGTCATGTCTGTGCTATTGGTATCTGAAAGGACTGTGAAATGATAGAATAATTCTTATGCACTTTAGCATTTAAGACTCATTCCCAATATGAAACATTTTTCTCATTTTGTACCCACTATACCTTGTGTTCACTCATGGGTATGCGCATGCATACACACTAACACAACTGAATCATTAATTCAACATATGACTGTCTACCCAAAATCAGATTTTTCAATGACATATGTTAATTTAGAAATGTTTGTAGTAACATGCATTGCTTTCTTGCACAATAAAGAGAATTAAAAAAATCATGCTCATCCCCACTTCTGTTACTGGTGTTACACACACTGCACACACATACACACACACACTAATATAACTTTGCTTTATAACCACTTTACTTTCTTGACCTGTATTCCATATTACTAGGGATTCTGAGTCACTGACACCTCTGTGCTTAGATATTTTAGTGTTTTCCACATTCTAATGTGGGGAACTTTCTGATGTATTCATCCCAACTCCAATCACTCTTGTCCAAAACCACTCTCACTTTCAGCTGGAGTTCTATAATGTCATTCCCACCTCCACCATTGCTCCCTGCCTCAGGGCAAACTGGTCTTATAACAGAAATCTATTTGAAATTCAATTTAAGATAAAACCCCATCTCCCCATCTCCCCATTGTAGGTCCCTGCCACACTGTGCCAGCTTACCTCTCTCTCCTCTCGGGCAGTCTTTTTCTCAGTCTCTGTGTTCCTGCCATACAGGCCACCTTTCAGTTTTTCAAACACACGAAGCTCTTTGCCACCCAAGATCCTCATGAAGTCACTAGTCTGCCTTGAATGTATCCTCCCCTTCTTCTCTCAGTTGACCTCTCATCTCTCAGTACCTTCTGAGGGGCTGCTTCCCCGATCAGACAAGCACCAGTACCTCTGCCACTACCCTGTATCCGTTTACAAAGAACTTGTAAACAGGTATTTAGCTGTTGACTTATTTATTGTCTGACTTCTCCTCTATAAGCTTTGCAAGCATAGGGATTTTGCCTTTTATTCATCAGTGCATTCTCAGACTTATGGCACATGGTAGATTCTCAAAATACTAGGTACACTGAGATATTAACAATATAGTTAAGACAGTGGTTCTTACATGTTCCAACTGCACCAAAAGCATCAATATCACCTGGAAACATAAAAATGAAAAATTTTTATGTCTGAATGAGAACTATTGCAATCAGAATCTCTTGAGGCAGGCGCGAGTTCAGCCATACAGTTTTTAACAAGCCCTGGAGATAATTTTGGTATTCACTATATTGACAATCATTATTACAAGCTTTTGGTTTAGAAAAAGGAAACATACATATTTTGTTTAAAAGTCGGTGCAATAAAAATTTCCTAGAATGTGATATTTTAATATTAAAATATCACTGAATACAATCTCTTATTGTATTAGGAAGACATACGCAAAGAACATTTTCTATTCCATTTTAATGATAGTTCTACTTACGAACTTACTTTTAGGTTAGTGAAATATATTTTTTTTCAGATATCAAGTATGATTTCACAGCACATATTTTTTCCTTTCTAAAGAGTCCCCAATATGCGAATATTTTATACTGATAACTAACAATAAATTTAGTTAAAATCAAGCATAAGTATGAAAATAATTGCATTTGGTACTTTTATCAAGATAATTCAAACAAGTAAGATAATTTCTTACTTCTCTCAAGAAAACTCTCTGAAAATTTTCAGACACTTTGCTGTTGAGGCAAATTTTCCCTATATCAATTTTAGTTCATTTAATTAATGGATAAGCAACAGTTTTTTCACATTTCGAGTGGCCTATGAAATAGGTTTACTGAGCACCACAGTATCATAGGGCTACAAAGAAGACAGAAAGTTAATCACCAATGATGAGAATACAAACTGAATACAAAACACATGAATTACCTGACTTGCAAAATTGGATAGAATGTGACTCCAAATACCACAAAATACAACATGTGTCCATGGAAAGGATAAAATTGTAAATACTCTATAAAAAAGTAAAAAAGGAACTAAAAGAAACTGAATACTGACTGATATTCCATACTAAAACAAGCATTGTACTAAGTGCTGTTTCTTAGTCTATCTTACGGTATTTTTTCATTCATTTTTATTTCATCAAAATCATAAATTCTCTGGTTTATCTAGTAAAACTTCAAAGCTAAATTTATCAGTAGATGATGTATGGTGAGGCAAAAATTGGTGGTTTTCTATGAACTTTAAATACTTTAAATATCATCTGGAAGTAACTTACAGGGAATACATTTTGCTATGCCTTTACAGATGATTGATTTTTAAAAACAATTTAAATATTGTAGGAGATCTATTAAGTACTTATTTTTCTTAGACTTGTTTTAGTGTCAACAATTGTGCAGTTTAAGTGTTCTAAGCTTGAAAATAGATAAAGAAATAGAAACCCTGATCTTCATATAGAAGCAGTTGAGATTTTTAGACAGTTATATAAACAATGTTTATTTTTGAAGAAAAAATAAATTAAAACCAAGGCAAAATTAAGCATCCTATCACTTTTAAAACCAAGAGAAAATAAAAATAGCAGATAGAAATATTTTGTTCCCAGCTTACTTGTTAGTGAGTTTCATACCTGTCTCACTTATTTATTTTAACATTTAATCCTATGGCATTTGCTACTTCAAATTCAGATTCTTTCTCAGACTTTCTACTTTGACAAAAATTATTTAATAAAAATCTTATATGAACTAATTTCTTAAGAACACTTAAAATAATTATTTTTACAAGCAATTATATTTGATGTTTTTGAATCAGTAACTATTTTATAGTAGAATTTGTGAAATCACTATTTCAATAAGATCAATAAACAAATAAGTTTAGAAACGGTCAGAAGTTCAGAAGCAAACATTAGTTTTGCACACAAGATAAACAATGATACTTAACAAATAGCACATTCAGATTATATTATTCCTCTTTTTTTAAAAAGCATATTTCTAGTATTTTAAAACAACAGATAACCTTCATTCCCAACTGTGAAATCAATATTTTCAGTTGTTAATTTTTTTAACTGATTTATATTTAGTTTATAATTTATATTTAGTTAATAAAAGAGAAAACTGTTATAGAATTCCTAGACTGATGTACTTTAAACATACCACAGTCAGAATTCTGGGTTCAGCTGCTTTCGGAGTCCTTCATTGCTGACAGTAGAGTCTCAAACGACAATCTTCTTTAAAGCAATTTTCAGCATGACAACTGAAAGTTCTCCCTTCCACCGCCTGCTTTTTCCATTAGCTCCCGTGTTACATATTGAATGCTGCACAAAGCATTTGACTGGAGGGTTTTTAGACAATTCTTTAAATGCTTGACTTTGAATAATGGTTTGAAAAAAAAAAAGACAATTCATCACTTTATAAGAACTTCTGTGTTGCTTTTTATTAATTTATTTTAGGGGGTGGTTATAGATGGATTAGGGAGCTGCCTTCATGTGTCATTGATTAATAGTGTCTATGTGTGATTCACCAATGTGACATTTAGTCATGTAATGTCAGTGACATTCTGATGATTTTACTGTCAATTTTTAATATTCTATTGCATGTATTATTTCAATGAACTGGGATGATCTGCACAAAAGGTTGGAGGTATGGTTCAGTTTGGGTAACAGTGGCCTGACAAACACAAATTTTTTATGGGTGAACCAAGTCATGCTTTTTTTGATAGCTAAGTAAGGTTCAATAAGATTTTCTCTTTCTTTTAAGTTTTAAAGGTATACTAGAAACCACTGTGGCTTTTGAAGAGTTCTGCCTCTGTCAACTTGACATTGCATTATACTAGCACTGGGCAGTGTACAATGAGGTGATTGTAATCTGAGAGCAATAGAATTAACTGTTACCTAAAAATACATAAACAAATAAAATTGAACACGTTTGCCCCCCTGTGGTTAACCTTCACATACTGAAATATACCATAGAATTATGCTCATTTCTGCAAAGAAAGTTTCCACAGGGCAGTATATAATTGGGACTCAACCAACTAACCTAAGAAACAACCAATTTTAAAGGGTATGATTTTGAATTAACAGCATGCTTAAAAATTAATTTTCCACAAAGCTTATGAATGGGAAATTTAACTTTGTACAAATGGTTTGAGACCATTAAGCACCAAATGGTAGATTATTGTAATCCCTGTTTAAATCACCTACAGTCTGAAGGATGAATAAAATAAGTTTTTGTGATTGAAACTCTCATCTGAAATCCTGGTTTGCATCTCAGAAGAAGTCAACTGCTACAACTAAAAATTAATAATTTTACATTCTATAATCATCATACATTATTTAATAAACACAACAATGCTTTATTGACATTTTCATCCCCATTAATAACAATGATGACAGCTCCAAATATTCATATCTTGATTGACTTACTTGGTAAGATTGAAACATCAACACGCCAAGGAGAATGGAGGGAGAGAACATGAGAGGATTAATGGTTATAAGATGGAAGGGACAGGTTTTTTCCAATCGATCATGGATAAGCACACTTGATTTTATCATGTTTCTTAAACATGAAAGACTACGGAAAGCATATTACTGGTGGTCTCTAACGTACATGAGTATTCCCCAGTAATGTTAATATGCTCCCTAACTACACAATGCACTAATTTCCCGGCTCCTGTTGTCCCTTGTGCAGAGCTCCATTGTGTGCAATGTAGCACACTGCCTGACAAGGTGGAGGTCTGTGTATAACTCCCACCTTATACTGACAAGCTATATGATAACAGGCAAGTCTCTAACCATAGGAGCCTCTCATTCTTCACTTTTGAAAGGAGGGTAAAAATAGACCCTCTTTTTTATAGTTGTCAGAAAAAAAGAATGCAAGTCATCAAGAGAACCCCTAAAGGTCCTTAACGAATGTTAGCTGTTATAATTATTTAGTATTCATTACCATTACTGTGGGGAAATTCCCAATCCAATGTTCCTTCTGCTACACCCACAACCTGAAGGGCTTGTATTTGGAAGATCTCCTTAATGAGGTAGATTTGACTTTTAATATGCTCAAATAACATAGTTTCTGATCTGACTTCTTTGGCTGCCTTCATGTCTAAGCAAGTTGAGAACTGGTTTGATGTGAGCCTATAATTGATTGAATGTATAAATGTCAAGTAGAATAATTATCTGCACCGTTTAACCAGTATGCCCACACATTAATTCATTGAATTTACTTCACGTCTCATATATGTATGTAAAATTCCCAGAGACAGGTTATTGCAGCTCTCATTTTAGAGCTAAAATCCTCCAGGGAGGCTTAGAAAATACATCTTTCAGGAAGAATTCTTTAGCACTCAGGCAAAACCAATAAATTTATAATTTGAGAAATTTCCTGTGTGTCTAATTATCAAGGCATTAATGTCAGGCATGAGAAGACATCCTTGGCATCTTGTTTTGCTTCCTTGTATTGCTTATGAAATAAGGCTTCCTAAAAAGACAGGCTCATTTTTCCCCTACGTAGTCTTAAGGGAACTAAAGATATGTCCTGCAAAAAAAATTATCCTTTATTTAATTGTCCTGTCACAATCGAAACATCTCCATGTCAGGATTCCACAGCTTTCTGTTGGAGATATATGTTAGTTCTTCACAGAGATCCTAACAGCTGTAGGAGCTTACCTGGGGGTGTGGGGGTTTCCTTCCTTTCCTCCTTCCTTCCTTCCTTCTTTCCTTCCTTCCTTCCTTCCTTCCTTCCGCTTTCTTCCTTCCTCTTTCTTTCTTTCTTTCTTTCTTTCTTTCTTTCTTTCTTTCTTTCTTTCTTTCTTTCTTTCTTTCTTTCTTTCTTTCTTTCTTTTTCTTTCTCTTTCTTTCTTTCTTTCTTTCTTTCTTTCTTTCTTTCTTTCTTTCTTTCTTTCTCTCTCTCTCTCTCTTTCTCTCTTCCTCTCTTTCTCTTTCTTCTTCTCTCCTTCTTTCTCATTGTTTCTTTTTTGTATTCCTTCCTTCCTCCCTCCCCCTCCCATCTTCCCTCCCTCCTTATTTCTTTCCTTCCTTCCTTCCTTCCTTCCTTCCTTCCTTCCTTCCTTCCTTCTCTCCCTCCCTCTTTCCTTTCTTCCTTCCTGATTGAAGAGTTTTCATACTGTACTACTCATATTTAAAAATATTGAGACTACCAATTATTATGCCATCTCAAATAATAGGCACCTTCTCCCTTTTGACTATCTTTGCTGTGGATTAATAACATTATATTTCAAACAAATACTTTTTCTGTTTTTACTTAGTTGTTTGTTGCTACCAGATCAAATGGCGAACAGATCTATCTACACCCAGGACATTGTGTGCTAGCATACTGAGTGGTTGTAGAGCTGCTTACTTCAAGCAGTGGTTTAGGGTTTTAGAAAGGGATGGGTAACATCAGTGAGTTCATTTCTGACACAATTTCTATTGCACTGGTGGCAGGCAAGTCTAGGGTATGGAGACAAAGAGACATGCTACTACATGGTGGTCTCTAATGTACATGAATATATGTACATATAACATGGTTATATGAAAATATTATTTCTGTTGTTAAATTACTATGAGAATTAAAATAGAAAATGCATATAAAGTGCTTAGCACACCTCCTGGTTCATAAATGGCATATGAATATTAGAGGGAAGAAACTGAAATGATACCTGTGATGGTTACCAGACTAAAAAGCTGAAGTCCCAAATTGCTCTTTTTTTTCCCCAGTGTAGCAAAGTGGAAAAGCAGTTATAGAACTATTTTATTTCAAATGTTGGATTAGTCCTTTATTAGCTATGTGAGGCTATGATAATATGATAAGACATAAAGCTTAAATCTAAGGATTTATGCAGGAAGATTTATGTAATATAAATTTTACCATCCAGTAACAAACTCTATAAACACCTCTTGTATGAAACTGTGAATATTTTTCTCTATGAAAAAGAGATGATTATTTCTACAGAAGTGATGCCATACTGTGCATACTGCTTTTATAGCTAACTTATTATATAATGATACACTGTGATCATTTCCTATTATCTTTAGTTTGGGTATTTATTTATTTATTTATTTATATTTACTTATTGATTTGTTTGAGCACATAACTATTTTAAAGGCATCTTCTTTTTTTATTTTTAACATTTAAATAACCTTCTCTCCCAAATTACAGTATGAGAAACATCCTTAAACATAATTATTTGAGCTAACATCTAATTATATTCTCTGGCTAAATCTCTATAATTGGGTCAAGGAACATTATTGCTTCATATACTTAATCCTTATTCTCAAGTTGTTTTCCAGAAACATTTCTCAGTATGCACTTCCACCAGAAAGGTGTTAGTATTGTAAAATATGTTTTATAATTGTATCTTGTATTGTAATTTAGACTACAGTGCTTTATTCTAAGTATATTTTAAAATACTTTCTAATTTGTTTCAAATAGGTCAATCACATTTGTAAATGATTGAATAGATTAAAAAACAAGAACCATCTCTTTTCTTCCTACAAGAAACACACCTTACCAACAAGGATACACACAGAATAAAAGTTAAAAATGGAAACAGATATTCCATGATAACAGAAATAAAAAGTGAGAAAAGAAGCCATCCCAGTATCAGAAAAAATAGACTTTATGGCAAAGACTTTTGAAAGGGCATTATGTAATGATTACAGTATCATTAATAGACAAAGGGCATTATGTACTGATTAAGGGATCAATTTAACAGGAGTATGTAATTACGATTATTGACAATTATTTTATTTGTTAAAATTAAGTTGATTTTAAGGTTTTCAATCTTGTACTTATAAACTATATTGTTACGGTATCTTTGTATCCTCCAAGATATAAAAGGGCTCTCATAAATCCCATGGAATATGGAATTAAGTAATAAGTTGATTTTTGTACAAAATATTTTAAAATATATGCAAATGAGTGATTTTCTAAAGTTTCATGGAAAATGCATACTATGAAAAAATGCATGGATTTCAAAATGTTTTACACCAAAATAGTCTCATATTTTAATCCATTTTCCATGAACATTTTGAATATGTATGTTCCAGAGTATCAGTTCATCACCATATTTCAAGTTTTCTGCTACTTTTTTATCATAATCTTGATATTGATACAGATAATAGCTAAACAGTCAAGTCTATCAAAGTTTTCATAATGAATTTTATCATTGGTTTAGAAAGGCCAATATAAAAGCAATTTTTTGCTATTCTGCAATTAGAAACTGCTTATTTTTAACTTTTTATATAAGTAATGTACAAAATCATAATTACTCTAGAAACTTTAAGCAATTATATGTATAAATATTATGTAGAAATTCATCCTTTCAAAATTTTTCTATGATGTTTAAATGTAGGTCATTACTTATTGAGATTTAATGCTATAACTAGTACTCAAACAGTATTTTTCACTTTATGTTTCTGTGTGGCGGCAAACTGTTGAAATCTTTACTTAATGTATGCTAAACTGCTCTTCTGTATATAAAGAGAATCGAAAATGAATCTTGATGTGAATGGAAGGGGAGAGGGAGTGGATAAGGAGAGGGGTGCGGGTTGGAGGGACGTTATGGGGGGGAGCCATTTTAATCCATATTCTGTACTTTGGAAATTTATATTCATTAAATAAAAGTTAAAAAAAAAAGAAATAAATAAAATGCTGGCCAGCACCGTGGCTCACTAGGCTAATCCTCCGCCTGCGGTGCCGGCACCCCGCTTTCTAGTCCCAGTTGGGGCGCCGGATTCTGGGATTCTGTCCCAGTTGCTCCTCTTCCAGGCCAGCTCTCTGCTGTGGCCCGGGAGTGAAGTGGAGGATGGCCCAAGTGCTTGGGCCCTGCACCTGCATGGGAGACCAGGAGAAGCACCTGGCTCCTGGCTTCAGATCAGCGTGGTGCGTGCTGGCCTCAGCGGCCATTGGAGGGGTGAACCAACAGAAAAATGAAGACCTTTCTCTCTGTCTCTCTCTCTCTCACTGTCCACTTTGCCTGTTAAAAAAAATAAAGAAAATGCTTATTTTTAATTTCCATTTTGTTTTTAATATATTCATTTGAATTTATTAACTATTCAGTTCTTCATTAATTCATTTTGGTGAAAGATATGAGGTAGGTATCTAAAATCATGTTAACCTCTTTGAAATAATTGATCAGTTGTTTAAGTACCTTTTTTGAAAGATCTGTATTTTCTTCCTTTTTGAAAAATGTTACTTTGATTAAATTTACATACACATGCACACACCTAGGGCTTAAGTACTCCACAAAACAAGTGGAGGAAGTCCAGAAAAATCTGGTGCTGATTTTTGGAAAATCTACACTAGAGGTCAGTTGGTGTGGGACAAGTCCCCATCATTTACTAGAAAAGGTTCTGGGGGTCAACGTGGATGTTCCACTGGCCTAGGAAGGGAAATGCAGTGCCTGGTTACAGGAAAGGTTTTGCCTTCCTCAAACACTCTGAAGATAGGACCAGGCATCCTTTGAGCTGCTGGAAAAGAAATCTTCTTAATTGTGCAAGAAAATAAATGTAAAATACTAGCCAAAAAGATTAATAAATATAGATGATTTTTGTTTGTTCCAAATTTTATATGAAAAGTAAATATTTAGAATATAATTTTCCACACTTGTATTATTAAATATAAAAAAGTTTAATTCATATTCTGAAGTTAGGGAAGTATTTATTTTTTTACAGATCGACTACGTCAATGAATGCACAAAGAATTTATCCTGTTAGTATAGTCATACCTTGTTATTCGAGAGATTGGTTCCAAGGGCCACCCACAAAACCAAAATCCACAAGTGCTCAAATTCCTTATAATAAATAGTATACTATTGCCATACAACTTAGTGCAATCCTACCACATAACCATCTCTAAATTACTTAAAATATTTAATGAAATAGAAATGACAATAAGAAGTCTAAATTTGTATATATATATGTGAGTGTGTGTATAAATATATCCAATTTAAAATATTTTAAAATATTTTTGAACCACGATTGGTTGAATACATGCATGTGGAACCCACAGACACAGGGGACTACCTGTAATGCATTTCATGTATCATCCTTTCAGTTAAAGTCATCACATAGGACCAAGTTTAGTCATTTACCTTGTAGTTTAAGTCATAACTACCTCATTATTTCTGGAAATAAATGTAGTGGCAAGTGCAGAATACTAAGTCCTATATTTTATTTATAGGCCAACAGCCATGCAGGTAAATGAAATAGTTATCAATGTCCACAATAAAGGTACATTGAAAGACGACAGGGGCCATCTCTTTCTCACCTCTTCCATCATAGGACCAGAATCTTCAGTCTTAGAGGAAATTATCCCTATTACCTGTTGAAGATTAACACCATCTGCCAATGCCAGTTGACACAGCCAAACTGAATGGCCTTCTGATCTAATTTTAATGAAGTGCTGAAATATTCATGTCAAGATTTTTCTATTCCATAACATCTTTCCTGTTTGAGTTGTTACTGAATCTCTTTTCAAAAAAGAAGTCACTAATTTGTCAAGCAGATACATAAGCTCAAACTCATTATGGTCAACATCCGTAGTTGATTTTGTCATGCCAATGATCGGGCAGGAACAAATGGTACATTAATGTCCATTAACAGAAGCAGTGGATTCTGCATGATAGACTTGTCCTTTCCAATCTAGATTAACTGTATTTGCTCCCTGTACTTCTCCATATCCAGAAGCCTCAGTGGTGACAGAGAACATGTGTCCTTGAAGGAGAGATGGGTTCTTATTCTGAGGATCATATAGTTGAGGGCTGGATAGTATCTTTAAATGTTATTCACAGCATTCTCTACACTTATAATATAAAAGGCAAGTTTATCCAAACTATTTCAGAAACAATCCTCATCTGCTCTACAACTATGAATTCATATGAATATGTCTTTGAATATTTCTATGAATTTATATGAATATTTCTTTTCTTATATAACAAAATTGAGTCTGAAATTTCTTGGCATGTTAGATGTGACAGAGACTTTTTTAAATGTAATAAAGAAAATGAATTGCCCTAAAAGTTGTTCATCAATTTTGACTAGTGTTTGTGATACAAAGCTATATTTCAATTTTTAAAAGAGTCTTGGAATTCTACCCCGATGTATGTTTTACCGAAGAAATCACTAGTGTAAATATAATTTTAAAAAGAGAAGCAGCTAAATTAATGGTAAGAGAATATGGTGGCAAACTCAGAGACAATTTTGAAAATCTTCCCAAAAACTGGTTGAGGAAGAATTTGCGTTATGATAACAATAATCGGTTGCAGCCGATTATTATAATGGAGATTAATTCATATATATGGTACTCTTCCCTACAAAAATACTTAGCTTTCTAAATTATCATAAGCAGTGGGTACATTATCAGAATCAAAATACCGCCCTGACTTGAGACCACTCAGGAAATATTTGCACAAGAATTGATAAACCAAATTTTCAAAGAGATGCAAAGCCCATCTATACAATGCCTAGAAAACTGGATATTTCTGGATTTCCTTTTTTGTTTTATATTTGACAAGCTCAACACAGCTTCTTCATAAATTCAGTATGAGACACTATCTCCAATGATTTATAGTTGGTTTCTATGATTTCAGTGTATATCTGATGGCAAACTCTGCAAGAAAACTGTTTTCTATAATACAATACTTGTCATTGCTCACCATGTAGTTTACTTTAGGAGTTATTTCCCCTTCAGACTTGTGCTCCCTTCCTGTTGATTCTTTACAAACTAACTTTGTCACCTCTAAAATGGTCCCTTTGTTATTAATTTTTATGAGGAAATAAAACCTCAGTTTCACTGCATAATTTGTGAAGGACAGGTTGCAATTAGTACATTTACTACAAATGAATGACATTGCAAAGCCACACAGTTTTATGATAGTTATTTTGTAAAATAGAAATGAATGAAGATTATCAATTTCATAAGTTATAACTTAGAATACATGTTACCTAGTACATATACACACACATATATGTATCATTTAATGACAGGATGTAATAAAAGAAGAAAGCCAACAAATTTATAAAGTACAGGTTGTCAAGATATGAGTCTGAAAAAAATAAAAGGTCATTGCTCTTTTGTGATTTTCTGTGACAAATTTACACAGAGAACATTTTCTAAGCAGATTATTTTGCAGTTCACTTATAGTTAAGCTTTTCAAAAAATCTAGCTGAAAGGCTTGAGATTTTACACGTTTTTGGATTTTTGCAATAGAAACTGTTCAAATGGATTTTGTACTACAATTAATCTATGATATAGATAAAAGCAGACTTGAAGGGTGAGTCACTTGGGTGACTCATGGCATTCAACAGTTTGAGTAGAAGTATAATAATAGAAGGGGACATGATTAGGCAGATTCAGTAGGACATTAGGGTAAGGTTTCTTTGATTGAACTATTATGGTCTGTTACCATAATCACACATCATTTTCTTATTTTAATATCAGAGTGACACTATGCATCGAAGTTCAACTATTTTTAACTTCAATATGATAAAGTTCAAGTCTAGTTAGAGTGATCTTAGAAATGGCTGTTGTGGAGCAGAAGTTACATGGTGGCTTTCTTTGGTGACAATGTGGTAATTTCTAGGTAATTTAATCTTAGGTAATTTTCTAATTATTTGAAGCACATTGTGTTTGTCTTCCACTTGGTGCCATAGAAACCTCAATTTCTCATTCAGCTCCTCAGTCTTGCAATTCACTTGGATCAATATTTTACACATAGTAAACTCTGTGAGTAGTTACTGCATTATGAGCACACAGACACAGGAACGCAGATTAAGTAAACAAGTGCAGATAAAAACTCTCATTTGGAAAGATAACCTAAGAATTGCTGGCACAGTATAGTGACCTTGCTTAATAAAATCAAAACAAATAGCAATAAAGAAATTTAGCATAAATTTATTTTTCCTTTCTTTATTAAAGCTTCATTTTATTTATGATATTGTAGTAATAAACTGTCATATTTCTTAATGTATTAATGGTGAGTAATAAAGAGATTCACAAAATTAATCCAAGACAAATGAAATGAAACAGCACAGAGAAACAACAAATTCTTATATTCAAGGATGTGTTTATTGTATAATGATCATTGAACTCTATCATTTTTGGCAATAAACTGCATTTACTATCATTATGCAAATTTCTTTTTGCATAGGCATCCCTACATTAATCCATAGGCAAAAAAATTTAAAAATGAACTTTACTTGAGCCAAGAGTATCATAGAAATCATCAAAGGAGATCATGTATTTATCTGTTATGATGAAAAGAAATGGCATCAACTGGTATCTGTAGTTGGCTGATCCACTCAGATGATTTTGGAGAATACACAAAATCATTTTTCGAGGTCTAGCAAGATTGTTGTAGCCAAGAGTTTTAAAAACTGAGTCTGGTACAGTTTTTCATTTCTTGGTGAATTTAATTTTTCACTTGATTAATTTTCATGAGATATTCTCAATCTCCAAGTTGCTATATAAAACTGCCCTATTTTCTGGTGTATTTGCCATACACCAGATACTTTCATATGGGTATCTTACTTTGTCTTTGAAAAACTTTGTAAAGCAGATCACATGATGCATACTTTACTGATGAAGAAATCAAAGTTCAGTAAGTAAGGTTAATCTTGTCATATTATTACAATAGTAAATTGTGCAACTGGAATTCAAATAACAGTTGATTAGATACTAAAATATGTATTCTCATTAAACCATGCTGACTTTCAAAACACATGAAAAATAAATGAACAATTAAGAAAAATATTAGTGAGCAATTTTACGTCAGATTAAATATTTTAAAAATTCTCTTTGATAGCTACAGTGTTATAGTTAGAAGGAATAAGTTCTGGTGTTCTTCAGTGACTAACAATAAAGAACCATACATTTCAAAATAACTAGAAGAGAGTATTTTAAATATTCTCACTGTGAGACGGCAAATGTTTATGATGATAGATATGTTAAACATCTTGATTCAATTATAGGAGAATTGAAACATCATGTTGTATCCCATAAAAATGTATACATATGTCAATCAAAAAATAAATAGGGACAAACTTTGACTGTTAACAAAATAAAATAAAAAGCGTTTGATACTATAAATTAATAAGGTATCTACACATAGCAATTAGTATTTGAGTCCTTAAAGATACATTGTAATTTTTGGATTCTTTTATATTCTCCATCTCCAAACCAACTATGTAGGCTTATATTGAAAACTTTTTAAAGGTACGGTCTAAAAATAATGTGTTGATAGTTTAATTTGCATTACCTTAGATAATTTTGTCTTGGATTCAGGTTTATCTTTGGTAGGAAAGTCATTAATGAGACGAGATCGATCATAATTAGCATGCTCTGATTCATCCAAGTAATCCTTATCTTTTCCTAGAGCTAGAAAAGAGAAAGTGAATTACATCTATTTTTATTCTCTGCAAAAGTGCTAATTGCATTTTCTTATAGTTTCTCAAGTTTTAGGTCAAGTATAATTTGCCCATCTTCCATGTGTTTCATAAATAAGCACAAAAAAGTAATCACTATAATTTGTCTTGCTTTTATATTAATGCTGACATGTAGAGTGAGTTTCATGAGAATTCAGTACATCCTGCAATTTGTTGTCATTAAGCATTGTGAAAATAAAATTAGAGACATGGGAATTAGGCCATATCATCTGATTTGAACTTGAGGATGTATTTGTAGGAATTGATTATATTTTATGCACTTATGTGTTTTATATAAAAAGTGTATTTAGGGACTGAGTATTTAGCCTAGCAGTTAAGACACCAGTGTCTCCCATTAGAGTAATTGGGTTTGATACCCAAGTCTAACTCCCAACTCAAGCTTCTTGATGATGCAGACACTGGGAGGCAGAAGTGATGGCTCAAATAACTAGGTTTCTAGCTCCCAGCTTCATGTCCAGTGAAGCTTAAAGTCATTATGGGCATTGGGGACGTGAACCAGCAAATGGCAGCCCTGTCATTCAAACTCTCTCAAATAAGTAAAAAAATAAAATTATTAAAAAGCTTCACTGATTTTGAAATGTGTTTTCTTAAATATTGGTAAGTTTTATTAATGTGGATTAGGTTGACAAGCATAACAAATCTGAGAAATCATTAGAGAAACTGTAACAATCACTATAAGAAATATTTATGATTATAGTTAAAAACAACAACTTATAAAAAAGGAGGAAGGACATTGAAAAATAATAGTTAACATGGGAGTAATAAAAAAAGGATGAGAGAGTATAATATCAATTAAATACAGAGACACATCTAAATAGTGAATAAGCTATAGCCAATGTAAAAGAGTATAAAATAGAGGACCTTTATGTGGTGGCTTTATCTATAATCAAAACCATTTATGTGTTTCACAAAATTCTATTCCAAGTGATACAAATATCTCTGCAAATCCAAAAGCAGGAAGATTGTTATATATATATAGCTTTTCAAAAGAATCAAAATGTCTTGAATAGAGTTATTTTATTGAATCTGTTGCTACCTATTAAACAAAAATTTTGACGTTGACAACAATATATATAGTGCTTTTAAATGTGCAAGGAATTTAACAGAAGAAAAGTATTTTTTCTTATGTGCATTATTTTCCTTTGTTAGTAATGTTTAAAATCTGTGATAGCATGAGATGTGTTGCTGTAAAGTATAAGGTTATTAGTGGTGGTGGCGTATGCTAAGTGCACAGATTATATTGTGCCTTTAGATACAATTAACAATAAGCTGTATTAAAATGCTCTAAGTATTTAGTGATTCTACCTGGATCTTTTAATAATAGGAAACTTTGATTGACAGTTAACATTTCCTGAGAATAAGTCATACCTTTACATGTATTATTTCCTTTTATTTTGATCACAACTATATAAAGTGGGTATGAGTTTTACCTACATTTAATATTAAGTAAACTAAAGAACATGGAAATTAGATAGCATGCCAAAGTCACTAAACCAGAAAAAGGTGCTTCTAAAAGTGAAACAAAACTGGATCTGATTCCTAAGTTGGTGTTTGTGAATATAGTGTAATATTTCTCATGGATTTAAGTAAATTACATTTCTTCATTAAAAAATGATTTACTAAACACCTATGACACGTGAGACACTCTATTAAGAATTGAAGATATGATAGAAACCAAATCCTGCCTTCTCCAAAGATATATGTATGTGTTAAAAGGCTCTTTTCTCCATTCTTCTGTTCTGTCACTAATCCTAAAATATTCTTGAGCATCTCTGTATATATTCTTGACTTTGAGGTTACAAGATTGGTAAAATTTCTTCCCTTGTGAAACACAAAGTGGGGAGGAGCCTAAATAAATCATGTAATTTCAGGCAACAATAATTATTTGAGAGAAAAGTAAGTTGATATTAGGGGTATAAAATGAAACACATGAATCTGGTTTATTTCAACATAGGAACTTGGGAAAAGAACATATTATGAATGAGGAGCATAAGAAAGTTGAATTGGCTGCAGCATTGGGAGTAAAAGGAAGCATAAGGAAACGACCTAGTGAGCCCAGACTCAAATTCTTCAAGGCATGGGAAGGCCACAATGAGTATACATTTTAAATTAGACTGGAAGCCCTGGAGGGATTGGAGAATGGAAGTGATGAGATTTAATTTCTCTTTTATTGGAGTTTCCTGTAACTGCTGTGTACAAAATAGACCATAAGGAGGCCAAAATTGGAGCAGAGAGACCAGTGAGGAATTTATTATAACAGCAACCAACAGAAGGTAGCAGCCACAATGAACATGCGGCAGTGGATGTGGTGAGCCATGGTCAGATTCTGAATATATTTGACAATAAGAGTACTTATTGAATGTATTCAATAAACAATTGAACAGATTTATAGTGATTTGTGGCTGTCATAACTGGAAAATATTATGCTGTATCATTGTAATTCCCTTTTGTACATAATCCTTCAATAGGTAAGAAATTTTAGAATGTTCTTTCTTATACCATCTAAATATGAAATGCTATAAAGAATAAATAATGGAAATGAGTGGATATTTCCTAATGCAATTAAATGAAACTAAAATCATCATGCACTCATTTAACTATTACTGTTTTGAGAAAAAAGATCAACAAATAATCCAAAAAGTTAAACAGGTAAACTTGTAGAAAGCAAATACCTAACACGAACCACTTTCTGGGTGAGTTCATTCACTAGATTAGATAGGAGTATGTGCTTGTTCATTGGGCTTAACTTGTGCTGATATTAATGAGATTTGTCTATTTCATTTCTAAAGCTACCTGATTTTTACCTCACTATGAGCATGGGCAGAATCAGTTACCTATTGCTTGTCAATGAAGATGTCTGTGTCCTTTTCATTCTCTAGCATTTTGTGAAGAAAAACATTTGGGTAATATTAGCAAGGCTTCTAGGATGAACGGATCAGACTATTGAACTCCAGGATTTCAAATTCATGGTTACATGGATCAAAACTTCTAGAATGCTTTTATGTGCACATGAACATATGGAAGCAGTGAAATGGTACCCTAGCTTTGTGATATGCTCATGGAAAATAGAATTGAAGGCTATGAGATGTTCATTTTAAAAATGAAGGAAACCAAACAACAACAAAAAATCTGAAACCTCCCAACTTGATTAGGTTTATTTAAATTATCATGTTCAATATACATTTTATCATGTGATTTTACTCCATCCTTTGCTCTCAAGATGTTACTTATTAGCATCAGGAATACCTAGTGTTCAATGGGCATCACTAGCCACTTTAAATGGAAAAAGGTCTGTACCAGTTGTGGTTATTAAGAAAGAAGGCCCGGGACTGATATTCCAGAGTTGGCGTCTCAGGTCCTCATTGATTAGCTGTCAAATTGGCAAGTTAGTTTATCTCTTGGTGAATTTGTTCCATCCTCTTTAAAAAGGGACTGATAATAGTGTCTTACCCAAAAGACTGAAATGAAAATTAAGTGAGATAAGGCAAGAAAAGTGTTTTGCCATAAGGGAGTGTTCCATAAATTCATTTTCCACTATGCTGTAAGAAACATGCTTTGATGGTAAAAGAACTGCCTGGTTAGTGCAGATATCTCTAGGCCCAGAAGAACTTGGTATGAAAGATAAGCTTAGTGGGTGAATGGAAAAAAAGGAATGAACAAGTATATGTTAAGGCTATGATGTGCTAGGAGCTGTGATGGAGCTATGCTTCTCCATTTAATTAAAAAAACTTGTCAAGGCATGGAACATCTATCTTAATGTACATCTGAGATCTCTGAGGTTTAGACAGGTTAAGTGATGTACCACAGTCACACAGCTAGTAAATAAAGGAATAGGAGTTTGACCAATGTCTGGCTGTGAAGACCATACTTCATCCATGAAATACACACATCTTAGGAAAACTTAGTGGAAACCTCCTGCTCTGAATCAATAAAATTAACATTTTTTTTCACTCGTAGTTCTCATTTAAACAATGAGAAATATTGATCCTTACTGAAACACCAACCACGATCAGTGAACTATGCCTTAGCATTAAAACTTGTCATGGGGCAGATCAATGTAGGTTACTGTGGAAAAAAGGATAAAATCATTCATCGTATTTGATCAGACTCATTAGTCAGGTATCATTAGTCCATTTGGCAATTGGACATTTCCATGCAATAATCAACCCAAAGCTAGAAGCTCATTTTGCCACTTTCTAAAAGTAAAACTAGAAACGAGATTGCTTTCCCTTTAACATAGAGCATATATTGCTAAAATACTTATTCAATCTTTAATTATACTCTTGATATATTTAACATCATTTTGCTTGATCTCTTCTCAAAGATGATAAAGGCATTTGCATTCTAGCTTCACAGCTTACTCTACAGGAGTATTTCCTAGGCAGGTGTTACATCCAGATGGATTACTGAGAAGCTAGTGATATTAAAGTCAGTTCCAGAGTCATTTTCATCTTTTATGAAGGCAAATATCACATCATTGGAATGCATTTTGTTAAGACATGCAGGAGTTGTGATGCTTTTCTAACCTGAATGAGTGATAGGCTGATGCTAAAGGATGCTAAAATACTGAGTTTGAGGAATAGCACATGCAGAGATACACATAGAAGTCAGGTAGGTCAAATGGCTGAGGCACACCAATGTGATAAGCAAAGAAATGTGGATTTGGAGCATCTAAACATTTCAAAAATTTGCTTGCTTTCAATGCAAAGAGTGACAAGGTGTCAAAAATGAAGTGCATAGAATTTATCAGAAAGCTTTTAAGGGCTAGATTGATTGTTAAACTATTAAGCAACTTGGGTGAATAAGTAGTGAAAAGTGCTGTGAAAATTTGTAAGATATATATTATATATATATGCTTATATAAATTATATATGCTTATAATTATTTATATAAATATATTATATATACTTATACAAAGATACTCAAGAGGAGGAGAAGTTTTGGTTTGATGTTTATTTCTGTTTTCTTATCAGAAAAGTAGTATTACCAAGCTTGTTCAGAATTAATTAGGAAAGATCTCTGATAGAGTCTGTTAGTATTTGTTCTGATGAAATGCTCTTTTTTGATGTTTTAAGTGGAATGAAACTGCTGCAGGATCTCTTGCTTTAATTAGGAAACTCAATAATCCAGCACTGTTTCTATTCAACACACATTTTTGAAAGTATTATAAAACATGAGTAATTTGCAGTCATTCAGAATGCTTTTGTGAATAATACAGTTCATTGTTTTAAGAATTATAAAAAGGCACTTTAGGAATGTTTTCAGAGAGAAACTAAGCGAGAATTTTTGGCTAGAAATTCTCATTATAGGCCACACATAATATTTACCTGGGGACTGTTTACAGGGTGGAGAACAATTTCACTTCTCAGACCAATTAAAACTAATTCTCTGGATGTAGGCCATGGGGAATTTTAAGAGTTCCAGGTGATTCAAGTATGTAACTGGAGTTGAGAACTCCTGACAAGGCAATGCAGACAGGCCACCAATGTGTTCACTAATAAAAACTCAGGGCTTAATTTGTGCTGGTTATAAATAAATTCACTTTGAAGTAGCATAATAACGGTTGAGTAAGTTAGTTTCACTTGTTTTTATCAATTTTGTTTAATTTTATTTCTATTTAATTATAAGAATTAAAAATCCCAGTTCAAAGGTAATGTTCATGTGTGATCTTGCTAAACTGAAGCAGATCTTGCCTGCAGATGACATCAAAAGTAAAAAGGGAGACTGAGAAATCCTGCCACTGTTGTAGTTAGAAAAAATGAAAAAAAATGTGTATTATCTACTAATGGAAAAACAGGATAAAATCTTTCAGTATCATTACCATACCAAATTCTCAGTGATAAAAATTTGACAACTCTAGAAATAATAGTATACATTACTTATTTATAAAAATTAAAAGAAATTTGCAGAAGACTAACAGCAAAAATAATTAAATTTCTTTTGGGTTATGGGATTTGTTCATCACAAATCCTATTATAATATTTGAATTCCAAACTATAAAATAAATAACAAATTTTGACCTTAGAATATTGAATTCACCCATGAAATACTAAAGAACAAATCCATTTTTTTATCCTTACAAAAAGGAGATTTGAAAAATACAGCTTCCTTTGGAGAAAGGGAAAGGAGAATGATAACATTAGAAATCAACTCACCCAAGCAAAAATCGCTGAGGTCAGCAAAAGAACACTTGAGCACAGAATCTTTCTTATTCTCTTCGGTGTCAACTGAAAAAATAAAACATTGCATAGTTTAGAAAAGCAAAAAACATAGCAGGAAACTACCAGGGTGAATGATGGCCATACATAAAGAAACATGTTAACAAGTTGAAATTAGTTACTTAAACCTTGACTCTCAACACAGGAAAGTAACATCTAATATTTTAACATCTTCATCCTCTTAAACAATTGGCCACAAAACCATATCGGATTCACCAAAAGGCAGCATTGTTGTATTTTGATTCTTGACATTTGTGAAAAGGGCCAGAGTAAAGGAATAATGGTGTGATACATATGGACTGACGTGTGAGAAAGAATGTCTAAGGGCAGCCACCGCCTTTCTTTTATGTGGAATCTGGCAGGCTTGTCCCTAAATTTCAGCCCTTGCATGTCAACATTTAGTTGCCAGCATTCATCCAACCACATGCTGCTCCTGCAACAAAATCTTCACTGCTTTATAGTCAGTATTAAAACCTTCAATTGCTCTTTTTGGGAGACTTTTATTGGTGACATATTCTACTCAAATAATGACTATAAATTCTCACCAGGAATGGTGTTTATTCCCCAGTAAAAGGGATGCAAATAGTGGCAAAATGAACCCTAATTAATTTAGCTGAGCCTGCCTTCCACTGCAGTCAGTGGGAGAGCCAGACTCATATGGGATTGGCTACTTTTCTAGGAAAGGAAGGTATGAAATCACGGCTGGCCAAAAAATGGGTGTTGTTCTGACTGGCAGGATTTAATGGGCTCTCCTCTGCAACTTAATTCCCAAAGGCTGCATAAATACTAGTCAAATGGGAAAAGAGAAGAAAAAATCTTTTGAGAACACTAACTCATTTAAATCGGTACAAGAAAACATATTGCTTCTCACCTTGCTCAGCTTTATCAGCAGAAATTAAGGTGACAGAAGTGGGAGCCTGAGATTCGCTTTCAGTGGCTTGGAAGAGAGAAGTGGACTGGCTCAAGCTCTTTGAGTAAGCATAGCTCTGTGCAAGGCAAGGCAGGGATCGCCGAGATGGTTTTAATGATGTTTCTTTTGTTATTTCACTCTTGCTTATATTCATACCTGCAAATCCAAAACAACAAGTTCTTGCAATAAGAGGTAATAAACAGATATCAACAACTAATTTCAATTCTTTGATAACTGATTCAAGTACTCTTAAAAAATTCCATTTAGTAATGAGAACTAATTCTTGTATATTTTGTTAGGGAAAGCAATTTGAGATTGCTGTGAAGTAGTCTTTAGATATAAACAGCTCCTCTTTCAGTTTGAAGTTAAACTTTTTTTTTAACAATTCTGAGGAAAAAAAATAAACTGATGTTCAAGTTCATGTAGGAATTGATGAAAGCAAATTATTTTGACTATCTTTGTATAAACCTAGCCATTTAGGTTTTTAAGCAGCATGATAAATAAAAGCAACTGCTTTAACATTCAAATTGCTATTACTAAATGGAGCTCTTCTTTCTGTACCCTCCCCTCTCTTGGACACAAACATAATGTATTATCTGTGTTCTAGAGGCAGGAAAGAGATGACAGAGTAGAATAAAAAAAAAAAAAAAACAGCCAGCAAGCAGGGATCAAGAGAGCCTTCCCGAGCTCAGGGTCATAACTCCCCCATTCATGTACAGAGGCTAATCTGCAGAAATAGGAGTGACCCTTAATAGGACTCTGCTTCCATATGCAGAAGCCCAGACACACTGTGTGTTCCAGGAAAGAATGGTCCCATTCCCATATCCCCACCTATCTGCATCTCTGTTATAGCAATCCTAAACTGCAGAACACTCATCACCAGGTGTCTCTGGGCATTGCCACTTATGACTGCATCTCCCACTCAGACTGTTTCACTAGGTCCCTGGGACCATCAATCAAGCATTACAAAAATCTATTTAGTATCCTCCTCAGCTTTTTCTCCGGATAACTTAGTCCCCTCCTTAATCTCACCCAAAACCAGGCACCTCCTCACATCACCCACTACTGACACTGCATTTATTGCTCTCTTCTTTTTCACAGTGACCTCACTTCAGGTCAACCAGCCGTAAGGGGGAGCAGACATAGTCCGTGCTCCTAATTGCCTCTCCCAGGTAATTCTTCACCCCTCCCCTCTAAAAATAATAAAATAAAATAAAATAAAATGAAATAAACCTTTTACATTCCTGTCATTAGAGAGTTCCTCTACTCTTCCTCTTGCTGTCAGTTTCACTTACCAGTTCCTGGTTAGTTCCCATTAAAAATATTGCTTCTAAGTCACCTCCCACTGCTTACCAGTTGTTTTCATCTACACAACATGTTCTTTTAATGACTTAGTTTATGTTTGCATACATTGCTAGAACTCAAGATCCATGATGGTACGGGTTTTTGCTCAATTTTCTCTGTTACATTATCTCCAGTGTCTAAAACACTGAATAGTTCCTGGAGGGCTCTCAACAAATGTTTGTTGGATTAATGCGTCCTTGCAGTTGTCATTTGTCCAGGGGCAGGATCATGTCTCAGGTTTTTTTTTTTTTTATTATTATTATTTTTAAATTCATTTATTTGAAAGGCGGGGAGAGATAAAAGAGAGAGGAGAAATTTTCGATCCACTGTTTCACTCCTCAAATGACAAATGACAGCAATGACCAGAGCTGGGACAGGCTGAAGATAGGAGCCTGGAACTCCTGCTGGGTCTCCCACACAGGAGCAGGGCTGAAGCACGTGGGCCATCGTCTGCCGTTTTCCTATGCACATTAGCAGGGAGCTGGATTGTAAGTGGAACAACCTGGACTTCAGCCGGAACTCACATGGGACTCCAGAGTTGGCAGGCAGCAGCTTAACATGCTGTGCTACAAAGCCAGCCCCATGTATTAGGTTCTTTTATCTACATTACCTACTGCTAATTCCTGCACATATGTGATATTCAGGAAACGTTTGTGGAATGAATGTTTGGTTGTGACTAAGCTCTTTCAATAAACGTACTGTCTTGAATCTGCCTATAAAACAGTGTTGTAGCCTCATCAACAAAACAAGTTTGTCAACTATGGGATCTCTACAAAGTTTAGAGCCTTATTGTTACAATTCCTTATTTCACTTTACCTTCATAAATGATAGCTTTTAAAAAACTGTTTGATCTTGAATTACTCCCTAAAATGCTTCTTACTAACATGTGAGTTGAGCAGTGGGCTATGTATGCTGTCAGTGGAATGTAAACAAATTCATGAAAGGTATTCACTTCAGTTCTGAGTTTGGATTCCATTCAAGACAGAGCAATGGGTCCTGTTATTACTGAGTAGATATCACTTGTAAGGCTCTGTGATTGACACATTTTTTTTTTTTTTTTTGACAGGCAGAGTTAGACAGTGAGAGAGAGAGAGAGAGAGACAGAGAGAAAGGTCTTCCTTCCGTTGGTTCACCCGCCAGTGGCCGCCACGGCCAGGGCACTGCGCCTATCCGAAGCCAGGAGCTAGGCGCTTGCTCCTGGTCTCCCATGCAGGTGCAGGGCCCAAGCACTTGGGCCATCTTCTACTGCCTTCCCAGGCCACAGGAGAGATCTGGACTGGAAGAGGAGCAACCGGGATAGAATCCAGCACCCCAACTGGAACTAGAGTCTGGGATGCCAGCACCGCAGGCAGAGGATTAGCCTACTGAGCCGCAGCGCCGGCCGACACATTGTTTAATCCTTTTTGGGAGACATTTATTTATTTTACACAACTAAATAACATAGAACATTCTCATTTTAAGAGGTTTTAAATTACAGAAGAAAATAGAATAAGAAGCAAAAATACCTTTTTTTACAGATTCCCAATTCCAGCCTCTTCCCAAATTGAATAAATTTAATCAGATTGCTGATCATTGTCTGTGTATTTCTCGAACATAAACATATAACCAAATTTTTTCTTTAAAAGTGGGATTATACAGTCACATTTCATTATCCCACCTGATATGTCTTGGATACTTTTACATTTTGGTCCATATATATCTACACCAGACTTTTTAAATTACTACCAAGTATTCCACAGTATAGGGTCATAATCTATTTGCTAATTCCTCTGCCAAAAGGACAGCCAAATATTTTTCAATAGTTAACTTTTGAAAGAATACAGCTATGAGCATACTTTACTTATATAAGCCCTTTTTTTTTGCAAGCATTTATTTCTCTAGCAGAAAACAGATACACTCTTGCTAAGTTGAAGGACATGAATATTTATCATTTGTATAGATATGCAAAAGTGCCTCCCTAAAAGCTTTATCTTTTCATGCTTCCATTAACAGAACAAGATGAGATCTGTCTCCTATGACTTGGCCAACTCTAGACACTATCAGCTATTTTCTTTGTGGACAAAATAAGAAGCCAAATAACAACAACAACCCTCGTTGATTTAATTTACATGTTACAAATTGAACATGTTTTCATGTACTTTCAAGCCAATTATAACACCTAAGTGACTATGCTGTTTAATAGTTGTATTATTAGACATTTGCTTAATGATTTACATAGATACTATTAAATACCCCATTTACCATATGTACTACACAACAAATAAAATTTACATAAGTCAAATACAATTGTGTATAATTGTTTCATTTAATTTTAAAATAATCTTAAAAGGCAGGTATTGTGAATTCTTCTAACTGAGGGGCATAGAGAGGGTAGTAATATGCTTTAAATTACAAGGATAAATAAGTAGAACAGGGATTCAAACTCTAAGTTGTTGTAAGCACTAAAGCCACCACATGATCATTCTTCTACAAATTAGTATGAAAACTAAAACAAGATCCCTTTACAGACATTGAAATGCAAAGAATTAAGTCCATACCAACAGAGGTTGAAATACAAAGGGGCCAGGCATCAAGGCTCACTAGGCTAATCCTCCACCTGTGGCGCCCACACCCTGGGTTCTAGTCCTGGTTGGGGCACCTGACTCTGTCCTGGTTGCTCCTCTTCCAGTCCAGCTCTCTCCTGTGGCCCAGGAAGGCAATGGAGGATGGCTCAAATGCCCTGCACCCGCATGGGAGACCACGAGGCGCCGGCCATTTGGGGGGTGAACCAACAGAAGGAAGAGCTTTCTCTCTGTCTCTCTCACCGTCTAACTCTGCCTGTCAAAAAAAAAAAAAAAAAAAAAAAAAAAAAAAAAAAAAAAAAAAGAATAAAACAGCAGATCATCTGATTCTCTGAAATTTCATATCCACCACCTTTCCATGCTGATTATATTAAAACAAATGTCAAATATCAAAGTTGAAAGTTGAAAAGGGTAAGGTATGTGCATTAATATATGGAGGATCCAATTAATAACATTTGCTTGCAAATTCTTGTCTTAACCTCACCTTTTCCATAGAGTCATGGTTACCACAGGTGTGGCCAAGGAAAAACTGAAGAAAGGTACATTTTCTGTTATGATAATATCATAAAACAAACAGCTTTATATCATTCATATTTTTAGGCTATTGGTAGGCATTTCATGAATAAGTTTCAAGTCTCTAAGGATGTAGTCAAATGTATGAATTTGCATAAAGACTCACAGAGATACTATGTTGTAATGGCCCTGTGTGGTGAATAAGAATTTTGAAAAAGAAGTCATAAAAGAATTCTTGAAAGCAAGGATACTTGAAATATGTTTTACCAAAATAAGGCATTGTCGAACAGATGAAACTCAGATAAACCTAGAGATGCAAATTTTATCTTTCTGCTTTATAAAAAGATATATTTATTTTTCACATTAATTTTCAGGAAACAAAGTAAACATGAACTAGAAGGGTTGGCAAGAAAGAACTGTGAATTGTAAACAATTGGAGATTCATTCTCGGTTTTCTGGGACTCTGATAGCAAGCAAGGAAATCAGTATTTTGAAGAGGAATTCCCCAATGTCCACTGAAAGACTGAGACACCTCAAACAGTAAATGGATCGTTTTTTTTTTTTTAATTTTTCAATTCTAGTTGGAATAGGTTTTTTTTTCTAGTAGAAAATATGGGTAAAAAGAATATATATATATATTTTTTGAGAAGAATTTGGGGGAGGTACATAGATGGAAGACAGCAATAATTGATAGTAAAATGTTGAACTGAGAACAAAATACTCTTAGCAGTACCTGGATCCCGGATCACTGAAAAGTGGGCTTGACACACATTCTATAATAATACTATTCACCTTAATGCATTTGATGTGGGATAAGATGGCCAACTGAGCTGCTAGTCATAAACCACAAGGCCTCGCCTCTGAAATTCGAGCCTATTTGTCAGAACACCCTTTTTCCTAGGATGCCTTAGTTCATCAGGTACCTGGGCAAAGGGTTGCCATGTAATACACACACACACACACACACACACATATATATATATATATGAATATATAGATAAAAGAATATTTGTATTAGAATTTATATATATTAGAATTTTATGGAGGTGTCAAAAACTTCCTAGGTGACCACACTACCTCATAAAAAGAGATACTAAGAGATGTTCTCCTTGCTCTTCCATGGGAGACAGGAGACAAGGATGAGAAAATGTAGAGGGTGCTGTCTCTCTACTGTCTTTTGCCCACCTCCCTGTCTCTGGGCTCACTACACTCCTATGCTTGTGTATGTGTATTTGTTTTCTCACCTTGTAAATAAACAGTCACTTTGTGCATCATATCTGTGCCTGTCTTTAGAATGCTTCTCTAGGTAGAAAGCAAGGAGGAAATAGGAATAAGAATTTAGACCTCACTTCTCCCACATAGCTTTGATTGCAAGATGCAGCTTCAAAGAAGAGTGATTTATACATTCCCTTTCTTATAATATTTAAACATAAGAGTTTGTTTTATTGTATTTAGGTGAAAGCTATCACACTGGTTGATTTTTTTTAAATAAACTTATATGAAGTGAGATGAACTCAAATATGTTTGCCAATCCATCAATATTTTTTGTCATTTGTTACATCCCTATATCCACTTATTTATTTAACTTATATATTGTCCTCTGCAAATACTTTGCTGACAGTGTTTATAGTGGCAATGCTACAGTGGAGAACAATAAGAGAATTTTATCTTCTGAAGCAGTCAGGAACATTTTCTCATGAGGCATGTCATATTAGGGCAGAGACAAAAGAAACCTAACGTACAGAAACTTGTTTATGCATATGTCTTTCTAGAGGTGTTTTTAGGCAAAGATAACATACAAGTCCATGACGAAAGTCCGTGATGGGGGACAGTCTGCAATGTACTTTTATAATTGATACAAAGTCTGTTTATGGTAAAATAAGCAAGAGAGTGGTAGGAATGTACTATTGCGGTATTCCAGGTGGGGGATAAATATTAGCTGCTGTTTTACTTTTGGTCAATTATTTTATAAATTAATTTGTTTATCTTTTTCCGTGAATTTATATATCTCATGTACTTTTCTTGAACAACTATGTATTTTTAAAAGCATGAAGCATTTTTAAACACTTCAAAGTATTTAATATTTTCCCATTTCAAAGAAGGGAAATTAGGAGAGGTTAAGAAATTTACTTAAGGTCACAAAGCTAGTAACTGGCAGAACTGACCTTTAAATCATAGCTATTCTACTGCAAAGTCCTTAATCTTTTCAGTATTTCCTCACATGCCCCAACCCTGCATGGTTCATTCCTATGGTTGTGCTTGCTATAAATATCACACAAATTTTGAGCAGAAAGCTGTGATGATAGAAGCCCAGAGTTTAAGAAAAGCTCAGGAACTATAACAATTCCACATCCACAATCTTAGCCAACTGAGAAATATATTTTCATGAAAAAAGAATATGTTCTTATTGATACATTTGAACAGTAAGTGTTTACCCACCACCACAAAATTGCATTTCTTATGCTGATATTTAAAATAACAGCTACAGATAATACAAAATTTGCTATGGGTATCAATGTGTACTACTGAGTCACATAGAATAATTATCAATTATTATTTCTACAATTGATTTTTTCATTCAATTATTCAAACATTTATTTTGTAATCACATACAGTTCTTGAGTTCTTTGAAATCTACACTTAGCAGCTTGTGTAAAATGGTGCTCTCAGGGGAAGCAGATACATAAAACAGAGTGTTAAAGACCATCATAAAGGTATGGACAGGGTATTATACAATTACCCCAAAGCAACTTCTAACCCAAATCTTGGTACCTGTGAAGCATTTAAATAAGCTGTTGCTGCCTTTTTATAACATATTCTCTCTTCTTGGCTTTCATTTATTTATGCATCATGGATTAAATTTTTTTTCTGCTAAGGCTTATTCCAGAAGGTAAAAAAGTATGCATAAATTTTTCCACAAAAATATTGTTGAGGCCAGCATTGTAGTACAGTATATCAACCCATATTGGAGACCAGGTTAGAGCTCTGGCTGCTCTTCTTCCGACACCACTTCCAGTAACATGCCACTAGGCAGCAGCAGAGAGCCCAAGTAGTTGCCTGTCACCCATGTGGGAGACCCAGATGCCTTCCAGGTTTCTGATTTTGGCCTAGCTCAGCTCTGGCTGTTGAAGCCATCTGAGGAGTGAAGCAACAAATGGAAGATTTCTTTCTTGCACTCTGCTTAGCAAATATACAAATAAATACTTAAAAAATAATGCTGTAGAAAATATATGCCAAATGTGACTTAGTAGACTAAGTTTCCACCTGAAGCACCAGCATCCTGTATGGGCACGGTTTGAGTCCTGCTGCTACTCTTCCAACCCAGATCTTTGTTTACGGCCTGGGAGAGCAGTGGAAGATGGCCTAAGTGCTTGGCCTACTATAGTCATGTGGAATACCTGGAAGAAGCCCCTGGCTCCTAGCTTCAGTGGTCCAGCTCCAGCCATTATGGCCATTTAGGGAGTTAACCAGTGAATGGAAGACCTTTCTTTCTGTCTCTCCCCCTCTGTTTGTAACTTTACCTGTCAAATTAATAAATAAATAAAATATTTTAAAAATGTGATGCTTAAAGAAAATAGAGAAAATATCATTGGAGATAAAAAAGTATCCTACATCCTGCTCTGCATTTTGCTACCCATAGATCTTTTTTTTTTTTTTTTTTTTTTTTTTGACAGGCAGAGTGGACAGTGAGAGAGACAGAGAGAAAAGTCTTCCTTTGCCGTTGGTTCACCCTCCAATGGCCGCTGCGGCTGGCGCACCGCGCTGATCCGATGGCAGGAGCCAGGTGCTTCTCCTGGTCTCCCATGGGGTGCAGGGCCCAAGCACTTGGGCCATCCTCCACTGCACTCCCTGGGCACAGCAGAGAGCTGGCCTGGAAGAGGGGCACCAGGGACAGAATCCGGCGCCCCGACCGGGACTAGAACCCCGTGTGCCGGAACCGCAAGGCGGAGGATTAGCCTAGTGAGCCGCGGTGCCGGCTCGCTACCCATATATCTTTAATACAGTGTTTTCTCATTTTTTGAACCGAGCATTTCCAAAGCTATTATATGGATCGTATTTGCTAGAAACACATATAATTTAAGCTGAATGACTGATATTCTAACGTTCTTAAGAGTGCAATTTTTTTCAAAGTTTTACATCAAATGCCATCAGTTTTATGCTTGTGATCCCATTATTTTCAGCAGCTTTTCTTTGCTTAGTGTGTTTAAAATTTCTCGCACAGCATAGTCAAGCTTATTTCCTTCCATTTTCCAAAGTTCCATTTCTTTCCTTCTATGACTTTACCTGCCACCTATGAATAACATTAGAAAATTGCTCATCTAATGAATCTTGATGTGAATGGAAGGGGGGAGGGAGAGGGAAAGGGGAAGGTTGCGGGTGGGAGGGAAGTTATGGGGGGGGAAGCCATTGTAATCCATAAGCTGTACTTTGGAAATTTATATTCATTAAATAAAAGTTAAAAAAAAGAAAAGAAAATTGCTCATCTAAAGGTAATAACTAGAAAGTAATCAAATATCAGATTTTGTAAGCAAATGTAACTCTGTGATCCAAGGATAAACCTATGGAACTGTAGGAACGTGTCATGTCCAAAACAGAGAATACATTTTTTCTAGTACAACCATTAGTACCAATTCCAACTGTACTAAGAGAACTTTATAAATACTATCACATTTAAAATTATCTAATGAAATTAGCTTCACTTGTGTATACATAAACTCACAAAACATGTTATTGTAAATAAAATATCTTCTAAAAAGGCATTAATAGAATTCACAACTGAAGATGTCCTAAAGAGGAAAAGCTGTTCTTCAAACTCCATTTATCTCAATGGGTTTTGAGCTTAAAGGAGGTTTGTGTTTTGTTTTGTTTTGTTTTGTTTTGTTTTTACACTATGTATTTGAAAGACAGAGTTACAAGGAGAGAGGAGAGACTGGGAGTTAGATATTCCATCTGATGGTTCACTTCCCAAATGATCACAACAGCCAGGGCTGGGCCAGGCCTAAGCCAAGAGCCTGTAACTCAGCCAAGGCCTCCCACATGTGTGGCAGGAACCCAGGAACTTGGACCACCTTCCGCTACTTTCCCAAAGTCATTACAAGGGAGCTGGATCAGAAATTAAGGAGCCAGCACTTGAACCAATGCTCATATGGGATGCCAACATTGGCATTGATGGTAGTAGATTAACTCACTGCTCCACAGTGCTGGCCCCTGATATGGAGTTCTTAATTGGAAAAACAGACATTTTAAAAATCCAGTAAGAAAACTAAATTGTAAAGAAAAAAAAAAAAAGATTGACTGCTCTCAGTGCAAAGTACACATTTTTCTTCAAGAAAATTAACTCATCCTAAGTATTCATGTGAAATGAAAGAACATCTAATAATTTATACAAGAAACTTTGAAGTCTAACTAATAAAGTGTTAGAAGAATTTGGCATATTTTAGCAGAGAAATTTTGATACTATTAGGTAATCGATTTTAAGTCATGTTCATAAATGGAAATATCTAAAAATACCAAATACATTTATCTATCTCATGTGGTTTAGTAGGAATTCACACATTCAGAAACATTTGAAAATGGATGGCCTGAGATTGAGTGGTATCTTGGGATATTATTTAGTTTTATAAAATCCAAATGTACTTTTCTACATTAGTGAATATAACAAAGCATATTCATCTGTATTATAAGAATTGGGAAAAGCATAAATGTGCACAATTTTCTAACTTGTCTTACTTGTCAAAATTCTAGTAGTTCTGTCTTCTTCAAAGGAACAGTTATTTTATTACTTCCATGTAGTTTTATTAAAAAATATTTATTTGAAAGTCAGAGTTACACAGAGAGAGAAGGAGAGGCAAAGAGAGAGGGCTTCCATCCGCTGGTTCACCCCCGAGTTGGCCGCAAGGGCTGGGCTGAGCCGTTCTGAAGCCAGGAACCAGGAGCTTCCCCTGGGTCTTTCCCTTATTGTGCAGGAGCCCAAGGCCATTTTCTATTGCTTTCCCAGGCCATAGCAGAGAGCTGGATCGGAAGTGGAGCAGCCCAGACTCGAACTGGTGCCCATATGGAATGCCGGCACTGCAAGTGGTGGCTTTACCCACTACACCACAGTGCCAGCCCCCTTGCATGTACTTTTTTGGTGGAAATTATTGCTAGTGAAAAAAAAAATCAGCATTTATTGAGTACTTAAAACTTGTCAAGTACATCTTGTATGCTGGTGATACTTCTTGTAATCATTCTATTAGGACTTGTCACTGCCACTTTATGTGTGACAAGGCACAAAGGACATAAGTGCATTGTCTCAAGTCCATATCTTGGAATATTGGAGCTTGGAACAAATCAGGCCCAACTGATTTTGAAGACCATTCTTTGCAATATAACATGTTTCTTAGTCTATTCAAAACTTCTTTACCGTAGTTGGCTCTTCACTCAGTTTTCAGCTTTGTTGTCATTTTAAAAAAGAACAAAAAATGATGTCTATTGTGTCAGGGTCCTGGTAGGAAAGAGATAGCTGTCTCTGACTAGGGTGCTTGAGTAAAACTCACTAAAGGGAACATTTGCGACAGTGGGATAAGGATCAATGGGATCCAGTGAAAGTCTGTAAAGCTTGCTGCAGTTAATAAGGGCCTGAAATCTTACCATTCTTAAACATGAAGAAACAAATGGAGGAACCCAAAGACAATTATTGGGGGAGAGAAAAAAAATCTGTAGAAACTGTGTGCTTAGATAGAGGTGGAAACCAGCGGGCACAGACAAATCCAGGAGGGCCAATGCATCAATTTCCCACTTGGCAGTTTCTGATCTGCTTCTGATGCCTCCCACTGCTCAGATCTACAAGGTAGCTAATTGTCATGGGAACCCCAAGCTTTCATTGTCCTTATTGGTCTGCTTCCTGGAAAATGTGGTGAAGTATAAAAAGGTTCAACATGGAGAGATAAATGATTACCCACTACACAGGTACAGAGTGCAAGTTCAGAGCAATTTTCAGCACAACCTTTGGGGACAGAAATCACAGCACATGCTTTTGCTATTAGAGCACAAAATCTACATTTTTTGGTTCCACATATTGCAAATACCCTAAGAAGCATAGAAGCAAACATGAGAAAGTAACTATTAATTTTAGTGAACTTTTGGTTGCTTGGTATCAGACTCCATGCTGTACACAAATGTGAACAATACATACTTAGCAAGAAAGAAACAAGAAGAGCTAACAAAGGATTAATTAAAGCAAGAATAAGTAGCAAAATTAAAATTTAGTCCATTCAAGTAAGTTGTATGGGGGTGCTTAAAAAGTTCTCTAGTGGCCAGCGCTGTGGCTCAATAGGCTAATCCTCTGCCTGCGGCACCAGAAAACCGGGTTCTAGGCCCGGTTGGGGTGCCGGATACTGTCCCGGTCGCTCCTCTTCCTGTCCGGCTCTCTGCTGTGGCCAGGGAGTGCAGTGGAGGATGGCCCAAGTGCTTGGGCCCTGCACCTGCATGGGAGACCAGGAGAAGCACCTGGCTCCTGGTTTCGGATGCTGCAGCGCGCCAGCGCGCCAGCCGCAGCAGCCACTGGGGCTGAACCAATGGAAAAGACGACCTTTCTCTCTGCCTCTCTCTCACTGTCCACTCTGTCAAAAAAAAAAAAAAAAAAAAAAAAAAAAAAGAGTTCTCTATCGAGTTTGATGCAAGAGACAATATTGACAGAATGGTATGAAATTATGAAGGACTTTGAAAATTGATACAAATGTTTTAACAGTTCTAAAGGTGAAATGAGTGCCCTCATTTTACCTTTATCTTTGCACTGTTCTCTGATTTACAACCATTAGTATTTTCCACATCCTAGTAATTTCGCTTTTAAATGCTGTATTTCCTCTCTACCAGATTGCACATAAGAATGTTTGTTGGTAACACCTCCCTTATCACAATAAACATCTATTTGAAGTTAAACACCTCACCCAAGTTACAGTGTGTACTTTTCTTCAATAGTCCTTCATATGCCTATAGTTACTTATTAGGGTATTATTTAGCATATGGTCTCACCAGGTGTAAGGTAGGTTACAAGAGGCGAAGATTATGTTTGTCTTATTAATACACACAGCTTTAGCTCCTGGAACTGTGTCTTCACATACAGTATCAAAGTTAAAATTTACTTAATAAAAATTTAGTTAAGACCCCATTAATAATTAACTTACTGATTCTGGAATTTGACACGCTATTGCAATACATGATAAGTATTCTTTCTAGACAATAAGAATATGGTGGGGAACAAAACTGATAAAACTCACTAACCCTATAGAGATTAAAATCTCTTTTCTAAATATTTATTTATTCATTTAAAAGTCATCATTACAGAGAGATAAGGAGAGAGAGAGAGAGAGAGAGAGAGAGAGAGAGAGAGAGATCTTTCATCCACTAGTTAACTCCCCAGATGGCTGCAATGGCTGGGTCTGGGCCAGGCCAAAGCCAGGAATAAGGAGCTTCTTCCAGGTCTCTCACCTAGGTAGCAGGGACCCAGGGTCTTGGGCCATCTTCTGCTTTTCCTAGGTGATAAGCAGGAAGTAGATGGGAGGTGGAACAGCCAAGACAGGAACTGGCTCCCCTATGGGGTAGCAACTTTACAGGTGCTACACCACAATGCTGGTCCTCAGATTAAAATTTCGAATGGAAGTCAAGACAAATGTTTTCCTTATAGTACACCGTCCTGAAACTTGCATGGTCCTACAAAGTATCCCCGGTACTGCTGGTTAAAGGACAAATGAGTGTGCTTTTTTGTTGTTGTTAAATTATTCATTTGACAATGTGGTAAATAAGATGTGAATGTAATATTTACAAAAATGATGATCCACACACTGATTTGAGCTATTTCAAATGATCTCTTTTCCTTACCCTATTATCATCATTAATCTCCTTGCTTCTCTCCTAGGATCTATTGGATGTATGAGGCAGAATTGATCTTGAGTGCCAATTTCCACTGCCTTTGAAAGGTACTATGATGCAAAAGGCTTTCTTTAGACTTGCACAGAAAAAAAAACAAAATACAGATGTAACAAATAAATTAGCAGCAGAATTTTTTTCCATTAAATATCCACTTATTCAAACTTATAAATTCATCAGATGTAATCTGTGTACAATTAATCTCTTTATTCCTTTCAAATATCTAGCAATTTCCTCATATGCATTTTTATCATGTTTTTCTGTCACTTTCTCCTGAAAACATCAAAATTTGAGGTAGGGCTCTGACCACATGTAAAGCTTTCTTAATTCCCTTAGGCAACATTACCTACCATCTCTCCTGGACTTTTTATTAAAACACATCCAGAGTACATCCATTCAAATACTGACATGTATCTTTCTCCTTCATTTTCAAGATACTTGTTTCTTGAATGTATTTGGTTCATAGAGGTGGATGAACAGATGTGTAAGGTTGAGAGTTTCACCAGTGTACAGTATCTGACAGGTTTCTCATATTTAAAATATGAATGACAATACATATCTCATATAATTATATGTATGAGGACTACATAAATAGATAAAAGGATAAAAGGAAATTGGTACAATAATGCCTGACAATCAGTATGCCCTGCCTGTGCTATTATTATAACTGAACCAATTATGACATATATACATGAGATATAATAAGATTCAAGCAAGATTAAAATATGAAGTTGGTAGAATATCAAAAGGAAAGCTTCTTGAGCTTTTATATCAAAGAAATAGAGAATATGTGAGTTTTATTTATCATAACATAAAATCTAAAAAGGATCTACACCTAAATTGGAATCAAATTATATCACAAATTTGTTAAAATAATTTAAGTAGAGATGTTTTGATATAATCATTTATTATCATGCTTAAAACTTAATTAGTGTTTAATAACTTATGCCTGTTGTATCAGCATTTGGAGAAAGACAGGTAACCATCTAGCTGGAATCACCAAGTAGTGATCCCTGAAGGAATCGGACATCTAACAGTCCTTCATCTCATTATGTATACCAGAAATGTATTCCCCTTTACCTGCTTTTATTTTTAGATGTGAAATAACTTTCCTGATGGAATAGATTGGTTATTTTCAGGACCTTGGTTCTCAATCTTTTGTATGAAGTCAGCTAAAAACAAAGAGATTCCTGAAAAGTTCAGTCACCATTGATGTGTCTCATGCTTGTCAAGTTTAACAAAAATATTTGTTTTTCCTAGCACTAACACAGCTGTTGATGGACTTCTAAACAAGTCAAACCACTGGTATCTCTTTTTTCTCAATAGTTTAAAACAAATCCTGAAAATGAAACTTTTGATTACCTTGAAGTTATTGTTTTGAAAACCATGTTGGTGCCTCTCTCATCACACTCAAACGGCTTTGAGTGTGTGTGTGTACAGGGGCAAAATTAAACTCCTGATCATCTTTACCTGCCTCATGGAAGCAGGATCCTAATAAGAGCAAATCTTGGGCTTACGTTAGGATAGAACATTTAATATCTTACAGTGTCTCTGGCAAGCTGAGAAGTTACAACATTGCCAAGAGCGATGTGACTGTTCTACTCTGAGGAGCCTGAAAATGGCATTTGCAATTTGGCTGTGCAGACATCTGTAAGGCAGGAGAAACTTGCATCACACCCTGTCCCAGAGCAGGACATTTCTGAAGACTCCCATAACATTTAACAGGTTTACGTGGCGTTTTGAAAAACTACAATTCTGGTCCAATCCCTTCCAATGGCTTGATGTTATTTGTAAATACTAGTAGGTTAACTAGAAGCAAATTTGGTGGTGTGTAGAATCCCAACACACTGTAACTGGTCTAAGCAGTACCGCATTGGAGAACAACCTGTTCTGTATTTTTAGCCTCTCATGAACATTTGTAACCATGGATCTTCCCACTTCTTGCCACCTGCTGCTGTGGTGCTTACTTATGGGTTTCTCTATGCTGTGCCAAGTGTAAAAATTTGTACATCTGCTTTTAAACACATGTTGATATTTCATAACTGAAAGCTAATTTCAAACCTTAAGAATGGGAAAATTATTTTACTAATTCTAGAAAACCATAGAATATAGTATTGATTGTGAGCATTTTTCTCAACCAAAGAAAATTTTAATTGTTACTACTGATGTTATTGTAAAAAAAAGTCTGTCTGTTTTTAAAAATAGTGAAATGTAGTAAAGATATAATATTATGTTATTATTAACTGTTTAATTATTTTCTGTTTATTACTGATAGTTTATTTTTTGCCTATTATTGGCCACCTACTCTTTTGGGTATATTTGTTTTACAGGAAGTCACAGCTTGAGTTTTAGTTAATATCATTTGAATCTTCATGCTTTAAAATCATATTTTAAACATCACAGCTTTACTGTCTTCAAGCAGATTATACTATTTTTTAAAAATTTCTGAGTTCAATAAAATCAAGCTGTGTTTTGTTGAATAACATCTATTCTCTTTATGAAAAGCATATATATTTCAATAAATGATCCATGTTTTATTTTCTTCCACCTTTATTTTTAATTTACATAGAATAAAATATACTTTTTGGTATAGAGTTAAATGAGTTCAACACATACATAGATTCTAATAATCACAGCACACACGGGAAAAATTCCACTACCCCAAAGAATTTACTTGCCCTGTTCATTTGTGTCCAGGCTTTCTCTTCAACCTAAAATCATGACAAATGTTCTTCACATCTATATCGTTACCTTTTCCAGAGGACTATACACTGTCTAACTTTTAGATTTAATTTCTTCACTTACCAAGATGCATTTGAGATTGTGTTTTCAAGACTATCAAGAATTTGTTCTTCAGGGCTGGCATTGTGGCACAGTGGATAATGCCACTGCCTCTGACTCTAGCACACCATAGGGGCACCCATACAATTGCCAGTTGTTCCACTTCCAACCCAGCTCCCTGCTTTTGTGCTTGGGAAAGCAATAGAGAATGATCCAAGTACTTGGATCCCTGCACCACCGAAGAGGACCTGGAAGAAGATCCTTGCTTCTGGCTTTGGCCTGGTGCAATCTGGGCCATTGTGGCCATTTGGGGAGTGAACCAGAGGATAGAAGATTCTCTCTTTCTGTCTCCCTCTTTCTCTGTAACTCTGCCTTCCAAATAAATAAATAAATTTTTTAAAAAATTGTTCCTCTTTATTACTAAGTAGTCATTCCATTGTGTGGCTGTTAATTCATTCACTGAAGGATATCTGGGTTGCACTCAGGTGGATTTTGTGTGTGTGTGTGTGTGATTATGAATAATGTTACTTTAGACATGCACATAGAAGTTGTAGATGATGTCCTATTTGTATATTTTTGCTCTTGTTATTTGAGCTTCTTGTGTAATATCTAAAAATTGACGCCAAGGACAATGTTAAGGAGTCTTTTGTAAAAATTTTACTTCTTTTAAATTTTATTGGGAGGCAAGAGAGAGAGAGAGAGAGAGAGAGAGAGAGAGGAAATCTTTCCATTGGTTCACTCACCAAATGCCTACAGTTAATGTTGGGTCAGGCCAAAGCCAGGAGCCTGAAGCTCAATCTGGATCTCCCATATCTGGGACCTAAGTACTTCAGAAATCATCTGTTTTCTCCAAGAGTGAGTGTTATTAGAAAGCTGGAATTGGAAGTGAGACAGGACTCAAACCAGGCACTCTGATATGGGATGCTGGCATCTGGAACGGGATCTTAACTTCTGCACCAAATGCCCCCCAAAGGACTTTTGCCCTACATTTTCTTCTAGGAGTTTTACAGTTTTTGGTTTTCAGTGCAGTGTGTAGAAATCATTGCCTACTACAAAGTTGTAAACCCTTTATCTTATATTTCTGTAGCTTTACCATTTACATTTATGTCTATGATCTGCTAGGAAGTTTTTATATACAATATGTGTCAAAATAATATTTAACCATGTGATAGTCTTATTTTTGCACGTCTTGTTGAAAACATTGTCCTTTCTCCATTCAGTTGCTATATAACTTTTATAAAAAATCAGTTGTCTATATTTGTCTGGGTATCTTTCTGTTTTTTTTTTTTTTTTATATATATATACTGGCAATGCCTATCATTTCACCTGTGCCATGATATTTTGATTCTTCCAGCTTTATAGTAAATCTTAGAGTCAGGCAAGGTGATTTCCAATTTTTTTTCTATTACTGCCACTATTTGAATTCTTTTATCTACCCTTACAAGTTTAAAATTTTTCTATGTTTTTACTTTTTTATTATTAATTTAAAATCAAGAATGCAAAAACTGTAAGGTAGTACACAATGAGTACCCATAAACCCCCACCCCGTTTTCCCTATTAACATTTCAAATTTGTATGTTTGTCACAACAAATGAACCACATCCAGTTTTCTCTAATCTTTAAATCTGAGCTCTTTTTATCTCTCACAGCTCACCTAACCTCTAATAATCAGTATTCTGTGTTCAGGATGAAATTGTTTTTTAATTTTAGCTTCCATGTATAAGGAAGAATATATGGTATTTGTCTTTCTGTGTTTGGCTTATTTCACTCAATATGATGCCCTTCAGTTCCAACCTTTTTGCTGCAACTGATATGATTTAATTCCCTTTTATAGCTGAATAATAATCTATGGAGCATATATACTATATTTTCTTTATCTATTTGTCTGATAATGGAGACCTTGGTTGATTCTATATTGTGACTGTTGTAAACAAAGGTGCTATAAACATAGACTTAGTTCATCATTATCATCATGAAATCCTGTTGATATGATTGAGACTTCATTAAATCTGTGTATCAAGCTATGTATCAATGTAAGAAGAATTAGCATCTTGACTATATAAAGTCTTACTGATGGAGATGGTATGACTGATGTGATCATTTTCATACTTTGCTCCATACAAATCCTGCACATGTTTTGTGAGATTCATAGTTAATTATTTCATTTTGTTGGACCAATTACCAAAGGCATTAACTTCACTTTACCATTTTGAATTATTTATTCTTAGTGTATAGAAATATAATTGGTTTTTATTTATATGGTATTCTATGAACCTGCAAGTTTGTTTATTAGTTCCAGGAACAGTTTTGTAAATTTTTTGAGGTTTCTCTACATAGACAATCAGACTGCCTGCAAAGAATGATAGTTTTATTTCTATCTATTTTTCTTCCTTTGCCATTCAATGACTTCTATTTCCTTTTATATACTCATGGTATTTTTAGCGCTTCTACTATGATGCTGAGCAGGAGAGGTAGAATTGGATACCTTGCTAGTGTCTGATCTTAGCGTGAAAGAAAACAGTGTTTTACAATCATTGTACATAGCACTTCTATAAATGCCTTATTATCACTTTAAAGGAAACTTCCTACTATTCTTGTTGTGCAGATGTGTTTATCATGACAGCATTGAATGCATTTGGGTTTTGGTATCAATTGATATATTATGTAGGTTTCCAGTCACATTGATTTTTGAGAATGGATTAGCCTTAAATCTCTAGCTGGTATTTTATCTATTTAATTCTCACAATTATCATCAATGGAAGCTTTAATTATGTGTATTCATAGTGATGAAAACCAAGGTTAAGTAACTTACTTAAGTACATTCAACACAATAACTGTCAAACTTTCCACCTGTATTCAAGTTCATGGGATTTCCAGGCTATGTTCTTACTATATCTCTCTGTCTCTCATCTTGCAAGAAGAGGGATTATTTTTGGCCTCTAGGGCAAACAAAAACTTCTCTCTCTCCTATACCCTACTTAAAACACAGAGAGTCCCTTAGAAGATTTCAGGAAAAGGACACGCTTGTTCCAGGGCTCCATACAGTGAATCCAACGGTGTGTTGACTAAAGAGAAAATAAACTGCAGTATTTATTGTCTTGGTCTTGCTTCTTTGTGGTATTTGTCTCTTGTGTATTGGTAGTTGTGACTTTGAAGTTGAATCATGTACAGGGTTTCTGTAGATAACCCTTTGTATAATAACAATTTAGACTACACCTTAGAGATGGTTATGTTTTCATTTTTATTTAAGAATTCTTTGTGTTTACCAAGGTTTTGAAGGTATGTGATATTAAAACTAAGCATTAAATACAAGGCTAGAAAAAAACGGACCTAGGATATAATAAGATTTGTAGCTGTTTTATATCTTAAAGCAGAGTACAGTTCAGTGAAGCCTTTAATTTAAAGGTTCTAGTTAGGAAACAAACAAGCAAACAAAAAAACACCACAGTTTTTCCTAAATGTATCTCATCTCCTTTGCATATCTTGTTCATGAATCTGTGTTAAGACTGAAAGCAATTATTCTAACCTTCAACTAAATCTTCATTTCAATGCAACAAACAACTGGACAGCAACATCCACCCTAAAATATCTGTTGGATAACAAAAAACTGCTTAAAGATAAATGCTATTTTATTAGTTTTGAGGAGGATAGAATTTCAATGTTCTTGTGAAAAACATGTTTAGGATATATAGAATAAAACTTCTTATCTAAAATAGAAGTTAATAAGAAAACAACCGCCAACCTCTTAAAAGAATCCATGCTGAGAATGCTAACTGTTATATTAAAACTTAAGGATGTGGCCGCCCTGTGGTGTAGCGAGTTAAAGCCCTGGCCTGAAGCACCAGCATCCCATATGTGCTCCAGTTCTAGTCCCAGCTGCTCCAGCTCTGATCCAGCTCTCTGCCATGCCCTGGGAAAACAGTAGAAGACGGCCCAAGTCCTTGGGCCCCTGCACCAATGTGGGAGACCTGGAAGAAGCTCCAGGCTCCTGGCTTTGGATTGGAGCTGCTGCAGCCATCTGGGGAGTGAACCTTCGGATGGAAGACCTCTCTTTCTGTCTCTACCTCTCTCTGTAACTCTGTCTTTCAAATAAATAAATACTAAAAAAACTTACAGCAATAAAAATTTAAAAATAATTCATCATTCATAGTCCATTATAAAAAGCCTAGTATGAAATTAGGAGGGAGACCATCATCTCACAATTTTCTTTTAAAAACTGACAGAATAGAAATATTTTAATATTGTCAGTATAAAATTATAATGCATTTAAGATTGACAGACTGACATTATAGGAAAAATGCTTTCAAAATCATTTACATCATGCAGATATTTAATGCCCATTTTAAATATATGGGAAAAGAGAACAAATGACTGGTTTTATTTCTGTTGGTTTTCTTTTTTTTACCGTGCAATTTCTTTTTATTTATTTATTTATTTTTAAAGATTTATTTATTTATTTATTTGAAAGGCACGGTTACAGAGAGAGAGAGGCAGAGGCAGAGAAAGAGTGTCTTCTATCCACTGGTTTGCTCCCATGATGGCCGCAACAGCCAGAGCCGTGCCAATCCAAAGCCAGGAGACAGGAGCCAGGAGCCAGGAAACTCTTCTGGGTCTCCCAAGCAGGTGCAGGGGCCCAATTACTTGGGCCATTTTCTACTGCTTTCCCAGCTCAAAGCATAGAGCTGGATCAGAAGTGGAGCAGCCAGGACTCTAGCCAGAACCCACTCGGGGTGCCAGCACTTCAGGCAGCAGCTTTACCCACTATGCCACAGTGCTGGCCCCTTTCTTGGCTTTCAAAGTATCACCAATCTTTAATAAGTTTTCTTGCAATGTATCACACAAAAAAACAAAAGATCCTTTGGAATGTCCTCCTTAATCTTTGAAAAGAACAACAGACCAATGAATAAGTGTCTTTTTTTTTTTTTCTTTACTGTTGGAAAATGAAGTGCAAAGAAATGCAAAGTCAAATAAAAATTAAAAAAAAAAAAAACAATCTCCTACTAGCTGTTTGGTTCTTTTCATCAGAAACTGATGCCATAGTTGCCCTTCAGATAGACTTTCATTGACCTTATAACTTACTTAATGGATCACAGTCTCTGTACACTCAAAGAAGTAGCAATGGATAAACAGAAGACACTGGAGATAATATGGGTCAGAGTGTAACATTGAAACTCTAAAAGTAGCATCTGCAGTCACAATCAACAAATTTTTGAATGCAAAGTCTGAGAGTTAATAGAGGGGACTAGCTATATAGAACTCTCATTTCATCTTCTAAAATTCCTAGCATGTCTAGCATCTTGGCAATTTTCCATATGCCAGTTGATACAATGGCCATAGGGAAAGTCTAGTTCCTAAAAAAGTTTCTAGGTACACTCAATAGTAAGGAGGACAGAAAGTAGCTCACAGTCATTCCCAAACATAGACACACACAGACACATATACAGGCACACGCACAGATACACATAACAATAAGTAACTAAATAGTTTTCTGCATTGCTATCTATGGCTACTACTTCAAGACGACAAGTATGTATAAGGGTGGAGTAGGTATTTTCAGGATAAAATAATTCACTCTTCTACATCATAAACAAATTTCCCAAAATCAAACCAAATAAATTGACTAGATCATAATGATCATTGACAATTCTGAAAAAGAATATTGTATATTAAGAAACAAATTCAAATCCGGTAATTACAATAGCACTAAATATAGAATAGCTTCCAAAGTTCTAGACAATTCCATTTACAAGGCTGTAATTTTCTGTGATTTCCAGTGGTTAAATCTATTACTGTGTGTTTAAGAGAAATCTCAAAGTCTTTTTTGCAAAATATATTCCAGTTATTCTTGTCATCTCTACTTTTATTTAATATTTGTTCAATTTCTTTAATTCAATTTTCATGACACTTCCAATAAATACAAAGATATAACCTCAATGGACACATTTTTATAAACTAGGACAGGAAGCCTTATGTGTAATTTTTTTCTACTAACAAATGTGTGTGTTTTGTTTTTAATAAAAATATTAATAAAACCCAAAGATGAAAAGTGTGAAGGGGCATACATAGTTATAGAATCAAAAAGTTACAGAATCAAAAAGGGAGAGAATGATCCAACATGGGAAGTGAGATACACAGCAGACCCATTGAATGGCAAATGTCCTAAACAGCACTCTGGCCTCACAATCAGCCCTTAAGGCACGTGGATCCGGCTGAAATGCCCATGAGAGTATTTCAGGCATGGAAAGCCAAGACACTCTGGGGAAAAAAAAAAAAAAAAAAAAAAAAACCCTAAATGAAAGATCTCCATGAGTGAGATCCCAGTGGAAAGAATGGGTCATCAAAGAAGGAAGTACCTTTCTCTGAAGGGAGGAGAGAACTTCCACTTTGACCATGGCCTTGTCTAAATATGATCAGAGTCAGTGAACTCAGGGGGCTTCCATAGCCTTGGCAGCTCATGACAAGAGCCTAGGGTGATTACTGATGCCATAAACAAGAGTGTCAATTTGTTAAGTCAACAACAGGAGTCACTGTGCACTTACTCCTCATGTAGGATCTTTGTCCTTAGTGTGCTGTACATTGAGATTTAATGCTATAACGAGTACTCAAACAGTATATTTCACTTTGTGTTTCTATGTGGGTGCAAACTGTTGAAATCTTTACTTAATGTATACTAAACTGATCTTCTGTGAAAGAAAGAAAGAAAGAAAGAAAGAAAGAAAGAAAGAAAGAAAGAAAGAAAGAAAAAAAGAAAGAAAGAAATTATCAATTCCCAACTTGACTCTCACTGGGATTAAACATGACAATAGGCTGATCTGATTTCATCATCATTTAAAAAATCATCTATTATTTTTCACTTTATGTTTCTGTGTGGGAGCAAAATGTTGAAATCTTTACTTAATGTATACTAAACTGATCTGCTGTATATTAAGAGAATCGAAAATGAATCTTGATGTGAATGGAAGGGGAGAGGGAGTGGGAAAGGGGAGGGTTGCGGGTGGGAGGGACGTTATGGGGGGGAAGCCATTGTAATCCATAAGCTGTACTTTGGAAATTTATATTCATTAAATAAAAGTTTTAAAAAAAAAGTGTGAAGGGGCATACATAGTTATAGTTATGACTTCAGTGCTTTGGAGCTAAGTTACAACATACTTTGTAAAATAAAGATTTAGGATGATAGGATGACAATTTGCAAATATATGTGACTGAAGCAGGTGTAGCTGTCTTCATTTCCTCTTCCTGTTTTCATGGTCACCATGGGAAACATGGTGCCAAGCCAGGACTCAGCACTGCGTGTATATATAGCTCATAGCTGCCATGGAATTACCATTCTATAGCACACTCTTAAATGTTTGACTCTACTGAGTCTCTTTAGAAAAGAATCTCTGGCTTCTGAACAATGGCAAACACCTAGAACATTCATGTCCAGAAACACTCATAGATTGTTCTTGCTCAATTAATAATTTTAGTGACTAATGAGAGCAACCTGGAGCGGTCATTTAAGTCAGAGTAGAGGAAAATATAAAAAATCTGGTTCTGCATCAATGTTTTCCATAATTTAACATATCCAACAATAGATCCACAACATAAATACACTCACACAATCCTTCTCTTTTCTGCACTCACAAGTCATTTTCAAAAGATTTTATAGCATTTAATCTGCTTACCTAATAATGATTATTTTTATTTTCATATGAGTATTATTACTAAATGTCATTTCTAATATCTGACTCAGTCCCTTGATGTCAGGAACCATAGAGGCTCGCTCATTTCTCCCATAGTGGCTTGTGTAGTGTTTTACATTAATGTGGACAACTTCAAGAGTCATGCAGATTTGAGTACACCAGGGGCATTCCTGTTACTCAAAATACGCATCTCACATTCAAATTTCTAAAGCAAACCTTACGGTATTTCATCAATAACCTAGTATTTCACCAAACTAAAGTTATAAAAGGTTAGGGGCTAAGAGATTCTTTGAGTGTAATATCTTTTAAAATATGTATACATGGAGATATTCTTTTGGACTAATTTTAATGATTTTGGTTATTATTTATTTCTCAAACAAATTCTTTATTTAGCCCTCCTATTTTTAAGCTAAATATCACTATAACTGATTATATCCATTGTGGGAATATTTTCATGTCACACACCAAGCTGGATTATTTATGTAAAATACTTCCGATCAAATAAAATGAGTCATTATTCTCACCCAACAGGTGGCTGAATACATGAGTTCTGATGGATTAATTAAATTATTTAAATTCATATAAAGACTTGAGCTGATAATCAAAGCCAGATTTGTGTTTCTCTAAATGCTATCAAAATTTCATACAAACTCTCATTTCTCTATAAACATTTTCTAATTTTAAATTATCATTTACTGTCTTTAATGAATACAATATTCATGTATCTTGAAAATACTTGTTGACAGGGGCTGGCATGTGGTATAGCAGGTAAAGCCGCTACTTGCAGTGCTGGCATTCCATGTGAGGGCCAGTTAAAGTCCCAGCTGCTCCACTTTCAATCCACCTCTCTGTTTATGGCCTGGGAAAGCAGTGGAAGATGGCCCAAGTGCTTGGGCCTCTGCACCTGCTGCATAGGAGACCTGGAAAAACTTCCTGGCTCCTGGATTTGGATTGGCCCAATTCAAGCAATTGCTACCATTTGAGGAGTGAACCAGTGGATAGAAGACCTCTCTTGTTCTTTCTACCTCACGGCCTCTCTGTAACTCTGCCTTTCAAATAAATAAATAAATCTTTTTTAAAAAAAGTTGTTATCAGAGATCATATTAAAATTAACATATGAAATAGCAGATTTAATGTCTACTAAACATTCCTGCTACTTCAGTGTCCCAAATCAATCACATGCATTGAGAAGTGCTCATTCCTTGTGCTCTATTTTGGAATGTCACAAGGAGAGTAGAAGATATTGGATTATAACATTTAGTCTTAGAATCTGAGAGGAAGGGAGGAGAAATAAAATTCTAATTATCAGCACGAAGTGTCAAAGCAGTCGTATAACTAAATTTAATCCTTAGCAAGAATATATAAAGATAAAAATTATGAAGAACATGGGACGAGAAAATTTAAGAACTGGTTTTTTGGGTTATGTAAATGAGCAGAGATGAAAGAAAAATGTGAGATGATTATAAAACTATTATCTAAGTGCCTGCGGACAAACATGAAAACTTGTCTCCCAGAGATGACACTGGTTAGAGTTTGTGAGCCTATTCCTGAGTGTTTTAAATGGAGTGACTAATGACAATGCAACATTTAATTAACATGATCAATCTATTTAATAATCAGAAATAACTGCTTTTTCTTTCTTTTATACTAGTTAATATCACTAAGACAGACTGGCCTGTCTCCAAAAGAAGTATTAGTTTAACTGTTGGTTACTATAGGTAACAATGGAAATAAAATGTTTTTCACACTGGTAAAATTCTCTTTAGCTACTCTAATCTATAATAACACTGTTGTTTGCTATACTACGACTATTTAATAACACTTTTCTCCCTTACAAAATAAGATCCTTGCAGACCAGAGCCACAATGTGTTCATTTTTTTTCTGAAACATGGGATTCCATACTCTACATACTCTGCAGAGAGAAACAAACAAAAACAAAACAAAACAACAGAAGAAAGAGGAAATATTTCAATCTTCAGCTACATCTGAGTTGGTTTTCCTTTGACATTTTATAAATCAATGTTGCTGGCCGGCTCCACTGCTCACTTGGCTAATCCTTCACCTGTGGCTTTGCACTGGGTTCTAGTCCTGGTTGGGGTGCCAAATTCTGTCCCAGCTCTCTGCTGTGGCCCAGGAGGGCAGTGGAGGATGGCCCAAGTATTTAGGCCCTGCACCTGCATGGGAAACCAGGGGGAAGCACCTGGCTCCTGGCTTTGGATCGGCGCAGTGCGCCAGCCGCAGTGCACCAGCCATAGCAGCCATTTGGGGTGAACCAACGGAAGGAAGACCTTTCTCTCTATCTCTCTCCCTCTCTCTCACTAATTCTGCCTGTCAAAAAATAAATAAATAGCAATAAATCATTGTTACTTTTTTTCTATTTATCAAATTTATGAGAATTCTCTCTTCTATTTCAGTGAATTCTTAAAATTTAAGACAATAAATCTATCTTACAATCATATAAGCCCCCTGCCAGATATCCAGTAATCTCTTAGCTCAGGACAAAAAAAAAACACTGCTTTTGACAGCCAGTGAATTTCTGAGTGGACAGACAATCCATCCTCTCAAAAATGTAAATTTCAACTAATACTGCTCTATCATTAACCTCTGTAATTCTGCTTAGATTCTGTCATTCCATTGCTATAAAACTGTCAATGGCTCCTCCAGGGCAGCCTGTTCATACTCACATGTTTCCAACTGTAAAGAATTTTTTGTATAACAAAAATTTCCCTTCATATGGTTCCCATCCCTGAGCCTTGTTCTGCTCTGCAGAAAATTGCAAAATAAATGCAGTCTTTCTTCCCTGTGACAGCTCCTCAAATATTTGCAGACAGCTCTCATTTCACTTTCAAGATCTTCCTTCTCTCCACTAAAGATTTCATTTTTGCTAACTGTTCTGTGGATGTTTACAAACCACCTCTTCTCTTTTAATTCCTCTAAAGGTAGTGATTTGGAATTCAGAACAGCCTACATTCAGTTTCATTGTGCTATGATCCGTTCATTACACAAGCCACTCACATTACAAAAGAAGTAAACTACTTACAGCTATTTAAGACAAGTTTTTTAACTCTAAAATTTATACAAAGGGAACAAACTTCATGTATTTTATATATGCAGTTTTAAGAACATAACGATATCTTCCACCCTACCCCTCTCCCTCCCTCACACTTATCCTCCCTCTTCCTTCTTTTCTTATTGTTCTTTTAAGTTTTGCAATGGAATTACTTTCAAATTAGTTTATAATAACAAGCTTAACCCTCTACTAAATAAAAATTCGACAAGTAGTATATAGAAAAATTACTGTTCTTCAATAGTACAGACAATATAAATTCAATTAAATTAGGTTTTCCTTTATATACATTCATCAAATAGAGACATTTATCCCAATGATTATTAAGTAATTTTCTAGTAAATTACTTTAATTGCTATATGATAAGGCTTCAGAAGGCAGGAAATATGGACTATGCACAACTCAGTTGTGAAACTACCACAGAAGCCACCATAATGCCTGGTACAAAATAGGTATTCAATAAGCAGCGCATAAACATTAAGGGAATGTTAAAGATTAGTTTTGTATTAAATATCATGCATTTCAGCTTTATTTACATTTATACCATCATAAGCATTTTCTTCTGTAATCCATCCCATTCATGAAAGTCTTTAATGTGTCAAGGTTGATAAATAAATTCTGGATCACCAGTTTATAGGCTTACAGAAATGTAGAAACTTACTAAGGCATGGGTCATCATCTCTGAGATAGTCATTTAGCTACTTATCTTTGCCTTTTCTCCAAGGGCACCATGACACCCATTCATTGCCATCTTACTTATACACAACTTACTCTCTTCTCTAAGGTCTGTGCTCACACACACACACACACACACAAACACACACACACACACATACACACCAGGAGAGAGAGAAAGAGAAGGAGGGAGAGAGAGGGAGAGAGAGAGAAAGGAGGCAATTAAAAACAACCTGGTATGGGAAAAATAGATGGTATTCATTTCTTTCTATACTGATAAAAATGAGAGAGGCCAATCTGATTTCATCACATATATCTTGGTACTTAAGTTCATATACTATACAGTAAAGTTCGGGTACTAGCATAATTCATATAATTATCTCTACAACTTCTATAGGTGAGGGAAAGTTTAGGTATTAGTTGGAAATAGGGGATAAAATTAGTGGTAGGGAGACAGGGCACTGATGGGCTGTACAGGAAAGTAGGGATGAACTCTGAAAGACCTGGCATAGTGTATTGAGAATTTTTGGCTTTATCTTAAGGGGAACAGACAGCCTTTGCAAATTGTTAAGCTACAGAATGACAGGGGTTAATTTGTATTTAACAATATCATTCCACTCTTATGTGGACAGTGAATGCATATAGGACATAACTAAAGCCATGCCAAGAAGTAACTACATTGCTTCAGTTATCCACAGGAGAACCTGTGATGGCTCTAAAATGTGACTGTAGTTGCAAAACAAGGACAAAGGCAACAGAATCAAGAAAGTGAGAATTCATGGCCATGAAGTTTCATTGGAACTATTCATGTAATAATAAATATAGGAGAACATTTCATCAATACTTGAGAAGGTTCTGATAGCATGGAGAATAGAGAAAGCACATGTTAGTCCCAGATGGGAAAGGAGGAACAGTAGAAGACACAAATAAGTTATGGAAGAGTGAATGATTTTCAAAAGGTAGGTCTGGGCATTCAAATTAGCAGAACAACAAAAGCATGACCTTGGATAAACTGATTACATATTCAGGGAACTAATTAAGTTTTAACTATAGCAGTTTTTTTTTTTCTCTGATCCATTCACACTGTTGGATTTTGTACTCTATGACATAATGGTTTTCTAAGTCTGTTACAAAATTTTCTTAGCACTTAAGGAAATGAATTCAAATCTTAATTTATGTAAACAAATAGCTATCACTATAGCAATTTACAACCTTGAGGGTAAAGGGATAATACAAGAAACTGACATTATAGATCACTATGCCAGTAACACTACCCCATCTACACACCAGCAACAATAGACTAGCCACCCTTTTATGCTGGGCTGGCTGAATGTTTTATTTATTAATGTTTCCTACAAAGATTATGACCTGATAGGCAAGTATATGGCATATGTGCATACTTCTTATTTCACCTGTGTAGATGGTAGGTCTAGATGGACCCCAAACCCTACAATACCAAACTGTTTCCAAAGACCTAGTGATGCAGAGAGAAAAATTCTATGAAAATATAATTATCAAGAAAAATGATAAGTGTTTCATTAGTTACTTATCACACCAAAATTCACATAAAAACAAATCCCAATACAACAGCTTAAGAGGAGTGGCCTTATTTTCCTTACTTTCCATGCAATAATTCCTATCTTCACAAAACAAAATGCTTATTAAAGTCTTTTTTTACTTGAAACAGAATCAAATATAGAAATTCTAGTCAGTAAAGAGGGACAGATATTCTGCAGAACAGAAAGGGAATACATTTGTTTTGGGAAATAGTAATTCTCCAAAATAATTAGGCAACAGAACATTAAACAGGCCCTGTAAAATGAGCAAGCCCAGAATTCTTGCAGAAATGAGAAGTCCAGCAAAACAGAAGCTCAAATTCATCATTTTATGCCACATAGATAAGGTCTTGTAAAGCCTGGAAGTTATTCATTGTAGTTTCTTATTCTCATTCATTCATTCATTTGCATTATTGAGTACTAACTATGTAATACACACTGCTCTAGACTTATACCAGGAGGATGAACAACATGGACATAATCCTCCCTTTTTTAATTCATATATAAGTGAGAAACTCAACAAAGATGTGATTTCAGTTATTTTTAAAAACCGACAAAAATGCAAAGCATAGAAACAGTCAGTCACGAATGGTACAATTTTAAGTGAGGAAAACAGAAAAGTTCATTCTGAGGAGGTGAAAGATAAGCTAAAAATCTGAACAAAATGGAGAATAAAGCATGTCCTTGGCTGAAAGCAAAACAAATGTATTTCCTTGAATTAAAAAGTGACTGAGATGATCAAGGAAGAGTAAAGAGGCCTCTATGGCTACAAAACAATGGGCAGGAGGAGAGTAGTTAAATATAAAGTAAAGACAAAGCCAGCAGTCATACAATGAAAAAGCCTTTGGACCATGAAAAGAAGTTTGTCTTTTGTTAAAAATATTTATTTATTTTCATTTTTATTGGAAATGGAGAGAGACAGATGGAGAGGTATTTTTCATATTCATGTTCACCTCCAAGTGCCTGGAACAACCATGACTGAATCCAGAGCCCAGAAATCTCAGAGTCTCCCACATGTGTGCCAGGGATGCAACCACTTGAGCCATCATCAGCTGCTTCCCAAAGTGTGCATTAGCAGTAAGCTGGAATGGAAGCAGTGTTAACAGACTCAAACCAGGTACTCCAGTATGGGTGCTGGAGTCCTAAGTAGCAACATAATCCAAGCCCACTGCCCACCACTCAAGATTGTTTTTTATTTTAATGGGGGGCCATAAGAGGGTTAAAAATTGTGACTTGGGGCCGGCGCCGCAGCTCAATAGGCTAATCCTCCAACTAGCGGCGCCGGCACACCGGGTTCTAGTACCAGTTGGGGTGCCGGATCCTGTCCCAGTTGCCCCTCTTCCAGGCAAGCTCTCTGCTGTGGCCTGGGAGTGCAGTGGAGGATGGTCCAAGTGCTTGGGCCCTGCACCCCATAAGAGACCAGGAGAAGCACCTGGCTCCTGCCATCGGATCAGTACGGTGCGCCGGCTGCAGCGCACCAGCCGTGGTGGCCATTGGAGGGTGAACCAACGGCAAAAAGGAAGACTTCTCTCTCTCTCTCTCTCTCTCTCTCTCACTATCTACTCTGTCCAAAAGAAAAAAAAAAAAGTGTGACTTTGTCTAACGGCTGATTTTGAAGGTTCACCCATCTACTATGTTAAAAACTGATTGGCGGGACCAGCACTTTGGTACAGCACAGCCTGGGAAAGCAGTAGAAGATGGCTCAAGCACTTAGGCCGCTGCACTCACCTGGGAGACCTGGAAGAAGCTCCTGGCTTCAGATCAGCCCAGTTCCAGCCATTGCGGCCATTTGGGAAACAAACCAGCAGATGGAAGACCTCTGTTTCTGGTCTCTCCCTCTCATTGTCTCTAACACAGACCTCTCAAATAAATGAATAAATAATTTAAAAACAACAATTACAACAAAAACAGGTTGGAATTCATAAAAACTGAAACTGAGAGAATGATTAAGGCTCGGAAAACAGAGGTTAATTAATGTCACAATGAAGGACAATCTGAAAACAGGATCTAGTCCAGTTGCATTTTGAAGTTATGGTCAAAACCACTTGCTGATGATTTTTCCCACATTTCCTCTTTGATTTTGTTTATATAAATTAACCTATTGATTCTCACTTTTTACATTTTAGAGATTTTATTCTACTGAAATGATGAATCTAGATAATGACTTTCAACAACTGCTATTAGTAAAAAAAGAGAGAGAAGCCAGATGAAAGTATGCAATGCTGACTATGAGATAGTCTTTGATAAAAATACAATCTGCATATCACCGAAACTAGCTTTCAGATAACAGAAACAATACCAAGAGAATTAAATCGGCAAAATATAGAAACTGAGTAAACATACAAGACAAATATTTAAATTGTTCATCAACTAATCTACGAGAGACACTTAATTTTCATCTGTTCCTCTGATGATTAATATTAGGGGAAGTAATAATTTTTAAAAAATCAGAATACTTCAATTGGTTCCAAGATGGCTTAATAGCAACAGGACAGTCTGACTCACATGCTACAAAATTAATATTTAAAAAGGAGAGAAACTATATACCTAAAATAAAGCTTCATTAAATCTGCAGCAGGAAACCCAGTAAAAACGATAGAGACAATCCTGGTCCGCACTGAAAGAGCAACTACGCATCAAAAAACAGCAGAAACTTGGACCTGGGGAAGAGAACAATGGCCCCAGCAAACCAAGTGAGAGAGAAATCCATGGGCCCATGCTGCTGCAGATAATAGTGGGAGGGAAAGCTTGGTGACTGCTTTTGAACTTCCAAGTGAGCCCCCTTGGACAGCAGAGACAGGAAGAGATAAATAAATAAATAAATAAATAAATAAATAAGGAGGTTGTCCACACAAGTTGTACCACACCAGTTGCTTGGCAATGGAAATCTCCTACCCTCCTACCACTGACTAGCAGTGAGCATGGTTACCTGGGGTGGGGTGGGACAGCGGGGGGCTCTGCATGCCAGCAATCCACAGACCTAACCAGACAAAAAAACCCACCCTGAGAGCTGAGTCTGAAAAACAGTGACTGCATAAGAGGAGCCAAAGTGTGGCTAGGTGCCCTACAACTGCAAAGCAGTTCCCTGCATCCCCCAATATCCTCAATTACCATACGGGTATGTTTACTCAGTTTCCATATTTTACTGATTGAATTCTCTTGGTATTGTTTCTGTGACCTGAAAGCAGCTCATACCAGAGGGAACAGTGCTCATAGGAAAGACTCCACAGATCAAATGTGCAGTTCATTAAGCAATGTGAATGAGTGCTGAGCGCACCAGGAACTAACACGAGGGCATCTTGCAGCTGTGAGGACAAGAACAAGTCATACCAAGAGAGCTGACCATTCTCCTTAATCTAGTTAACCAGAGAAGAGCTACCAAGCCTAATGGGGGTCTTACCTTGGAAACTTTAAAAGAAATGTTAAGTGATTTAAAGGGAGACATAGACTCCAATACAATAGTAATTGAGGAACTTCAGTACCCCACTTTCAGCAATGGGCAGATCAACCAGACAGAAAATCAGCAAGTAAACAACAGAGATAATTGACACTATAGACCAAATGGACCTAACAGATATATACAGAATTTTTCACTCCACTGTTGCAGAATACACATTCTTCTCACTGGTGCATAGAAGTTTCTATATGATTGACCACATGCTATGCCATAAAGCAAGTCTCAGCAAACTCAAAAAAATTGAAATCACACAATGCCTCTTCTCACACCACAACTGATAGAAGCTGGAAGTCAGCAACTCAGGAATCTCCAGAAAATATGAAAACACATGGAGACTGAACAGCATGTCCTGAAAGAACAGTGGATCATAGATGAAATCAAAGGAGAAGTAAAAAAAAAAAAGTTTGAAAAAAAATGAAGATGACAACTTATCAAAATTTATGGGATACAGAAAAACAGTGTTAAGAAGAAATTCGATAGCAGTTGGTGCATATATCAAGAAATTGGAAAGGCACCAAATAAATGCGTTATCAATGCATCTCAAGCACCTAGAAAAATATAGCAAACCAAAGGCAAAACCAGTAGGAGAAAAGAAATAATTAAAATCAGAAAAGAAATAAAATCTAAACAAAAAATTAAAAAATCAGCAAAACAAAGAGTTGCTTTTTTGGAAAAAATAAACAAAATTGATATATCATTATCTCAATTAACCCCCCAAAAAGAGAGAAGATCCAAATTAATAAAATTAGAGTTGAAAAAGGAAATGTAACAACAAACACCACAGAAATGAAAAGAATCATCAGGAATTACTACAAAGATCTGTATGCCAACAAACCAGGAAACCTAGAAGAAATGCATAGATTCCAAGACACAGACAGTGTTACTAAATTGAGCCATGAAGACATATAAAACCTAAACAGACCCATAACCAAGATGGAAATTGAGTCAGTAATAAAGACCCTCCCAACAAAGAAAAGCCCAGGAATGAATGGCTTCACTGCTAAGTTCTACTAGACATTTAAAGAACTAACTCTTCTCAAGCTATTCAAAACAATTGAAAGGGAGGGAATCCTCCCAAATTCTTTCTATGAATTCAGCATCACTTTAGTTCCTAAACCTGAAAAAGAAGTAACAGGGAAAGAGAACTACAGACCAAATTCCCTGATGAACCTAGATGCATAAATAATCAACAAAATTCTAGCCAATATAATCCAAAAACACATCAGAAACATCATTCATCCAGACCAAGTGGGATTTATCCCTGGTATGCACAGATGGTTCAACAATCACAAATCAATCAATGTGATATATCACATTAACAAAGTGAAAAACAAAAACCATATATTATCTCAATAGATGCAGAGAAAGCATGTAATGAAATACAACACACTTTCAAGATGAAAACTCTAAGCAAATTGGGTATAGAAGGAAGATTCCTCAACACAAGGCAATTTATGACAAACCCATTATCAGCATCCTATTGAATGAGGAAAACTTGAAAGCATTCCTACTGAGATCTGGAACCAGACGAGGATGTCCACTCTCACATAGCTATTCAACATAGTCCTGGAAGTTATAGCCAGAGCCATTAGGCAAACAGAAGAAACAAAAGGGATACAAATTGGGAATGAGGAAGTCAAGCTTTCCCTATTTGCAGATGACATGATTTTATATATGGGGGATCCAAAAGACTCCACTAAGAAAACACAGGAACTCATAGAATAATTTGGTAAATTAGCAGGATATAAATGAATACACAAAAATCAGCAGCCTTTTTATACACAGTCAATGCCATGGCTGAGAAAGAACTTCTAAGATCAATCGCATTCACAATATAGCAACAAAAAATCAAATACCTTGGAATAAATTTAACCAAGGATGTCAAACATCTCTAAGATGAGAATTATGAAATATTAAATAAATAAATAGAAGAAGATACCAAAACAATGGAAAAATCTTCCATGTTCATGAATTGGAAGAATCAATATCTTCAAAATGTCCATTCTTCCAAAAGCAATTTACAGATTCAATGCAATAACAATCATGATACCAAAGACATTCTTCTCAGCGAAAAAATGGTGCTGGGATCCATATGGAAGCACAGGAGACCTTGAATAGCTAAAGCCATCCTTTACAATAAAAACAAAGCTAGAGGCATCACAATAACCAGATTTCAAGACATACTACAGGGCAGTTATAATCAAAACAGTTTGATAATGGTACAAAAACTGAAACATAGGCCAATGGAACAGAATAGAAATGCCAGAAATCAATCCAAGTATCTACAACCAATTTATCTTTGACAAATGAGCTATAACCAATCCCTGGAGCGAGGACAGTCTGTTTAACAAATGGTCATGGGGAAATTGGATCTCCACATGCAGAAGTATAAAGCAAAACCCCTACCTTACACCTTACACAAAAATCCACTCAAAATGGATTAAAGACCTAAATCTATGGCCTGATAACCATCAAATTATTAGAGAACATTGAGGAAACCTTGCAAGACATTGTCACAGGCAAATGTTGTTAGAAAAGACCCAAGAGCCAAAGTAATCAAAGCCAAATTTAACAAATGAGATTACATTAAACTTTAAAACTTCTGTACAAAAAAAAACAAAAACAAAAAAAAAACAAAAAAAAAAAACAGCAAAGTAAAGAGGCAGCTGACAGAATGGGAGAAAGTATTTGTAAATTATACATCTGATAAGGGATTAATAACCGGATATATAGAGAGATCAAGAAACTCAATAACAATGAAACAAAAAACACTGTTAATAAATGGGAAAAGGACTTAAACAAATATTTTTCAAAAGACAAAATCCAAATGGCCAACATACGCATGAAAAAATTCTCAGGATCACTAGCCATCAGGGAATGCAACAAAATGGATGGATCTGGAAAAATCATACTTAGTTAAATAAGCCAGTCCCATTGGGACAAATACCATATGCTTTCCCTGATCTGTGATAACTAATACAGCATATGAAAGGCAATCTGTAGAAGTGAAATTGACACTTAGAGAAGCAATGACTTTGAACAGCCCTTGTCTTGACTGTTGAGGAACAGTTTTTTTTTTTTCTTTAATACTATTTTTTGGCCCCTTTATATGACATAGGGTTAATTATGTGTGTATAAAGTTAATTGAAAAAGAGATCTTAGTAAAAAATAAGAGTGGGAATAAGAGAGGGAAGAGGAAGAAGGGTGGGAGTGTGGGTGGGAGGGCAGGTACAGTGGGAAGATTCACCATGTTCCTAAACTTACAGTTATGAAGGCTATAAAGTTTGTAACTTTAAAGCTTTATATTTCTACATACATTTCTATGGACTTACTTCTAAGGGTACAGTTTAAAAACTTACCATGGGACCCCAAATACCCTTAAGCTGAGTGTTAAAAATAGCATTTAAAGTATTAAAGTGATCAAATGCATAGGATTAAGTATTAAAGTGATTATATAGATATGATTTAGTGTCTGGTTAATAATAATAATAGAATTAAAAAGGAGTGAATGCTCCAACATGGAAAGCAGTCCATATAGCAGACTCATAGAATGACAATCACTCAAAATAGCACTCTGACATCAGAATCAGCCCTTAAGGCATTCTGGTCTAGCTGAACAACCCACAAGAGCATTTCAGGCTTGAAAATCCAAGATATTCTGGCACAAAATGTCTTATATGAAGGACCTCTGTGGGTGAGACCCCAGTGGAAAGAAAAGGTCATCAAAGAAGGAGCTAATGTTCTCTGAAGGGAGGAGAGCATTTCTACTTTGCTTATGGTCTTGTCTAAATACTGAAAGAGTTTGTGATTCAAAAGGCTTCCATAGCCTCAGCAGCTCATGTCAAGAGCCTTAGGTGATCACTGACATCTTACATAAGAGTGTTAACCGTTAAATTAATGACAGGAGTCACCATGCACTAATTTCCTATTCAGGACCCCTGTCCTCAAAGAGTTGTGATATGAGACTTAATAGTGAAACTTGATCTCAAAGAATTACTTCATTCTAGTGTATTAAGTTGAGGATAGTCTTATGTCTCATAAATGATAATGAAGTCTAAGTTCTCACAAAAGATATATCATTCTTGAGTCCTTTAAAGATAATTAAGTCCCCCCCCCCCAAAAAAAAAGTGAACAGGAAATAGGAGAGGGAAGAAGAAGAAGGGTGGGAGTATAGGTGGGAGAGTGGTTATGATAGGAAGAGTTACTATGTTCCTAATGTATTTATGAGATGCATGCAATAAATAAAGAAAAAGAAAAAAGAAACAAATCTGAAGACTTCTATATGATGACTGATTCCAGCTTTTCTTACAGTAAAGTTTTAAAAGACAGATTTTAGATAAAATTGGCTCCTCAAAGAAAGTAGGGAGGGATTTACATACAGGTTCTAAGAAAACTTTTTGTATCACATAATAAATTTTGACTGATAATTTGGAATGTTGTAGCATTTAAATCTTAAATTTCCATCTCACACTAAAGTTGTGCAAGATAGTCAAAGCAGCAGGAAAATCGGGGCCAGTGTTGTGACACAGTGGGTAAAACTTCAGCCTTAAATGTCAGCATCCCATATTTTCCCCAGTTGTTCCACTTATGATCCAGCTTCCTTTTAATGGCCTAGGTAAAGCAGCAGAAGATGGTCCAAGTGCTTGGGCCTTGCCACTCATGTGGGAGACCTGGATTAAACTCCAGACTTTGGCCTGGCCCAGTGCTGGCCTTTGTATCTATCTGTGGTGTGAACCAGGGGATTGGATATCAATCTCTCTCTCTCTCTCTCTGACTCTTTGTAACTTCGATTTTCTAAAATTAATAAATAAATATTTTTTAAAAGAAGCAGGAAATGTAGCAGTTAAGAGGCAAATGTCATATAAAATAATGTAGTAGTTGGCGATTACTATTATTGTGTAGGATTGGCAAGAAGTAAATGACATACTAAATTAGAATGAAATTCTAAAGCAGAATAAGTCCAAAATCCATTTCACAAAAAGCTCTTCATTGTTCAGCTATTTAGCTTATCTTCATACCCTTGGATTTAGACTGCTAGGAAGTCTAAATCTGAGATACTAAAGATTTCTCTAGAAAGAGAATTCCCACTACAGCCCATCTCAGATGAGGTCATGAAGGAGAAAGACAAGGTAGATTCCCTCAGAAATGAGATGATGGGGATAATAATAAATTACATAATACACAAAAGGACTTCTCTCAGAGAACTGAACCAGAGGCTTCCCCATACCTTGCTGACCTTGTAACTAACTACTTCCATGACTCAAATGCTGCACTATTCTGCTCATGGAGATATACCATATACCCTGTTCCAGTGACTATTGTGGTTTTGATCATCCATGCTTTTTTTGGGTGAGTCTATTTTTTTTCGTAGGTATCCCATTCCTTCTGTGCCACCGTATATCTCTGAAAAGGGATAATCTGTCTTTTAGCCACAGAAAATAACAGAATGTTCTTTAAAAAAAACCATTAATGTTATTCAGGCATACCTGACTTTTAGATAAAAGCAATTCATGGAAGCCATTTGCCATTTTCTCTCTTTGTGTTATAAAATGTGAGTATTATTGAATGTAGGTATAGAAAAAGTACTCATGTATATAGCAAATGGAGAGGCTGTGACAGAGTCTACTAGCTTATTTTTGAAACATTTATTCTCTACTTCCTCTTCAACAAGAAACCCATTTTATTTCATTGTTTAATATATCCATATGCATACATCTACGTGTGTATGCATATATGTGTGTATGTTCTGAAATTTGTATTTTCCATGCATGCTTTGCTCTCCATTTTATATTCAGCACCTAGCACACTGCCCAATAGAAAATAAACATATCAATGAAATAAAAAGGAAACTATTAAGGATAACTTGTGAAATAGAATATCATGATTTATGATAAATTCATTATGCTAAGATGTATGAAACTGTGTCAACTCTGGATATCTACTGTGACAGACAAGAAGGCAACATGTAATACAAATGTACTCAAAGTTTTTGCAAGTGATGTGGATTTCAAAATATATTTTAATAATGTGTGTTGTCAATTGATAAAAATATAATACAATTTGGAGTTGTTCAGGACAATCTTATTTATGCTATGATTTTCAAATGTCTTCTATAGTTAGAAATTTCCTATATCTGTTAGCTCCCATGACCAGTTGAATGCTTGCTAGCATTAAGATTTCATTATTGAAATGACCCAGCAATCCTCTGTCAGCTCATAACCAGTTATAATCAGAAAGCATTTCTCCTCATGACCTCTCATATTGAAATTTTCTTGAGTGGTTTTGAATTGGCCCAGATCAGGATCACAAAGGCAAAACATTCTCTGCATTGCAAATTCACAACATTTGGACTACATATGGGACACAGGTCTTAGGATGCTAGTCAGGTCTTTGTCTAAGGAAGTTACTAAATCTACATGTGGTTACCAGAAATGGATGCATTTCTTAAAGCTTCCTTTTTGTGTTCATAATTACAATTTATATTTTGTTTATTTATTTGACAGGTAGAGTTACAGACAGTGAGAGAGAGAGACAGAGAAAGGTCTTCCATCTGCTGGTTCACTCCCCAGATGGCCATAAAGGCTCAAGTTGGGCTGATCCAAAGCCAGGAGGCAGGAGCTTCTTGCAGATCTCTCACACAGGTGCAGGCGCCCAAGCCCTTGGTCCATCTTCTACTGCTTTCCCAGGCCATAGCAAAGAGCTGTACTGGAAAAGGAGCAGCTGGGACTAGAACTGGTGCCCACATGGGATGTCAGTGCTGCAGGTGGAGGATTGACCCACTGTACCACAGCATCAGCCCCTCACTATATTTTGACTTCACAGACTTCAGAGTGTATGTAATTTAGTTCTAGAAATCAATATTTCTCATATTTGAGGTAGGCAACTGACATTGTGAAGAAAAACAACAGTTGTAATGGGGGAGGATAAGCCTTATTTCTATTGTAGTAACAGTAGGATGAAATGTATTAAGTTAAGCCATTAAAAATGCAATGGAGAGTGAGTGACTCATAAAAAAAGGAATTAACAATGTTCAGAGATTAATATTGCCAGGCAATCTTCCAATAGCATCATATCCACCTTATTTAAATATCACAATCTCCCTGAAACAAAATATTTATATCTTGTTACAAAAGAACATTCAATGTTCTTGGAGTAAAGGAAGCTGCCAAAATTAAAACCCTGTCAAAATGGTATAATTGTATCCCATATGCACCTGAGCAGGCATCCCTGCCCCACCTACTGGGATGAATCTCTTAGAGAGATGGAAAACTGACCAGGTATTGATTGGCTGTTGAGAATGATGAGGGGAGTTGAAATACTGCATAAAATTAGATTGTTAGAATCATTAAATCCTACTGAGGGGTTGATATCTCATAGAATATGTGCTTTTGATGGGAGGCGTTTGATACCTTTTAAAGGAATGGGAACTTTGTTAGAATGGTTACTCAGGCAAGAGTTTTCTACCACCCAAAGCCACATCCTCCATGGCTTGTTTTAGAATCAAATGCCGCTCAGAGAGGTGATTCAAATGATGTGCACTGGAGAATAAACAGAAACATGCTGATGAGTTGAATGAAGTAAAATTAGGCTACAAAACACAGAGCCTAGATTTGTGCCAATCTGAGTTTTGCCAAGGAACATGAAACTGAGCTTAAGGGATGTACAAATACTTTAGATTCTACTCTTTTTTACTTTACTCTTATGGTTCCACCTGTTTGAAATGATGTGCCTCTTTTCACTACCCCATCATTGACTAAATTCTGCTCATTTTTATACAATGCTATCAAAAGTTACCACATCCAAAAAACTGGTCTTGCCTACCCATTTAGTTCACTTGAACTTAAAAATGGCACATTGGCTATTTACATTTCTGTCACTCAATTTTCCTTCCCTCTGCTACTACATGGAACAACACCTGGGACCACAAGGCCCATGATAATGGACATGAACAGCATCCCTGGAGTTTAGCCAGGCAAATCTATTTGACTCCCTGAGGAAACCTGGTCACCACAAGACACTGAAAGCACTGCTTCTGCTACATTCATTTTGATACCTTTCAAAATGCCTTACACAGTCACTTTCATTTAGTCCTAATAAAAATCATCCATGCTGCATTATACTATGAGATCTGATTTGAAAATAGAACTAGAATTACAAAATACCACACTAGAGTGTAATTCAGTGAGCATCTTTGTGACAAATAATATTTTTGACAAAATTTAGCATTTTTATAAATTGCTTTGCGTCATATTTCTGAAGTCATAAGATATTGCTCCTACACATGAAGTCTACTTTTTACTCTTTTACAGCCTCATTCCTTTCCAAATATCCATAGGGATATTTTGAAAACAGAGCATATATCCCTTGATTTTATGAAGTCCACTCATTATTTCCTAAAAATAACAACAACAACAACAACAAAGCTTGTTCTACATTGCTTTAAGCATCGGTTGCTATTTGTCATTCCCAAACTTTAGAATGTGACCAGAACATTGAATAGAGGTACTCTCTCCTTCAGGGGATTCCAAATTGCAGCTGACACTTGGCATGCACTCACGTAGAGTATTCTTAAATATTTATGGAGCTTTGCAGATTTTAGTCACACTTTTCTTATGTAATACAATACTTTGTACAGCACTTTCATCTCCAAGGCTTTTTTCACCCACTTTTGTACCTTCAAAATTTGAAGACAGAAGATTTTGTTTACCACTTTGGAGATTAAATCAAGTAATCAAGAGATTGAAAGTATCACAACACATCAGGAACTGGACAAAAAATTCATGTACCCAACTGCATATCTTCTTATGAAAATTATAGAAAACACAAATTTTGGCGATTCCTTCAGAAATATTTCCTGTTTGTATCAGAGATATTCAGCTCCATTTTTATGAAAAATACTGTTCTTAGAAAATTTGGAGATCATTTGTAATTTCAGAGGTTTGATTCTTTTTTGAATTCCAGATAATTCTTGCTTGTGCAAGAAAGAAACATGATACAAAAGGGCATTATGACACCAAGCAGACAGGGAGAGAGAGAGAATTTTCTATCAGCTGTTTCACTCCCCAGATAGCTGGGGCTGTGCCAGGTTGAAGTCAAGAGCAAGGAACTCCTTCTAGGTCTCCAATGTTGGTGGCCAGAGACCAAACATTTGGTCCTTCTGCTGCTTTCCCAAGCACATTAGCAGGGAGTTAGATTGGAAATAGAGCAGCCAGGACATGAACTGGAGGTCATATGGGATGCCAGTGTTACAGATGACACCATTACTCTCTATGCCACAACACTGGCCTCCTTTGTATGTTTAAGAATATATATACAGTATATACACTGTATATATATATATATATATATATACACTGTGTGTATATACTGTATAAATGCAATCTGTTCAGAATACTGCAATTTTCATATTTCACTAAGAGTTTTAATTTGTTAGTATTATTACTTCATTTGTATACCAGTATTTGTTCATACAACTATATCATTTATTTTCACTACTTGGTGGGGAACATAAGAGTAGTATTTCATTCATTTGATTTTTCAAGGAATTGATGACCAGTGTGTAGCTAACACGTCTTAGTATGAATGTTCCTACTGGCTTTTGTGAACCAGTTTGGTTCAGTGGTACTGGATCTCTGATGGCTAGTCTGAGTTTTCTGTCTTTCATATGAATTTATCTGTCTAAAAGTCCCTAACTGGGCACCAAATTCAAACTCCCTTTTATTGGCAATAATTTTTTTTTTTTTTTTTTTTTTTTTTTTGACAGGCAGAGTGGACAGTGAGAGAGAGAGAGACAGAGAGAGAAAGGTCTTCCTTTGCCGTTGGTTCACCCTCCAATGGCCGCCGCTGCAGCCGGCGCACCGCGCTGATCCTGGCAGGAGCCAGGAGCCAGGTGCTTTTCCTGGTCTCCCATGGGGTGCAGGGCCCAAGCACCTGGGCCATCCTCCACTGCACTCCCTGGCCATAGCAGAGAGCTGGCCTGGAAGAGGGGCAACCGGGACAGAATCCGGCGCCCCAACCGGGACTAGAACCCGGTGTGCCGGCGCCGCAAGGTGGAGGATTAGCCTATTGAGCCACGGCGCCGGCCCTATTGGCAATAATTTTTTAATGTGACTCAGAAAACACAGGTAACAAAAGGAAAAATAGACAAACAAAATTACATCAAATTAACAGCTTTTGCACATCAAAAGAAGCAATAAACTGAGTGAAGAGGTAATCTGTATAACTATAAACCATAAGACTGAGAAGTATGATATGGTTTTATTATCCAAAATGAATGAGCAATTCAATAGCAAGAAAACAAATAATTTGATTTTACAACAGGCAAAGTGTGCCTTAATTTATATTGCTAGAAAGAGGATATATCGCCAGCGCCATGGCTCACTAGGCTAATCCTCCGCCTGCGGCACACTGGGTTCTAGTCCCGGTTGGTGCACCAGATTCTATCCTGGTTGCTCCTCTTCCAGTCCAGCTCTCTGCTGTGGCCTGGGAAGGCAGTGGAGGACAGCCCAAGTGCTTGGGCCCTGCACCCGCATGGGAGACCAGGAGGAAGCACCTGGCTCCTGGCTTGGATCAGCACGGTGTGCCGGCTGCAACGTGGCCACTTGGGGGGTGAACCAACAGGAAAAGAAAGACCTTTCTCTCTGTCTCTCTCTTTCTCTCACTGTCTAACTCTGCCTGTCAAAAACTAAAAAAAATAAATAAATATATAAAAAGAGGATATATCAATGGCTTGTGCATATATAAGAAAATTCCTAACATCACTAATTGTCATTTGGAAAAAATAAGACATAATGGGGTAGTAACTCTGGTTTTCACTGCACAGTAGGGTGACTAAAATTTAAAGAAATTTATTATATGTTTCCTAAAGAACCAGAAGAGAGAAATTTGAAAGTTCCCAAAACACAGAAATGATAAATGCTTAAGGAGATGGGATTGCTAATTACCCTTATTTGAAGATTTCACATCGTATACATGTATAAAATTTTCATACAGTATCCTTTAAGTATATATAATTATGTGTCAATTAAACTTATTTTACTTTTGAAATTTATTTCTATACAAGGAGCAGAAGTCATGTATTTCATATACACAGTTTTAAAAACATAATGACACTTTCCACCCACCTTCCTTCCCTCTCTCACTCACTCCCACTCTCTAATTCCTTCCATTCTCATTTTTCTTTTGATTTTTGTGATGACACGCTTTCAATTTACTTTATAATCAAAAATTTTTTGTTCTACTAAACAATTTAACAAATAGTAACTAGAAAGACCACTATACCTCAAAGTATTAACAAAGAGTATAAATAGTAATCAACTCTCAGGATGTCAATTTCACTGATATACACAACATTTTTTGTGCTCTATACATTAGTTACCACAGATCAGAGAAAACATATGATATTTGTATTTTGGAGACTGGCTTATTTCATTAACCATAACGGTCTCTGAATGCATTTTGTTGTGAAAGACAGGACCTCATTCTTTTTTATGGTTGAGTAGTGTTGCATCATGTATGTATAGCACATTTTCTTTATCCAGTGGATGGATAGCTGGATTGATCCATTCTTAACAACTGTGAACTGAGCAGCTATAAACATGTGGGTACAGATAACACTTTCATTTATTTGGGATAAATTCCAATGAGTGGTATGTCTTAGGTCTTAAGGTACAATGATTTTTAGATTTCTGAGGAATCTCCACACTGCCTTCCACAAATGGCTCCATTAGTTTTAACCCAAGCTTTAAATTATCTAAGCCTGGAGATTTGATGTAAAACTTCCACAAGCATTTTGGCCCCAAATTCCACAAGGGTTATCTCCTTTAATATGATATTGTTTCTCCAGGTCTCTGAAGGAATAAATATTTGCTGTGTGTTTATTCTCTACCAATTTTAAGATCGCCAATTGTGTAGACAACTGCTAAAATCCACATAAGAATGGGTCATCAAAGAAGGAGGTACCTTTCTCTGAAGGGAGGAGAGAACTTCCACTTTGACCATGGCCTTGTCTAAATATGATCAGAGTCGGTGAACTCAGGGGGCTTCCATAACCTTGGCAGCTCATGACAAGAGCCTAGGGTGATTACTGATGCCATAAACAAGAGTGTCAATTTGTTAAGTCAACAACAGGAGTCACTGTGCACTTACTCCTCATGTAGGATCTTTGTCCTTAGTGTGCTGTACATTGAGATTTAATGCTATAACGAGTACTCAAACAGTATTTTTCACTTTATGTTTCTGTGTGGGAGCAAACTGTTGAAATCTTTACTTAATGTATGCTAAGCTGATCTTCTGTATATAAAGAGAATCGAAAATGAATCTTGATGTGAATGGAAGGGGAGAGGGAGTGGGAAAGGGGAGGGTTGCGGGTGGGAGGGACGTTATGGGGGGGAAGTCATTGTAATCCATAAGCTGTACTTTGGAAATTTATATTCATTAAATAAAAGTTAAAAAAAAATCCACATAAGCGTATTTAAAAGGTTTTCATGTATCTTTGATTCTTGAAGATACACAATAATAGTGTTTTTCAGGAGATGTTTAAACATTTGGCCAGCTTTATTATTTGGTCCAAGATACCACTGAAGGAATTTTAATCTCATAAGAGAGTGAATTTTCTGACACACACCTATTTGCAAACATAGCAAGCATTGAAAACTCTAAAGTCAGCTTAGAGTTTATTAGAAATATACCTAATTTCACAGAAAGAATAACAAGGAAGTTATATCACATGGAATATATAAGTATATGTGTAAAGAGTGAGCTCAATGAATATCACATGTAGACAAAAATTAACTGAGTCAGGCATCTGATTTGTGGCCTACTGTGCTTCACATAATTCCTGACCCTCAGTCTTTCCTTAAGTATAATAATTCAGAGTGAGATAATTTCAAAACTTTCTTCATTCATAAAGCTTTTCAAGATATCTCCTGAGAGTAGACCTAGAAATCATGGTAGCAAATATCTTATCATAAATTAGAAAATACAGTAAGTTTACTTAGGTAACCTAAGTTATAGACTGTGCAGGCAATCTGGGAGAATAAACAAAAGTAAGTGACTCACGAAAATTCCTTCAAAATGAAATTGAATTCTGGCCGTGAAAATTAATTTTTGGTACTTAAAAGTTAAACCAGCTTTCTTTGTCAAATGATTAAAAACATTTCATTATTTAGAAAGGGCATTTGAATAAACGATAGAAAGCATTTACAAATCAATGGGATATTATTAGTAGATTAATGTGAAAGTAAGTTCACTTTAATATCTCCAGGCCAGAGGCTTTGTCCAAATGTCAAAATAATCCTTTATATTTCTGCCAGAGCATTAAAATAACATTTAGTAGTGTGTACATTAACTATTTATTCATTCAACTTTTAAAAATACCTTTTTATAACAATGAGAACTTTCAAATTATATTGTTTTGTGACATCAAAACAAAAACAAATGTACCACTAAATTTCAGTATACCTTAAAACATTTGATTTTTAATATTGAATGCCTTCTGTTTGATAATTTCAAACATTAGTATGATTACAGAAATTTATTTCCATGCAATAGTTTTCCATTAGAATTGATCAGGATGTAATTTAGACAGGTTCAGAAATTTCTTTTTTCTTTCTTTTTCTTTTTTTTTTTTTTTTGACAAGCAGAGTGGACAGTGAGAGAGAGAGACAGAGAGAAAGGTCTTCCTTTGCCGTTGGTTCACCCTCCAATGGCTGCCGCGGCCGGCGCATCGCGCTGATCCAAAGCCAGGAGCCAGGTGCTTCTCCTGGTCTCCCATGCGGGTGCAGGGCCCAAGCACTTGGGCCATCCTCCACTGCACTCCCGGGCCACAGCAAAGAGCTGACCTGAAAGAGGGGCAACCGGGACAGAATCTGGCGCCCCAACCGGGACTAGAACCTGGGGTGCCAGCGCCGCAGGCGGAGGATTAGCCTATTGAGCCGTGGTGCCGGCCGTTTCAGAAATTCCTAACACTGGAGCGTGGAACCTGAAGCTCGTCATTATATTGTACTAGGGAAACCATCTACATTATCTTCTGCTTATAAGTATTTGTTGCCTTCTTTCTTCCTGTCCCTGTCTTCTTCCTTCCTGAGAGAAGATGTGTGCAGAGAAGGCTGTGCTTCTTTGAGAAGGAAATGCTAGGAAGGATGCGTGCTACATTCACTGAGTGCTGCAAGACACATAGGATCGTGCTTGACACTGTGCTGGAGGCAAAGGGGTGGATCAAGCCGAGAATCATATAGGATCTAAGCAGCAAGTGGTAGAGCTGCTTCGCAAAGCCAGAAAATGAGGAAAACTAAACCAGTGCTAGAGAGAGGCAGGAATAAAAATACCAGCAAGAATCAAAAAGAAGCGTTGTGCACAGTTACCACTATAATCCCTAGAACTAGAAAATTAGAACACACTTTCAAAATCATTTAGTTTAATGCTTGCCAAGATCCTTTACTGCATATAAACAGCAGTACTAGAAGCTATCATACTAGAAGCCTATCATGAGGTTTTTTTTATTTGTTTGTTTGTTTTTAGTTTATTTGATAGGCAGAGCAATAGAGAGAAATTCTCAAACATCTGTGACAATTTCTTGGGGCCACACTGAAGCAGAATTGGGATTCAAACTCAGAGACTCAGACATGGGATGTGGGCATCTCAGGCAGCAACTTAATGGCTGCAGCAAATGTCAGCTCTCTATCATGATTCCTGAGAAATACATATGGATCCTAGATTTAGTTATACAGTGGTGGATGTTGGATATAGTTATGTAGCCATGAGTACTGTACTTAAGTATATAACTTTAGAATTTCCAAAGCATTTTCATGCTATTATACTATACAGTAATTCATTTAACCAGGTAACATCACCATTAGTATTTTAAGGATGAGGAAGAGCCACTATTCAAGGTTATTTGACTGATTTGTAACAGAGCTAGGACTGGAGCCTAAGCACAAATAATGAAATCATCTCAAAGAATGGTTACAGTCATAATATTTTCAATTAATTCAGTTATTTTCCTTGTTCTCTCTTTTCTTTCTCAGTAACATAATACCAATTCCCGCAAAATTGTTTTTAAAAGGTGATTTTTCAGTAGTGCATAGGATGTCTTTATTTTTTCACTGTCACTACTTTAAGTTACTCTAATAAACTAAATATATTTCTCTTTTTTATGTATGCATATTCTTTCCCACTACAACTCAACCTGTGTACAAATATGAGATAAATAAGATACTTTTGTAATCTTACCTAGTTTTAATTAAAAACATTTAGTGGTTCACTAAGTTCTGAGAAATGGTGCAAATCATGTTCATTCAAAGCCTCGCATAGTTTATATCACAGATTATACTAAAAGGTATAATCAAGACACACATTTTTCTCTGGTATGTACTGCCACCTAACAGATAGAAGCTATATTTTTAAATCACCAAATACATTGTGAATATAACAGAATATTTCAGTGTAAAATAATTATCCCCAATTTTGATTAAAGCCCAGCATTTGAATACCATATTTCAGGACACAAGTAAAGGAGGTGGTGGTGTAGTAAACAGATTTTACAACTCTCAATCCTCATGATCCCAATAAGGCTATAAAAGATTTAGAGAGAAAGATGTTAGCAAGCAAATTTTGAGGAACTTTTGGCATGTTGTGTATCTCTCTCCCCTAAAGGGAGGATGTCAAAAGAGAGGTCATAAGGAAATCTTGTGTAGAGCAGGGCTTTCTGATAATTTGGAATAACAGTGAGATGCCAGACTTATAACTGAGGCTTCAAAATGGTAAGTGACTCACTGGTGAGCACTTCTAGCACTGGTGTAAAACAGGCATTTCTTTATCAGGACTAATGTTCGACTCTGCATTTCACAGGGTAAAATCCAGACCTCCACTGGATTGAATGGTGGCCACCTACAAAAGAGGTACCATGTGTGGTTTAGATTTTGCCAAGGAGTTAGCTGCTGAAAGTTAGACAGAGGGTTAAACAGAGTCAGGTTCCCTGTTGGGAGGAAATGCAGAGAACCAGGAGTCAAAGACAATGTCTTAAACTGTCAGCAAGTTCGCATCACCTTCTATAAATGAGAGATCTCCAGAGACTGCAGCAGGGGGAGGTTTCTGAAATAAAACAATGGAAACACTTGGTTTAAATGAAGGTTTGCTGCAAAGCCTTGCAAGTACAATGCTGTCCCACAAGTGTACCAAGAAACAAAAATTACCTGCCCCATCCCTTGACTCTACCATTAAAGGACTAGCAATCCAGCTTTGCAAAGTTGTGCAAGAGGAGAAAAAGGGAATGCTTGAGACAGGGCATTCCTCTCTCTGGGAAGAAGAAATAGAGTTCACAGAACATGTCCCAAATTTTTCTAAGGGCAAGTGAAGAATATGAGGTAAATTTATTTATGCAGAGGCAAAATAATTTCATCTTGGTAATGCATCCTGTATGTCCTGCTCATTCAGTATCATCAACTTTCATAATTATGTAATAGATCATTATGTATTTGATATAGTATAATTTTACTCAGTCAATGCTTTTTTTTTTTTTTTTTTTGACAGGCAGAGTTAGACAGTGAGAGAGAGAGAGAGAGAGAGAGAGAGACAGAGAGAAAGGTCTTCTTTCCGTTGGTTCACCCTCCAATGGCTGCCGTGGCCGGCATGCTGCATCAATGCGAAGCCAGGAGCCAGGTGCTTCCTCCTGGTCTCCCATGCGGGTGCAGGGCCTAAGGACTTGGGCCATCCTCCACTGCACTCCCAGGCCACAGCAGAGAGCTGGCCTGGAAGAGGGGAGGGGCAACCGGGACAGAATCCGGTGCCCCGACCGGGACTAGAACCCGAGATGCCAGCACCGCAGGCAGAGGATTAGCCAAGGCGCCAGCCCACCTTCTGTTTTCTTACTTAACTGCTCTCAAATTGTTACCAACCAATTCAAATAATTACATCAACCTGGACATTCAAAGGCAGCTCAGTATATGATTTTGGAGTTAGGCAGTAAACATGTATTTCAGAAATACATTGAGTTTGTTATAAACCTCTTCTAAATTTTAGAATTTTAGATGGTTTATATGAAAGCAGAATTTCAATCTTCTATGAGACACTTATTCAAGAACAAAATAATACTTCTCCAAAACTAAACAATAAAAAGATAAAACAGTATAAAATGTAACCCGATACATTCAACTTTTAGACAAAATTGCAAACACGTGGTACTCAATATATGCTCATGGTTAAAATGTAAGACTTCATGGGAAAAAGAATATGCTTTTCAAATGCTAATCAAAGTTCATAAGGTCTCTAAATAATGATCACTACAGCTACTCATTTGCAAGAAATTGCTTACTTTAACATGAGCAGCTCATATTGGCTAATGTTGGAGAAATGTAAGTAGCACACTAAAATATGCTGGTTCTCATAATTATTTATTCACTCATTTTGTTTTTATTCATTTTAGTTAGTTACATAGAGATATTCATTCCACCTTAAAGCTTATAAAACCTTTATAAGACAAGTACCATTAATATCTCCATTATACTGAAGAAGAAGTTGAGAATCAGCACCAGAGCTGGGTTAAGACCACAGAGCGGTGGTGGAACTTGGATTTGAAACCAATCTCAATGTATTTTTAATTTCCTTGCTACAGTGTTTTGTACATTTTTTTCTCTAATAAAGAAAGAAAATACATCTCTCTGGCATTGGTTTTATGATGTTGCTATGGATACAGAATGGAACTCAAAATAGAATGCATTTATAAATGTATTTAACATATCAAACAAAATTAATCTAAAGATTTACTTCCTAGAAAGAAATTCTGTGGACCTCACCTCTAAGTACTGACCTTTGCATTCTAAACAAAAAATATACCTAGAGTTGCCTTGAAAGTTAGTCTGTTTTCAATTACAAAATATTCTCCAACATGTCTTCCAAGTGCTAACAGGATACAATAGCTTGGAATTCTATGGGTAAAATTTGTATTGCAGAATTCTATTAGGAAAATCCAAGGAAGAAGACTATAGAGAAATCTGTGTGTATACAGTGGTATAGGTTGTGTGTGGGTGGGTGGTTGTAAAGAGTTTAATAATTATATATTTAATTATACATGCTTAAATCCCCACTTGAATATATGCCTGAAAGACATCAAACCATCAATCAAATCTGAAGGACATCAAATTAGTCATAATGCAATCTCATAAGGTTTCATTTTAAATAATTCATTTAGATTTCTCTTGATCTTTGTTCCCTTATTGTAAAATAAGAAAACAATTAATTGCTTCTCATATATACACTTTAGAGTCTTAAGTTAGTTGATCCATGTATAACCCTTTTATTAGATTTATTAAGGGCTATTGTGAAGGGGAAAAGTTTCAACAAGGCTTTCATGGATTCCTTAATTGTCATTAATAGCCAACTATTTTATATGAAAGTTTATGGTAAAGCCAAGGCAATAAGATTATACATTTTTGTTATCCATAAGGCACATGCAGTACATTAGAAGAAAAACAAAACTTCATATACAAAATTCCTTTCTTTTCATAATGAAAGACTAGACATTTTAAAGGGTTTTCTTGTCAAAATACCACTTGAATCTAGTTAAAACATATTTAATATATTTCTAGGTTTATAGGAAGCAATGAAGATATCTAAAGGACAAATATAGATATATAACATTTATATAAGTATCATAAACATCATAATGAAGAATTAAACAAAATAGTTGAGATAATAAATGTTGCTTAGCTGGACATAATCAGTCCACAAAGTATATTCACTTCAAAACACCATGTTGTACATGATAAAAAAAAATTTAATACTATCTGAATTTGAAAGAAAAATTGCAGCCATCATGATCTAGAACAAGAACACTGATAGTGAGTGGTGAGTACATGGAAGCTTGTATTACCTGGGAGATTAGAGCTTTGGCATACTGCAAAATAATGCACTAAAATGTCAACTTTCACATTTAACTTGGATAGTTAAACTGTGGGAAAAAATTGTCTGAGGCACATTGATCCATGACTCCTAACAAAGAAAATGCCTATGGTCTCTGGAGAAAACATCCCAGGTTTAAACCTTCAGCATTCTCACAATTAAAGTTCTACTGAAATTTATATACAACAAATTTACCTCTTAAACATTCGAAGAAAGAAGCCTCCACTACTGAGAAGTAGGCCTGGGAAAAGCCATATGTTTAGCTACTCTGGGATGTTAGAAGGATTGTCAACCACTGCAACAAGGTGTTGCTAATTTCCATCACCTGGTCATGTTACCATAGGGCACGTTTATTTCACAATCAAATCACCATCTTTTCATGTGCAATTGACCAATCATTTGTGGAGAGATGATGCAAGTTATGAAAAATTCTATTACTCATTAACTTCCTCTCACCAACGTTAGCATACATTGAAACTTCTACCTGAATGAACTACATAATGCCAATTGCCAGATATTGATCTTCCAAATCCATTCTTTACCATTCTTTACAACTTTGTAAGTTAGTGCCATAATAGAAATCAGGACTCACCCTTCCATCATATATTGATATATGATATATTGATTTATGATGGCAATAAATACTGATTTATACCTACATACTTAAATGTGGAGTCACAAATTCCTATTTTAATCAATGGCTATATTTCATTATTATCATTATTTTACTCTATAGTTGTATGTCACCACATGCTCTGAATACATTTGTACTTTATTGCATAATAAGTTGCTCCTGCTCATCATCCTTTTATCCCCATCTCAGTCTAAATCATTTCTAAAGGCGCTCTATTTCTTTTTCACTGGAAGATGATATTTTAAACTAGTATCTGGGCACTGGGTGACCCTGCTTCTTAGTTATGTCAGGAATCAACTTGGAATTATGAACTTAAAATTGTGCAACATTTGCTACTTATAAATTATACATAAAAAATTAAGGCTAGGACTCATATAAATGAATAAATTAATTGAGCAGATACACACAATGCACACTGCACACAAATGTATAAACATTTACACATACTTTTATGAATTCACACACGTCCCTTCACACACATCTAAAAACATATTTATGTGCATGGATACGTATATATAACCTTCACATCATACTCATATTAATACTTCCAATTCTCCTCTGTAGTAGACAAACTAATACTCCCCTCTCAAAGACATCTCTTTCCAAGTCCGTGGAATCTGTGATGAAGTTAGAGATCTAGAGTTGGGATGAAGATTCTGATTCTAACATAACCACAGGGTTCCAATAAGAGGGAGAGAAAACAGTCACAGTCACATAGAGAAATGTAAGCAGAAGCCAGTTAAATAGAGTTGATGCTGCTACACTGCTGGCTTTTAAACAGCATTAGGGCAAAGGGAAGAACTGTAGTTAACCTCTGGAAAAGTTAAGAAAACAGATTCTTCCCTCCAGCCTGCAGAAGAAATTAATTCTTCTGACACCTTGACTTTAGCCCAGTAGAGTCTAATTTTGGATTTCTCACTTCCAGAAATGTAAGAGAATACACTTGTACTATTCTAAGTGATCAAATTTGTGGTAATTTGTTGTAACAGCAATAGAAAACTAGTATTTACCAAAGGACAATAATATTGTTTTTATCTTTCCTCTGTTCTATGTTTGTAACCTCTTTTACCAGCAGTCAGAACCTTGGAGACTCATAATGTCCCCATTCTATTTACTATATATTCAATATATTTTATCTCTTTTCTATTCAGGACTAAGGAGCAGAAAGCAAAATTTACAAATATCTCATATCTTCACTCAGAGTCAGAGACATAACCAATTAAAATTAATGCTATTTCTCTGTAAGCATTCCTCTCTGTAGCAAATTATTATGGCTCCAAAACAGTTATGCTCAGAGACTGCAATTCTTTGACTTCTCTCCAATTAATGCCAGTGTTTTCCCAACTAAAGAATGCATTCATTCAGCTTTGGTAACACACAGTTCTAATTATGTAAGCAGGATAATTTTTACATAACCTTGGCACATTCCCATTGAGTCAGAAAGTAGCATTTACAAGGCTAGGTTTATAACTGGTGTTAGCTTGCTACCAGTTAGAGGGTTTTGAGAAAGAATTTATGTAATTTCTCAGAAATGGTGATGAATTTCACAGCAGAAGAGCATTTGGGGACAACATTCTGCTTCTATAACTGTTGCTTCTTAGGTACCCAGCTTTTAAAAATAAGACTCATTTTTACTAAATTTTCTTAAAGTATAAGATCTATAATTTCTCATCTGAGATACTACAGAGTGGGTGGGAGAGGGAGAAGGACTAAGAGCCAATGAACCAAATCTATTACATCAGAAGGTATTTTCACCAATTGCATTCTCGTCTCCGGAAATACGAACAAACTGAAGTGTGAGAGTGTAAGCTGGCTACCAATTATGAATTTACAACTTCTTTGAAAACTATATTGATTGTATGGGTGCTATTTTTAATATTATAATATCAGCAGAGTCCACAACACTTCACTTCACCACTGCCTTGGAACTTTAATTTGGGAAATAAAAATGGACACATTTATGATTTACCATTTCTTATGCAATCTACTTCACGTTTGATGAGACTATTAAGCCCAGAAAATTCTTTGCACAAATTGAGGGTGTGTTTGCATGTGTGTGTGTGCATGTGTGTGTATGAATGCGCCTGTATACAAGAGAGCTTCAAAAAATTCATGAAAATGGAAATAATAAACAATGTATATTTTCTAAGCATTTTGTGAAGCAATAACTTATTACCCCAAATTTGCTAGAACTTAGGGAAAATATAAAAATTAGACAGTGACTATAGGTATCAATAAATTGTATCTTCAAAACAAATTGAAACACAAAGAATAGAATCATGATTTTTCTTGCCATCAAGAATGTTATTCCAGGAAATTAAAAAAAATATACAAAATCTATTTCATATTTTTTCTACAAGTAAAATGTCTAATCTTAACTCTACTGGAGAATCATCTTTTAAGTTCTAAGTCACAGCTTATTATTACTGTTTGTGTGAAATAATATGGCCCAGAGTCCCCTGATGAGGGAAGCTCTGGACAAGCTGATCTCCTATGTAACTGGCAATATTATTCATAAAACTCACAAGAATGAAAGGATGGGGTAGAGACGTAGTAGAAGTGAGGCTTTAGTGGCCATATATGACAGCCATGAAATCATTCTCTCAGTCCGCAAACATGTGTCATGTCCCTACTACTTGTCAAGTCGTGTACTATGTACTAATGAACAACACAAATATGTTTCCTAGGCATTTACACGCCAGTGGGATGAGATAGTGAATACAAAGTAAGTAACTCTGTGGATAATTCCAGGTGGCACAAAACCAAAATGTGATAAAAGAATGGAATTTAGAATGCAGTAATGTGAGAGCTGTTTAGGAAGGATGGGGTATTGTGGTAGTGAAGTGTGGCGTGATAAATGAAGGAACATCCACTATGCTAGGAGAGAACATTTTAGGGAAAGGCCACAGCAAGTACTAAAGTGAAAAAAAAAACCAAAACACCGTTACTCTGCTGTGGTGTCTTAGGGACACTCCACAATCACAGACTTAAAAGCTCCTGGTTATCATTAGGTTCCTAGGGCGACTGTCTTAGGAGATGACAGTAATTTACATACTGATTTGCCTCAGCCTAAATTACTAAACACTGTCTTCCTCTGACCTCTAACATTTTAGCCATTAGTGTCCACAACAATCTCAGATTTCGAAGAGAGAAGAACAATACTGAAAAAAGAAAATGACTGAATTGTGTGCCTGGATTCAGCCTCAACCGAAAGGAACAAAAAGCACAAAATGCAGTCTCATGAAATATATGCTGCTATGGTATGATACTGTATCCAATCTAAAAATCACATAGTGAAACCCAACCTCGGCTGGTGCTGTGGCTCAATAGGCTAATCCTCCACCTGCGGTGCCAGCACCCTGGGTTCTAGGCCTGCTCGGGGTGCTGGATTCTGTCCCGGTTGCTCCTCTTCCAGTCCAGCTCTCTGCTGTGGCCCAGGAAGGCAGTGGAGGATGGCCCAAGTCCTTGGGCCCTGCACCCTCATGGGAGACCAGGAGGAAGCACCTGGCTCCTGGCTTCAGATCAGCGTGGTACGCTGACCGCAGCAGCCACTGAGGGGTGAATCAATGGAAAAGGAAGACCTTTTTCTCTGTCTCTGTCTCTGTCTCTCTCTCTCTCTTTCTCTCTCACTATCCACTCTGCCTGTCAAAAAAAAAAAAAAAAAAAAAGGAAAAAAAGAAACCCAACCCTCAGGGCATCACATAAATATATGGGGGTTTTTGAAGGAGATTGGGTCATAACTACTCCACCCTCATCAATGGGATGATAATCCACGTAAAGAAGATTTGAGGGAGCCTTGTGGCCCCTTCTGCCACAAGGACTCATAAAATGCACAGTCATGAGAAATGTACCTTCACTAGATGCCAAAATCTGCTGATGGCTTGATTTTGGACTTCCTAGCCTTCAGAAGTGCAAAGAATACATTTCTGTTGGTTCTACATTACTCAGCTAGATATTCTGTTATAGCAGCCAGAATGGACTAATACGTGAGCACCAATTAATGTTTTCTTATTTCTAATTGCATCAAAATTGGTAAAGAAATGACAGTAAAGGACTTAAAATGATAAGAATAAATAATAAAATGTAACAAAATAACAATAACAAGGAATACTTCCATATTATCAACCTTCCTCTAAGCATTATACTAAGTGATTTATCTATTAAAATTGACAATAGAAATTCTCACAACTTTAGAATTACCAATAGGCAATTGGTATCTGACTTTAGCAATGAGATACATGTGAAAATTTGAGAATGAAAGAGGAAGCCAAGAAGAATTGTATCTATCAGCCCACAGAACCCAGAACAAAATTATAAACACCAAGAGCACTGAATGGGCAACACAAGGTGGGACTTCAAATCAGGATTAACTGAACCATATTTTGAGTAATGGGAATCCCCTCAACATATCTAATTGCACAAGGCACACATCTTAATTTACCTTTGTTCCTTCTTTTCCCTCACTTATTTTACCAATTTACCACCTGGTCCCTTCAATCCAACTTCAAACAAAAGCCAAATTTTTCCAGTTTTCACCATTCTTCCTACTTCAACATTTTAACAGCCAATGATCCAATCACCTCTCATGCAGATCACAACAACACATTCTCACTACCCTTGCTTCTTGCACTCGCATCCTATACAGAGCAATTTACAAATGGAAATTAAGTTATATCCCCGTGGTTTTTAAAACAATCCAATGTTTTCTCTCAAACTCAAAAATATCCAAATTTTACAACCAGGTTGGAAGGTTCTTTGTGTTCCACTAGCATCTGTTTTCCTCTTTCCAAACTCATCAATATCCTGCACTGGATTTTTCATCTTTTCTTTCCAGGGATAGCTCCCAATTATCTGTATTAGGTTATTTTCTGACACATTAATTCTTCTGAGATGTTTCTCTTTAATACCTGGCAGCCTCATATTCATTCTCTTTTCTAACACAGCTTTCATTCTGTGTATTACTTATCATTATTTCTATTTTGGGTTAGGTAGTTTTTATTTTGTATCAAGTGTATCAGATGAGACTCTTTTTGTCCCAGAGTTTTAGCAGGATATAGAAAAAGCTTAGAATAATATAGAAGTCACCAAGCATCTAGCATCCTAATACTACCTGATAGAGAAAGTTTGGATTGATCCAGAGTTGCCTATGAATTGGTATGTGTGTGTTGTTCTTGGTGCTTTTAACAAACCCATTTGACTGTTTCATGTATTACTATGTACTACTAGCTTTATTAGTAATGTAGGTGATTGTTTTGTCTCAATGTTCCATACTTTTGATACATTTATTGCTTTTATTTCACAACTCAAGACCCCTAGAATAACAAGAATGCATTTTGATACATTTGGACTCACTATTCCTATTGCCATATCCCCTTTTTTTTGTTTTTTTGTTTTTTTTTTCAGTTTTTTAAAACTGTGCTTTGTACATTTTCAGGAGACTTAAGGAATGACATCATTCTGCCTAGCTGGATGACTCCTGGCTTCTGCTAGTTTTGAGAGCTCTGCTGTAACTTTGCTGTCATATTTTTCTTATCATTTCATACACATCCATCTTTTTTCTTCCTTTCTATATGTAAAAACTAAACAATAAAGTAGTTAAGCATAATATGTGCCCAATCCTTCATCTTCTAATCATCTGTTATATTTTATATTTGTGTTCACGATGTATCTTTGCTTGAGCTCACAGAGTAGCAAGAAGATTTAATGCTGAATCTTCCACGGTTTGAATATTTTAAATGTGGCCGGCTATAATTCACTCACTTATTTGTGCTTGTAAGTATTCAATTTCTGCAAAAACACTATTTATTGACAACTTATTTCTAGTCAGGTAAAAGTCAAAACACTTGTATGACTATATTATGCATGAGTGGGAAAAGTCCCTTGGGGCTGCTGCCATGGCTCACTTGCTTAATCGTCTGCCTGAGGCGCCAGCATCCCATATGGGTGTCGGGTTCTAGTCCTGGTTGCTCCTCTTCCAGTCCAGCTCTCTGCTGTGGCCTGGGAAGGCAGTGGAGGATGGCCTAAGTGCTTGGGCTCCTACACCCGCATGGGAGACCAGGAGGAAGCACATGGCTCCTGGCTTTGAATCAGCATAGCTCCGGCCATAGCAGCCATTTGGGGGGTGAACCAACTGAAGGAAGACCTTTCTCTCTCTCTCTCTCTCTCTCTCTCTCACTGTCTAACTCTGTCAAGTAAATAAATAAATAAAAATTTAAAAAAGAGTCCCTTATACTCTTAGAACATAGTAGTAGTCCCTTATACTCTTAGAGCATAGTAGTCCATCATTTTTATCATGACCAAAATCATAATGCTGAATAAATTTCAAAGCAACCCTAAAGAAACTATATAATTAAAGCTCAAATAATTATTATTTAGCTTTTATCTGCTTCTATCAAAATTCGTTTGTTTTTTTCTTAAAAGTTACTCTTGCTAATTTCTGTTGTGTGAAGGAACTCCCTCTTTCAAAGGAATAGATTAATTCCAGGAGCAGAGATGAGCCTAAAATGGTATTTAGACATATACCAATATATACCATACAACTACCATATATGCCAGTTTTATGTTGCTTTAATTCACCCAGGTTCATAAGACATGAAAAATCCCCAAAACTGATGACACAGCTGTGAAACATGGAAATAAATAAGATTGCTTAAGATCAAGTTAAATTAACAACATTGGAACATTTAGTGTGTTTGGAAAGTATAGAAGTACTGCCTCAACCAAAAACTCAGAAATTTGTAAACATCTTGCTAGTTGTCTTCAATCATCTCGTAAAATCTTACTTGCTTCTTACTCCTTAATTGCTAATATTTGTTCAAATATAATGCTTATTCTTCCATTTTTTATCTGCATGAAACTTTTAACAAGTCTTTTATTCTTTTACATTAATTTATATCAATAACAAATACTAACATGGCATTATGTATAGTCCTTGTCGCTCCCGCTCTTTGTGGAGGAGCGACACTAAACCCTGCCTAGGCTTCATATCCGAGTCACGGCACCATTACGTCGCTCCCCGTCTTCGTGGAGGAACGACACAGGACCCTGCGCTGTTCTTTTGTCTGCTCGGCCCTCCCCGGGTTTGCTGCTGGTTCTTCCCGGGTTGGCTACCGTCCCTTCCACCTCCATGGAAGGGCGGTTCCCCCTGCCACTTTCCCCACTTCCGCGGGGGAGCGGCACACCACCGACGGCTCTCTCGGGGGCTGCACAGGTGTTCCTCTTAGATGTTCCCCTTAGATGTTCCTCATGCATGTTGTCTCTCTCCTCCTTTATAGTCCTCTTCCGCCAATCCCAACTCGGCTGCCCACACGCCGAGTACGCTGCTCTCCTCCAATCAGGAGCAGGATCAGCTCCTGGAGGTCATCACTCAAGTTGGCAAGAGGCAGCTGTGTAGAAGCTGTTTTCTCCTCTCCCAGCGCCATATTGTGGGAGAGCAGATGCATAGAATAAGTCTTAATTCCAGTAACTTAGTCTAGTCCGAGTTGCTCCCAGTTGCTCCCCACAGTCCTGAATACTGTGTGTACTTGTTTGTGTCTCTGTGTGCATATAAAACATTTTAAATTCTTATTGCACTGTGAGTCAGGTGACATTATATTCTATGTTACATATTTAAACTGAAACATGTATGTGAAACTTGCCCCCAAATCACAAAATTAAGTAGTACCAGAACTTTGATTTAAAATCTTAACAATTTAGTCCTAGAATATAAATTGTCTGATATATTGGATAATAACCAAAATTGCAGTGACTTTTTAACAAGCCCTTACACCTGTCTCTGTATGTACATGTGCTTATAAATATGGGTGTGTATATAGGTACAAGTATACATATATGTGTATAAATCTAGAAAAAGAATTAGATGCTGGAAATAAGACAATGTGAAAAAAGTTGCAATTTCTAGGTAGTGAAAATCAGTTTATGATTGATTTTATTTCATCGTTTTATTATTTATATTATCCAAATATTCTATAAAGCATGTATTGCTCTTATTTCCATGAAACAACATATTTTCAAATAAGATGGCTATAATATGAATATAAATTTTTAACAATGAGCTAGCTAATCTAAGAAAAACTTCAGATGTTCACTCTTATTTCACAATCATTTTCCTTGTTACATTTTTGGCACCAAACAGCATTTGTTTCATATTTTATGCATTCACCTTTCTTATCTAGTCTATCTCTGCAAACAGAATATTAATCTCCAAGAACAGAAATTCTTGCTCATCTTATTCATGGCTCTACTTAAAACAGTCTGGTATATTATACAAAATCAGTAAGCATCTGATTGGAAAAAGTAATTGAAACAGTGTAAAAAATAGTTACTTAAAAATTCAAGGTTGAAAGGGAAAATGCATTCACTAAAGATGCTGTACAAATGTTCAGTGATATCTATAAAAAGAAAATATATTGGTTCAATTTCATTTATGCAAGTCTGGCTTTTCATCATGAAGAGTACAGAAAGGCTAGAAATCCATTATTTAAAATTTTCAGTTACTGCTGGTACATATGCTGTTCTAAATAAGACAATTTAATTTTCATCCAAGAATGGGTCTAATCTTCACATCAAAAGAATCTGACTATAAAAAGAGAGAGAAAAGAATATTCACTCACCTAATTTTATTTTCTCTTTGGTAAGGCAGCAGGATACAAAGGATGAAACCACTGATGTTCACAAATCTAAAATTTTTGAGTATAGAAGGATACCTCCCACATGATGACTCATTGATACACCAAACTAGGGAACTACTCCAAGTTAGAAAATAACAGTAAATAAAGGAGTAGTTAATTTGTTTTTCTGTGAAAATGGAAGATGCTTTCTTTATACAGAGTTAGATTAGAGAAAATAAGGGTAAGTTTACAAAAAAGAGATTAATTGGGAAGAGCACTTAATTTGTTGAAGCTGCTTAAAAACAAAAGAATCAGAGTTGGCTGAAAATAAAAGATCAAATTAGAGGAGTACCCTAAAGGTGATCAAGGGTATTAGAGTAAAGGCAAGGAAGAAAATGGCAAAAACTTGGTAACTGACCACATGAATTATCTTATTTTTAAGGATGAAAATATGAAAAACAAATCATCTTTATATTATGGCTATTAACTTCAGAGATTTCAAACTGAAATAAAGAAACATTAAAAATAGTAGTAGGGTTGCGGGTGGGAGGGACGTTATGGGGGGGAAGCCACTGTAATCCATAAGCTGTACTTTGGAAATGTATATTCATTAAATAAAAGTTAAAAAAAATAGTAGTAGGGATTCAGGAGGAGCAAAACAGAGGACAGGTAGGGGAAGAAGGAGAAAAAAGGAGATAGAATAAGAAAAATTGGAGGAAAACAGTGGGAACAAAATTGTAAATTAGAAAATAGCAGAGGTAGGTGTTTGTCTAGCAGTTGGATGCCAGGTAACATGGCCATGTCCCTTATGGGAGTACATGGGACTGATTCCCAGCTCCAACTGCTGACTCCAGTTTCCTGCCAACACAGACCTTGTGAGGCATTTTGCATTGAAGTTATTGGCATAAACTATGGTACAGAGATAATTCAGAAATTAATGTTGGAAGCCATTTTATTATTATAGGAAAGTCCTGGCTAATAGATTCTTCAAGGCCACTCTGTAAGACACACAGAACTATTTATTATTACTTACAAAGTAATTGTATTCATCTTGATGAAACAAAGCAAATTCTCTCTACAGTTTTAGACAAGAGTTCTCTGTCACTGGGGATTTTGATTCAATATTTATGGAATTCAGGATTTTAATGGGAGAGAGAATCAACACAGAAAATATCCTGCCATTTAGAGACATGCATGGCCTTGAAAGCAGGTATAAGGAAGAGACAGACAGACAGTCTTTTTTGGAGCTATAGTAATATCTTAAAATTAATATAAAAATTCTATAAAATATTGGCAAGGGGTACAATGAGAGATATGATCTACTAAATGTATTTATTGAGAGAATGAGACAATTTGGTGGGCTGGCAAAACTAGGGATATTTTTATTCCCAAGAAATTTGTATTTTGGAATATCTTAGAGATATTTATGAGTTCTTCCATAATCCAGGTGAGGAAGCTTAAACCCATAACAATTAAATAACTTCCCATCAGTGACTTTGATGGTTAATGACATAATGCAAACCTATCAGGTAATCCACGTGCAATCTTGATTAACTGATGTCAGTTTTCAGGGTCTGTGTTAGTCAGGGTTCCAATATAATGTGGTTAAAATATTTATATACAGATGTTAGCAAATTTAATCTCTCCTAAAGTTTCTCTCCTTGTCTTATGAACACCAGCTTTCATCTGCTTCTCTACATGCCTTTTATCTGTGTACATGCATCCTTTGGTGCCTCTTGTTCTTCTTAAAAGAACAACAATAATATTGGATTATGGTCATGCATGTGTGACCTCATTTAATCTTAAATCAACTCTAAAGGTTCTATCCATACTTGCAGTTAGGTTTCAACATGTGAAATCAGGAGAAGGGGAGCACAATTCATTCAATAACAAGATTAAGTCAATAGGATAACCTAATTCTCAAAAGAGAAAGAAGCTACAGGTATTTGGGTAAACAGCAGCTTGTCTTGAGAAGTTTTTCCACTTAAGTGCCTATTTTTGGTCCACTAAGCCAAAACTTTGACAGTTTTTACAGTACTGCCTTTATGATAAGGTTGACATTATGTCTCTCATGATGGAACAACTATCCAGTTATATAGTTTGCTCTTGATTGACACATGTACATTTTTGTCCCACCAATTGAGCTGTTAAAATCTTGGGAATAGACTTCTATATCAGGCATTCAGCCAGTCATTGAGGTACTGTTAATGCTAAGAATATAATTTAAAGAGGATACATGTAACACTTTTCCTCATGAGGAAACTAACAATTAATATAATACAAAACAAATGGTGCTGGGAAAACTGGATCTCTGCATGCAGAAGTGTGAAGCAAGACCCATAACTTACACCTTACACAAAAATCCACTAAAAAGGACAAAGACCTAAATCTCGCAACCAACACCATCAAATTACTAGAGAACATTGGAGAAACCCTGCAAGACATTAGCATAGGAAAAGAGTTCTTGGTCAAGACCCCAGAAGCACAGGTAATCAAAGCCAAAATTGACAAATGGGATTACATCAAGCTGAGAAGCTTTGGTACTATAAAAGAAACAATAAGCAAGGTGAATAGGCAATCAACAGAACGGGAGAAATATTTTGCAAATCATGCAACTGATAAAGAATTAATATTTAGAATCCATAAAGAGCTCAAGAAACTCAGCAACACCAAAAGAAACAATCCAGTTGAGAAATGGGCAAAGGACTGGGACAGACATTTTTCAAGGGGAAATTCAAATGGCCAACAGACACTTTAAAAAATGCTTACAGATCATTAGCCATCAAGGAAATGCAAATAAAAACCACAATGAGTTTCACCTCACCCTGGTTAGAATGGCTTTTATACAGAATTCAACAAATAACAGCTGCTGGCGAGCATGTGGAGGAAAATGTTCCCTAATCCACTGTTGGTGGGAATGTAAACTGGTGGAGCCACTGTGGAAGACAGTATGAAGATACCTCAGAAATCAGAATATACACCTACCATATGACCCAGCCATCTCACTCCTGGGAATTTATCCAAAGGAAATGAAATCAGCATATGAAAGAGTTATCTGTACATCAATTTTATTGCAGCATGATTCACAATAGCTAAGATATGGAATCAACCCAGATGATCATCAACTGTTGACTGGAAATAGAAATTATTGTATATATACACTATGGAGCACTTCTCAGAAATGAAATTCTGTCTTTTGCAACAAAATGGATGCAACTGGAAACCATTATACTTAGTCAAATAAGCCAGTTCCAAAAAGACAGATACCATATGTTTTCCTTGATCTGAAGTAATTAATAGTGTACCTAAAATGTAATTTATTAGAGTGAAATGGGCATTCTGAGATTTGATGATTGTTTATAGCCCTTGTCTCTTCCATTGAGGAGCAGGTTTTTTTTTTTTTTTTTTTCATACTACTTGTTGAATTCTTAGTGAAGGGTTACTCTTTTTTTTTTTTTTAAGATTATTTATTTATTTGAAAGTCAGAGTTTCACAGAGAGAGAAGGAGAGGCAGAGAGAGAGAGAGAGAGAGAGAGAGAGAGAGAGAGAGAGAGAAGTCATCCATTGGCTGGTTCACTCCCCAGATGGCTGCAATGGCTGAAGCTGTGCAGGTCCAAAGCCAGGAGCAAGGAGCTTCTTCCAGGTCTCCCATGTGGGTGCAGGGGCCTAAGCACTTGGACCATCTCCTGCTGTTTTCCCAGGCCACAGCAGAGAGCTGGATCTGAAGCAGAGCAACTGAGACTTGAACCAGCACCCATATGTGATGCTGGCACTGCAGGCAGTGGCTTTACCTTCTATGCCACAGCACCAGCCCCATGAGTTAATCTTCTGAGTATAAAGTTAACAGAAAATATGTCTTTGTAAAAAGTAAAATGAGAATAAGAGATGGAGGAAAAAGAATGGGAGTGTGGGAGGGAGGGAGAGAAGGGTGGGATGAATCTCTATGTTCCAAAATAAGTGTATATGAAATGCATGTAGTTTGTATACTTTAAATAAAAAGTTTCTCGATAAAAACAAAAAACAAAAGAAAACAGTATTCATTCATTGTGTTGAAGAATATTCTTTAAATGGGGAATTTAGTGTTGTTATAATATAAATAAGTATTTTTAAAAATTTTTAATTTTAATTTTAATTAGTTTTTAACAGAATCAATGTGATTTGTAAATACAATTCTAAGAACATAATCCAGAATGTTGACATGATCCCTATCCAACTTATTAATAAAAAAGGTAATGAGTCCAAAAAAGCAAGAATATAGAACAAACTATTAAATCATAATTTATTAATATTTGTTGGTGCATATTGAAAACACTACAGCGCTACACTGCAATACACAGGAATGTCTCCTTCCTCCAAAGATCAAACTAATTTCAGAGCTGGCCTAGCCATTTGAAGTATATACAAGGAGCACAATTTGTTCATGAATTTAAAATAATGAAATTCCTCTAGTGGGGTCAGCCCCAGACAGCATGGTTTCATCCTCACCACTAGGCCATCAGCTTAAAAATCTATAGCCTTTGCAGTCATCAGTCATTCTTTTAAGACAAATTACTCAACAGAACAAGTGGGAATTCAGGGTCAGGTATAGCTGTTTTAGAGTTCACAAAGAACAATCTGAACTTAGTTAAGTTACTTGAAATTCGATAATTTGTTTTCCTGACTGAAAGACGGAAAAACATAAAAGCTGTCTTGTACTGTTTCAGTGAGAATTATAGATAATACACACAAAACTCCAAGCAGACTGTACAACATACAATAGGCACGCACAGTGGTTTTGATTATTATTTTGCTTAAAAACAAACATGGCAAAAATGGTTTTAATGATTAATTCAGATTTCCTCGCATATTATCATGAGAACAATTGTGAGTCTGCAATTTGACTCATCAAAAATCATTGCTAGGGTCAATGAGAATTTCTGCCATGGTATCAGGGAGAGAAGCTATAACCTGAGTCCCATTTAATTGCCATTCTCATATTAAAAAATTCATTATTAGGGAGGAAATGGTAAATAGAGACAGTAATGCACAATTAATTTAATTCACCCTGAATACATGAATCTCATACTGAATAAGTCCAAAAAAAATTGAAAACTGTGAAGCTACATTCTGAAATATACATGTGAAATAGAGGGATAAAAGTGTATATGAAAAACCTGAAACAGGGCTCACAATTCATATATACAGCCAGAACAGCTGTAGTGAGTGGAGAAACTAATCTTAAAGAAATATGCAGTTGTCCCCAAAACAAAGCAAAACGTTTAAGGAGTAAGGATAAATTCACTTGTAGTTTTATAAGAAGACCTCACTCGCCTACCTGAGATGTGTTCACAGTAGTTGGAACAATGTTTCAAAAATGTTAACTTCTAAATCATCTAGGCAGCAAGCACTAAAGCTGGCAGCTGACATAAGGAGCCTAATTACCATTCCTTTGCTTCTCCTTTGCAATAAGCAGATTTATTGCAAATGTCCTCTACTCTTTTTGCCTGGCACCCATAAGGGAGAAGCATAAACAACACTTCAACTAAATCATTACAATTATACCATCAATTGCACTACAAAAGGCAGTTAAATCAAATTTCTGTGTTGAAAGCAATTATGTTTTATTGCAAATATTACAATAAAGAATAGGTCTCCTCAAAATGCAGTTTCCATTTGTTCTGGTACAGTTTAATACAAAACCTGGAACAATAAAATGTCATCAGATATTTGACAGGAAAAATAAATCTAACATTCCCCAAACTTCTGCAAATACAGAACTCTTGCAAAATCATCCATGAAACTTTTTTCTGAAAACATTAGGGCTCTTAACAAACATTTTTAAAGAACCTATATATCTCTCATTTCCAACAACTACTCATTACACAACTTGTAAGTCTTGATTTCTTATATGGTTAAATCATCCCTGAAAATAAATGAATCTGGCCCTCCTTGACTTTTTAAAAAATGTTCATTTATTTAAAAATCAGAGCTAGAGAAGGAGTGAGGAGGGAGAGGGAGAGGGAGAGAGAGAGGCACAGAAACAGAGAGAGAAGAGATTGTCCATCCACTGGTACACTCTGCATATGGCCACAAAGGTCAGTACCGGGGCAAGATGAAGCCAACAGCTTTATCTGGGTCTCCCACATGGGTGCAGCGGCCCAGATACTTGGGCCATCGTCTGCTGCTTTTCTCAGGCCATTATCAGGGAGCTGGATTGAAAGTAGGGCAGCTGGGACACAAACTGGCACCCAAAAGGGATGCTTTGTTGCACACAGGGGCTTTACCCACTACACCACAATGCCAACCCCAGCTTTTCCTGACTTATAGGAGCCACATATACAACATTGTCATATGCTGAGTAAGAACATCAACAGAACATAATTTAGAGGTGAAGTTATATTTATATACTTAATACTGGTCCTTCTCTGACTATGCAACTGCTACTAATTCAAAATTGTCACTGCTACAAAGATGTCGGATTATCCAGTAAATTATAGCAGGTTTATAATGAACATACTATGTTTATCACTTGTCCACCTGATCCAGAATGTGACTAAAATTAAACTGAAAGAATCAGGATCCATTATTAGACTATTTAAAGCAAATCTGTCTGTTGGAATTCAGCAGCAGATAATGCTGAAAAAGCTTTTTAAAACATTTTTATTTACTAATTTATTTGAAAGAAGGATAGAGCTGGAAGGAGACACACATTCAGAGGGAGAGACCTACCATCCACTGTGTCACTACCCAAACGTCCCCAACAGGCAGAGCTGGGCCAGGCCAAATCCAGGAATCAGGAATTCATTCCACGTCTCTTGCGTGGGTGATAGAGACCCAAATGCTTGATCCACCATCATGTGCTGCCTCCCAAGAGCATTAGCAGGAAGCTGGATTTGAACAGGAGAAGCCAGGAGTTGAACTACTACTCTGATACAGGATGCAGACATCCAATGTGGCAGCTTAACCTGCTTTGCCACAAGGCTCACCACTAATGTAAAAGTTTTGAGAGAAAATAATTTCCATGTTAGAATTCTTTATCCACTGATAAAGAATTGATTTTTATCCTAATAATCAATCAGCTTTGTAGACAGAGGAAAAGACAACTTATGATATGCAAGTTTTTAAGAAAGAGCTTTTCAACTCTGTTTCAAGAAGTTGCTGGAAGAAGTGTCTCAAAAAATAAAGACACAAACCAAGAAAGTGAAAGCACAGGGTCAAGAAAAGAGATCTAATGTAAGACAAAGAAGTCCCAGTATAACAGCTCTGCATTAGTGTGGAAAGCTAAAGAGTCGTCCTTAGAGCAAAGTGGGAAAGTAACATTCAAGATCATCTATAAGGGAGCAGAATAATAAATAGATAATCTCATTTGTTTGAATTTAGATAGTTATTGTTGGGAATTGATAAATTTGTTTTGAACATTAAAACATTAAAGTTTTATAAATATAAGAAATGAAAAAGGTTATTTTCGGGTGAAAATGGAAATCTTATCTGAAAAGAAATTAGTCTTGATACACTACTTGACTTCTATTTGATTAACTACGAAGCAAATAACTACTGAAACAATATTAACAGTGGTATATAATCAAAGTTGATACTGAGAATGATACTGAGAAAATAAGGGAAGAGAAGTGTGGTGGTGGTGTAGTAATAGTATGAAAAGTCAAATTTCAACTAATTCATAGGAAATTTTTAACTTTAGTTTAAAAAATATTTATGGGACATCAACAAATGTTGTTGTACAATACTTTCCAATTTTGTGGCTCTGCATAAGTATCTATTTACACTATAGACCAATTATTTTCAGTAAGATGTGCTTTATGATCAATATGGAAAAATAACTGAAATTTTAATACAGGTTTAGATTTTATCACCATTGCATTCCAATTTTTCAAAAGTAAAATAAAAATTGAATATCTTTTGTGTGTCATACAATTATTTCACTTCAACCTGTTATCAGTAGATTACAGTTTGTTGGTGAACGGTAGTGACAAATTAGTCAACAGAGTATTTTAGAATTTGCTCAAAGAAGTGAAGAAAGTTTCTGAGAATTTGACTTGATAGCATTTCAAATCTGGGATAAATTCCAAGTTTAAAGTGAAAAAATTATAAATATAACAAAGAAAATTAAGGGGAAAAGTGCAAGTGATTTAATTATTAAACAGCAGGTACAGGCAATCAATGAACCAAAATCATAATGAATACTTTCCAAATCATTGAAGCCGTTGAATAACTAAAATTATAAAGCAAAAAAAAGTGGTAAAAAGCATAAAATTGACATTGTATTTAAAACTAAATTTAAAAAGGGCAAAGTACATCCATTTTGACAAATACAATTAATATATGTGTAAAGTTTTTCAGTTAAGTTTACAGAAAGAAAATTTGCAGAGAAATGTCGTCTTAAGAGTAAACAGCTAATTCCATGTATTGAAACTCAAAGTGTCAGAACAGAAATATGATAGCACAATGATATACAAATCAATGAATTGTTATTCAAACATCTATGTTAGGGAACAGAAGAGTTACAGAATACACAAGACTAGATACCTGACCCAAAGTCATCTGAGAAGCTTCTCCTAGGCACTTTTTTAACTTCCCAGATCTTAAGGTGGACAACCCTCTGCTCTGTTACTGAAAGTCTTGAATTGACATGAGGAAAGAGTAGGTTTGGGATAGACGCTACAGATGCCCCTTTCAAAGTATTTATTAAGGGGCTAGCATTGTGACAATGTGCTTGAGATGCTGGCATTGCATGTTGGAGTACGATTTTCAGTTCCATCTGCTCAGCTCCCAATCTAGCTCCTGCTAATGTGCCTGGGAAGGCAGAGGAAGACAGTTCAAATACTTGGGCCCCTGCTTCCACACACGTGGAAGACCCAAATAAAGTTCCTGGCTCCTGGCTTCCGCCTGGCCCACCCCTGGACATTTGGAGAGGGAGCCAGAGGATGGAGAACCTCTCTCCTTTTCTCTCTATCACTCTGGCTATCAAGTAAATAAACAAATTTTTAAAACAGTAAAATAAGTTGGGAAATACTAAAAAAAAAAAAGGAAAAGTATTTGTTTAGTCAGTTGGCCTCTGGATGCATTTTTTTTTTTGGTCTGGCTTCTACTTGGGAAATTGTTTCTTTTGATCTAACCCATTCTTCCATTCTTACTTCTCTTTTCTACTATGTAAAGGTAAGTCCAGGTAGATCAATGAAAAATTCCAATTCTAATTTTTTTCTATTTAGCGTGGACACACTCGCTGTTGGCTATTGCCTCTCAGCTGTTAACACTTAGGAATGCAAAGAGGTCAATAGTCTCTTAGTCTGCTCTTTCTGTTTGCCCTTACTTTTCCAAATAAAGAGATACTAGTGTGAAGTCAACCCAGGATTTCACCAAGATTTTTCCAGCAGTATGGTGCTAAAGATTAGACACCTTTTTATTTTTTAATATTTTAATTTTAATTAGCTTTTGACAGATTCAAAGTGACTTGTAGATTTTTTTTAAGATTTATTTATTCATTTGAAAGGCAGAGTTGCAGAGAGAGGGCAAAGGCCAGGGCTGGGCCATGCCAACCCAGGAGCAAGGAACTTCTTCTGGGTCTCCCATGTGCATGCAGGAGCCCAGGCACTTGGACCATCTTCTGCTGCTTTCCCAGGTCAGAGAATTATATTGGAAGTGGTGCAGCCAGGACTCGAACCAGTGCCCAAATGGAATGCCAGCCCAGCAGAGTATCTTAACCAACTACACAACAGTGCAGGCCCCATTGTAGAAACAATTCTAAGAACATAATGATATCCTCTGCCTCCCTCCCTCCCCCCACCATCTCCCACCTTATTCTGTTCTCCTTTCTGTCTTTAAATTTTGAGGATAATATATTTTAAATTTATATCACAGTACAAAGGCTTAATATGTCACCAAATAAGTTTAACAAGTAGAAAACAAAAAAAACAAGTTTAATGGGATTATAGACAATGACTATAAACAGTAACTGAATGGAAAAGTAACCATTTCATCCGTATACAGTAAATTACTTAATTTGGTTATCTAACCTGTATTTAAACTGACTTTGAGGGTTTCTTCGACAAGCATGGCAATTCAAAATCAAGTTACAAGACTAATGAAAATGTGTCTTTTTTTATATATAAGATAAAAAGGTTCAATATTCAAACATAATTGCTAGAAATTTTTAATTCACTGGTAATGAGAAAATTTGTAATAACTTGGGCAAAAAGAAGAGTTTATGCCCAAATGAATAAAAGCTTAATTTAGATTTATATTTCATTGTGTGCAATTTCTTGAGATTATGAAGAAGATACAGTGCTAATAGAAAATTATTTCTGAATATTTTATTGATATAAATCTTTCACTCACATAGGAAGATAAAAAACAAAATATATTCAATTATATGTATTTGTATATTTTCTGAAAAAAAAATCACAAATCTGCATTCTTTTCAACTAAGAGATTAATCAAATTATATATGGTAATAATAAGAAACATAAAAATGATTTAACACTGATGCACTTAAACACTAAATAAGACCTAAATAATAATAAACTAGATTAAAGTTAGCATATAAATACAAGAGTTGTGAATTTTTTGAGAGGCAGAATTTTTAAAATCAATAATTTTGAAGTTTTTTAAAGCTTGCTACAATGATTATGTTATTTGAAGATATGGAAACTAATGAAAAGCTATTTAAATAATTTATAATAAGCGCACATGTAATTGCACAAATATAGCTCCTACTATGCCACCTATTTAAAATGGTGAGCAGCTGGAGTTGCTAGAAGGTCCTAGACCAGCATAGCCAGCATCCCTCACATCACTGAGTGAAGGGGTCACCCCTTGCTGACTAATCCTACTCCTGTGCTCAAAGGAGAACGGACACAGCTTTGCCCCTTACCACAGTCTTCCTGAAGAAGTTTGAAAATGGGATTACGGGTATCAGTATTTGTGCTGGCTTCTAAGATCTGGTTGCTTTTGCAATTTTGTCTACACAGGTCTCTCTTTTCCTCTCCTCTTTGTCTTTCTCTCTGCTCCCTTTTCTTTCAGATTGATGAAGTTTTGTAAGGGGAAGTGAATATTGCCAAGGGAGTCGCTCAGCTCCTCCCTGAAAGGAGGCCATCACTTCAGTCTTGGCTACCATCAAGACTCTTCCTAACACCGTGAGATTCTTTGTACACTGGCTGAACTAGCTTCTTTGAAGCGGTTTTCATTACCCAAGTGATTTATGACAGTGAGGAGCAGTTACTGATGAACAGTACCATTTACCAGGGAACTTTGAGAAATGCTAGTTAAAATAATAATATTAATTCCATGCCCTAAAGGTGTGAGTGACTCATAACATATTTTTGAGAATTATGTACTGTAAATAAAAGTTTTATAACTGTAAATCACTACTAGAACTAGTAACCATTTTAATTTTTTAATTAAAATAAACAGGTAATAAGAGGAATATCAAAACTTGAATTTTACATTTGAATGTTATTTTAAAGCTCAGCTTCAAAGGTCAAATTCTAACCTGTGTTAGGGCAAATGTTGTACTAAAGTGATGACACATATATTAAGGATTAAATTAAATGCCGTGAATCCAGATAAATTCTTGAACCTATTTTGGGAGCTATTTAACATACATCTCAATCAGTCTACTAAATAACACTGCTCATCTACACAGAATCAAAAAATATGGTAAGAAGCTCACGACTTCCCTGGTTCATAGTAGCAAGCATAAATTTTCTTGGAAAGAACATCTCTCCATCTTACGCTAGGGTTCTCTCTCCTCTGTTTCTATGACCCCCAGCATAGGTACCAACAGCATTCGTATCACATCACACTTTATCTACACTTGCCCATCTGTCTCACCTGAAGAATGCCAGATGTTTAAGAAAAAGGATCTTTTCTGATATCTTCTTCTATACATACCTTGAATCTTCCATAGTACCTTATGAAATATGTTGAATGAATAAATAAATAAAACTATAAATAAATCAGTGATTTTATTGTATTTCAACATACATCCAAAACCTTGTCTTCAGGAACTTGGTCAATTTAATCATAGATACGTGATAAATAGAAGGTAGACAAAAAAATGTGTTGAATGTGTATTACAACTGTTATGACCCTCTTAAGGACAAGTTTGTATTTGACATGTTTGGAACACTAAATAACTCAGCTAAGTTTTGGAATCTAGAATATAGGAAGACTTTAAGCAATATTTTATAAAATAATTAATTGTACATTCCTAAGCTGGGCTTCCAAGAGTGTGGCATTAAAATTGTTTCAGAGATTCTAGAAGGAAAGTCATGTACTTGGTATTAGAGGTTTAATGTATCGAGCACTAACCTTAAATACATCCCATAAATGACTTTCTACATGACAAAAAAATTAGTAGTATTATGGTTATTATGCATACTGCTTAATTATTTATTTACAACATATGTAATTTCATAAAGGATTTAAATGGTGATGACTTCAGGCTTATGTTTATTTCAGGATCAGGAATGGAATGAGAAGGAAAGAGGAAACAGTATTGAAAATAAGCTATATTTTTTAAAAACCAGAGAAACAAGATGTGATTAAAAATGAAAAGTTTGATACTTTTTAGGTGGATGTTAATGAACTAGGAAAAGAGTTATGCTGTTTTTTCCTTCACTATTGTTAACAATACACAATGGGCAGGGCCAGGGAGGATTACTGACCAAATATAAACTGGGTCTTTTGATCCAGGACACATAGTTGCTTTGGGTAGTACATGATTTCATGTGAGACTACTTCAAAAAGTTCATGAAAAAACTTTTCACGTTGGTGAACATTTTTAAAATCTCTGTGTGGTTTCTTCATAATATGTGCTTACCGTGAACTTTCTGAACATACTTCAACCAAGACATAGCATAATTCAGGGTTTATTATTATTTTTTTAACTTGGGCGGGGGGAGAGAAATAGATTCCCTAAGCCCTGTGCTTTTGTGTTTCTTCAAATATTTACCAAATGTCTACCAAGGTTCAACATTGCACACTGAAAATAGAACTATTAACAGGGCCGGCGCCGTGGCTCAATAGGCTAATCCTCCACTTAGCGGCGCCGGCACACCGGGTTCTAGTCCCGGTCGGGGCGCCGGATTCTGTCCCAGTTGCCCCTCTTCCAGGCCAGCTCTCTGCTGTGGCCAGGGAGTGCAGTGGAGGATGGCTCAAGTCCTTGGGCCCTACACCCGCATGGGAGACCAGGAGAGGCACCTGGCTCCTGGCTTCGGATCAGCGCGATGCACTGGCCGCAGCGCACTGGCCACGGCGGCCATTGGAGGGTGAACCAACGGCAAAAAGGAAGACCTTTCTCAAAAAAAAAAAAAAACATTTAACAAAATTTGACATATGCTGAGGAAGTTCTACTCAAATTTATGCTCCTTTCCACTGATACTCAACGATACTTCAACGTAGAGCCATCTCTTTCACTTCATTCACTGGTTCACTCCCCAGTACCCACAACTGCTGTGACTGGGCCAGGCTAGGTTAGGGCCAGGCTGAAACTCAACTTAGGTCTCATATGAGGTTGGCAGGGATCTAACAACTTGAGTTCTCACCATTTGACTCCCAAGCTGTGCATTCCAAGGGATCTGGAATCAGAAACAGCTAGAACTTGAACTCAGGCACCCTGATATGGAATGTGGGAATCCCAAACAGTGTATCAATTATTAATGACTAAGCCAATCACCTGCCCAAACTTATAGGTTTTCAAGTAAATCAAACAATATCAGGAGGTAAAATATATAAAGCAACAGATACCTGAGTTATTTGATTATTTTTATAACCATACCATAAGATGCATCTACAACTTATTTTTATCTTGATTTGATTCCTCTGTTTTTCTTTGATCTTTTACCTTGTTCCTCTTACAAGTACTATTAAAAAGTAGGAAAATTTGTTACTTTGTCCTGAAGGACAGATGAAAGCTTTTGTTTATTAAAGTGATGCTGCCTATTGCCCTGAAAACAAGTAGAGCTAAATTCCTGATTTTTGCAAAAAGAGTTCATTTCCACATGAACTCTGTCCTGAGATTATCTTGTGAAGAAACAGTTTGAAGTCACAGGAAAAGAGGGGCATGCCCAGTAGGAACATAGATATTAGCTTTCTCTGCTCCATAGCATCTATGCCAAACATATACTTGCTGGATTTCCAATCAATATGTTATTTATTTATCATTACCAGTTAATATTTTTCATGCTCAAGAAATATTAACTTCAATAATATTAAATATTTATTGACTGTCAACTCTGTGGCAGGCACTAGGCTAGTCACAGGAATTGTCCTAATTGCTACGTATCTATCACTATTTTTAACATTCATGTCAGTCATATGAAATATGTATTATTTTACAAATAAGAGCCCAGTTTTTGGATGAAATCTGAAGCCAGGGTGACACAGCTAGCAAATGATGATGCAAGAATTTAAAGCTTCTTTATCCAACTAATATCTTATATTTCCTCAATACAAGACAGAGATATTGTGGAAATGTATTAAAATAGTTTCAAAACATTAATATGGGTATCACATTTTCTATTTCATTGCTAGGTCAGCTGTCATTTTTAGAACAAAGCAGACAATAGTTTTTCATAGCAAGCTGTTTGCTTGCTTTCAAAATTTTAAGTGATTCCTTGACCATAAATGCACTTTTATGACTAAAGCTGGTGTCTAAAAAGATGATACCTAGTTAAACCTTCTATAAAAATGATTGGCAGGAAAATGGCTTGACGTTGAAGTATCATGAGTATCAGTGGAAAGGAGCATAAATTTGAGTAGAACTTCCTCAGCACATGTCCAATTTTGTTAATGGTTCTGTTTTCAGTGTGCAGTGTTGAACCTGGCACTTGGTAGACATTTGGTAAGTATTTGAAGAAACACAAAAGCACAGGGCTTAAGGAATCTATTTCATGATTTTTGGTTCCTTGCAGTTTCTCATCTAAGTACACAGGAGGTTAACAATCACTGTGCATTTCCATAACAAACATCCACATTTGAAAAACAGATTACAGATAATTAAGGGGAATTAGGTAGTTCTTAGGAAGGTGGGTTGGAGTATCATGTGATGAGAAGACAGTCTTTTTAAGATGGGAAGACAAGCTTTCAAGAAAAGTAAGATACAAGCTGAAACAAAAATTCCAATTCAGGTTTCACACTAGTTGACAAAAATTTGAAAAACTTTCTCTTAAATGTGTAATGTTTACCAGAATATCCTTGTGTGGGCATATATAATGAGTATATAATGAATATACATATAGTCATTATTCAGTTCAATCATTACATAGGTTTTTTAAATTTGGCTACGTATGTACACAGATATTAAAATAACAATAATCCATGATTTCAACTTTAAAGTAACATTATCTAAATGTGCATAAATGCATCTAAGTGGGTGATCTCTTCACATCTGATAAAAGTTATGACTAATTGCAAGCTGTTCAATATGGTGCTTACCACCAACTCATTTATCTTGGTGCAATGTATGAGAAATAGAGAAGCATTATTCAAAATATTAGCGACCCAAGGGAGGTATTACACCCAAAACAGTGCTTAAAAAGACAATGTTTTACTCAGTAAGGAAATTTGAATTTACTCTTCTACCTCCATTTTTTTGCCTACCATCAGTGAAGACATTATGAATCCTCCTTTTGTTTCATATTACAAGAGGCATAAAATATTCTGAAGAGAAAGATGTAATTTGAACCTTATTTGAATAAAACTTTTTTAGTTAGCTACTGTTTTCTTAGTTGCTGTGTACCTTCATTTTATGAATAATATTGTTGACCCCAACATTTATAGAATAATAAATGGTCACAAATGAGCATAAATGGCTACTGTAATAGATGCAAATTTAAAGATCTGTTGGCTTTCTTACATTTAAACTTCAACTAGAAATGCCATGCTTCAAAAGCAGAAAGACTATGAACTGAACTGTAACAAAAGTTTATAAAGCATGAAATTACTTGACCTTTTTTGTTGCAATGTTTTAGGCTTGATAAAAAAAATATCAAGAAGGGGCATTTGGTGTAATGGTTGACATTGCTTAGGATACCTGCATACCATATTTCAGTGCTTGGATTTGAGTTAAAGCTCTGCTCCTGATTTTAGCTACCTGCAGTGGGCCATCCTCCACTGCACCTTCCTGGGAGATAGCAGTTGATGGCTCAAGTAGTTGGATCCCAGCTACCCATTTGGGAAACCTAGATGGAATTCCTGGTTGCTGGTTTCAGTAGCCCAGCCCCAGCTGTTACAAGCATTTGGGGGGGGGGGGGGTAAACAAGTGGTTGGGAGATCTCTGTCTCCCTCAGTCTTTCAAATAAAGAAAATGAATCAAATAATTATTTTTAAAGGTACCAGAAAAGGGGGAAGATAGATTGTTAAATGTCTTATTTTTATTAGGCACTATAACAAGCCATCTTCAAACACGCACAACTTTTATATAGAAAGCACCAACTTAGAAATGTAAAAATTTCAGTAATCATTACACATTCTTTTTTTATTTATTTATTTCACAGATAGAGTTAGACAGTGGGAGAGAGAGAGACAGAGAGAAAGGTCCTACTTCAGTTGGTTCACCCCCCAAATGGCCCCTACGGCCGGCGCTTCGCCGATCCAAAGCCAGGCGCCAGGTGCTTCTTCTTGGTCTCTGGTGTGGGTGCAGGGCCCAAGCACTTGGGCCATCCTCCACTGCTTCCCAGGCCACAGCAGAGAGCTGGACTGGAAGAGGAGCAACAAGGACTAGAACCTGGCACCCAAATGTGAAGCCGGTGCCGCAGGCAGAGGATTAACCTCGTGAGCCACGGCTCCGGCCCCAATCATTACACATTCTAATGGACTAAATTATACAGAAAAAAAACATTTTAATCTAAATAATTGAGACTAATACTCATTTTTTACCACAATCTATTTACTATTATAAGTTTGAGGCTACCTTGTAGTGCTACTTTCAGTTCATACTAATATTAATTTTAGGCAAGTAGGCTGTAAGTATACCATAGGTTGCAAATGTGCCACTGAGTCTGTGAGACGAACAATTTCACACTTAAAAAAAAATTTTTTTTTTTTTTTGGACAGACAGAGTGGACAGTGAGAGAGAGAGACAGAGAGAAAGGTCTTCCTTTGCCATTGGTTCACCCTCCAATGGCCGCCATGGCCGGCGCATCACGCTGATCCGAAGTCAGGAGCCAGGTGCTTCTCCTGGTCTCCCATGGGGTGCAGGGCCCAAGCACTTGGGCCATCCTCCACTGCACTCCCGGGCCACAGCAGAGAGCTGGACTGGAAGAGGAGCAACCGGGACAGAATCCGGCGCCCTGACCAGGGCTAGAATCTGGGGTGCTGGCACCGCAGGCAGAGGACTAGCCTATTGAGCCACGGCGCTGGCTCTTAAAAAACATTTTTAATGGGTCTAAGTTGAGCTGATGTTAGCAAACTGAGCTGACTTTGCCTAAAACCATGTTGTTAAAAATTTGCAGTCTTGGAGCAAGCTTTTTCTTTTCAATCCTTGGGGAAATTATTTTTAAGATTTATTTACTTGAAAGGTACAGTAACAGACACAGAGAGCGATAGAGATGAAGACAGAAATGGAGATGGAGATGAGAGAGAAAGAGATTTTCCATTCACTTATTCACTAAACAAATGGCTGCAATAACCAAGGTTGGGCCAGGCCAAAGCCAGGAGTTTAGAACTGTAACTGGGTCTCCCACATGAGTGCAGGGGTCCATCTTCCACTGCTTTTCAAGGTGCATTAGTTGGGGCTGGATCATAAGTGGAGCAGCCAATTTGCTTATCGGCACTCATACAGAATGCTGGCATTGCAGACAGAGGCCTAACTGCTGTGCCACATTATTGGCCGCATGGGAAAATTATTTTAAAAAATAGATTAGGGATGCAGTCAAATCAAGGTCTCTGGGGGTATTGTCTTAAGAATAGACTGTTTCCCAGGTGATTCTAACACTAAACCAGAAAAGAAAACAACAATTTATTCACCAACGTGCTTCTTGGGTCTGAGAAGTGACCTAAGCAAGATGGCAGAATAGCAGTTTCCAGTGCTCACTCTCTCCCAGAAGCATTAAATTAGGCAAGCATCCACGCACAAAGATACCTCCACAAGAGCTAGGAAATCCAGGTGAAAGACAACAGCACCTGAGCGAAGCAAAGAAATAAGACAGGGAAAAGGATAAGAACAATTTTAGCTCGTGTTAATACTCTTCTTTTTATTGAAACTGACATCTCGGCATTTTTTTTTATTTGACAGGTAGTTTTTTTAGACAGTGAGAGAGAGAGAGAGACAGAGAGACAGAGACAGAGACAGAGACAGAGAGAAAGGTCTTCCTTCCGTTGGTTCACCCCCCAAATGGCTGTTACAGCCAGAGCTACGCTGATTCGAAGCCAGAAGCCAGGTGCTTCTTCCTGGTCTCCCATGCGGGTGCAGGGGCCGAAGCACTTGGGCCATCCTCCACTGCCTTCCTGGGCCACAGCAGAGAGCTGGACTGGAAGAGGAGCAACCGGGACTAGAACCCAGCGCCCACATGGGATGCCAGCGCTGCAGGTGGAGAGTTAACCAAGTGAGCCACGGTGCCGGCCCCAATCATGTTAACACTCTGTGAAATTGTGGTCATCCTACATCTTACTTTTTGAACATTATTATTAGTGGCTGTGAATTAAACCTGTGAATATAAATGGAACAATATTATGTCCTTGAAAAAAATTAAGAAAAAGAGGGAAAGGAGGGAAGGGAGGGAAAGGGATTGAGGAGATAGGGGAAGCAGCAGGGTGGTAAGAGAAGTGTGTTTATCGTCTTGGAACTGTACCTGCAGAATGCATAAAATCTGTTCTCTTTATGTTAAGAAAAAAATTTTAAAAATAGCCTAAAATGCTTTTGAGTAATCAATGGGTAAATGAAATAATAAAGAAAGTTATTAAAATGAAAATGGAAATAACATAATAAATTTTATAAAACAAGCAAATAAAGTTATAAGGGAATTTTATAGCAACAAACACCTACATTAAGAGACTAGAAACAAGTCAGATAAACAACTTAAAGTGACAATTCAAAAAACGGGGGAAATAATTAAGTTCACAGTTAGCAGAAAGAAGGATAAATAGGGGTCGGCCCTGTGGCATACAAGGTTAAACCTCTGCCTGCAGTGCTGGCATCCCATATGGGTGCCAGTTCCTGTCCCAACTACTCCTCTTCCAATCCAGCTCTCTGATAATGGCTTGAGAAAGCAGAAGAGGATGGCCCAAGTCCTTGGCCCCTATACCCATGTGGGAGACCCAGAAGAAGCTCCTGGCTCCTAGCTTTGGATTGGCCCAGTCCCAGCAGGCCATTGTGGCCATTTGGGGCTTGAGTCAATAGATGGAAGATCTCTCTCTGTTTCTCTCCTTCTCTGCCTTTCAAATAAATAAATAAATCTTCTTTAAAAAACATAAATAAGTAAAATATAGATAGCATATGATTTCATTAATTAACCTGAAAAGGTTGATCTCATGGAAATTGAGACTTGAATAGTAGTTACCAGAAACTAGAGGAATGAGTGGTGGGGAAAGCTTAATTAATGAGAAGCAAGTTATATTTAGGAAAATTAAGGTCTGGCATTTTATTGCAGAGTGGAATCACTATATATGATAATAGACTGTATATATATTTTAAAACCATATGAAAATATTTTGAATGTTTTCACCACAAGAAAATGATACATGCTTGAAGAGTTAGAAATACTTACCCTGAGTGAACATTACTCAGTGTTTGCATGTAAGTGAACATCAGACAGGGGCTATGTCAGAGTGCAGGAGTTACAGTTCCTCATAAGTTTAGAAGAACTTGTTGAAGAAAGATAAAAAAAGAAGTAGGCAGCAAGGGCTTGAAGATGATGAAAATACAATATTTGGAGTGTTGTTGCCATGGATCAGGTTAAGCCCCCCTACAACGTCAGCATCCTAAATGGGTTCCAGTCCTGGCTGCTCCACTTCCCATCCAGATCCCTGCTAATGCGCCTGGGAAAGCAACAGAGAATGGTCCAAGTCCTTAGACTGCACCCATGTGGGAGATCCAGATGACATATCTGGCGCCTGGCTTCAGCCTGTCCCAACCCCAGCTGTTGAAGCCATTTGGAGAGTGAACCAGGGGATGGAAGCTCACTCTCTCTCTCTCTCTGTCTCTCTCTCTCCCTCCCCCTCTCCCTCCTCCAACTCTGTAACTGTCTTCAAATAAAAAAAAAAAACTTTTTAAAAATATGATAGTTACAAGGTGGACAGGTGTGGTGGAATGAGAAGGCTGTGCCAAGATGGTGCTGGCAAGCAAGCATCAGTTACACAGGAAGTGGCTCAGAACCCATCTGGCAAAGAAGCCTGCCTGGCAACAGACAGTGATTGGTTAGGACAAAAATTGCCCCTTGACCAGATTGGCTGCCTCAGCTATATAAGCTGCTGTACCTACTGAAATAAACGAGTATGTGAACTGCTTGCCTCTAGCCCGTTTTCACCCGACTCCCAGTGTCTCTGTTGTAACTCCATGCCTCTTGCCCCCACCATGCTTCTCCTCCCAGAACGAAACCACAGCAACAGACAGGCATGACCTTTGGGCTATCAGGACACATTATGAGAACAGAACATGTAGCCTGAAAGTAGAATGTGGATCCAATTTGCAACAAGAATTAATATAAATAGAATAAATAATTCCAATGGGATAAGGAAGGCACAGAGCATACCAGGATTAACAAAATGGCCAAATTCTCATAGGGTTGAAATTGCTAAGTGCTAAGACATCTGAAGATCTCCAAAGAATATATGAAGCTTCCACAGATCATGGCAAATATAAAACAATTTCAGCGCATCTCAAACTTATTTAAACCTATAACCTTCTACACAGTAATGTTTCAATTAAATTTCAAAACACTAAACACTCAAACATTAAGTAAAATAATTGCAGCTGGTATACAAGACCTGTAAAATATTGAATATGTATATACTTGTTATATTTTCAGGTAACTGGAGGAAAATGCAGCACAATTTTTCTTTTTTTGTTAAGTAACTGTCATTTCAACATAAACCTGAAATAAGACTCAGGTTTCCAAGACAAAAGCATGGCAAGAAGTATTAGGAAGCAATAGATATACAGGTTTCCCAAAAATAAAAATCTCAAGAAGAAAAATCAGAAATGGCATGCATCCATCTTGCTTAGCAAGAGAACTTCAGATGGAATTGTTTATAGTAGCATGTATAATAAATATTATCTCATTATGTTAAGTTGGAAGTGTTGTGGGTCTGGCCTACTAGTAGTACTAGATATATATTCAGAAATATTTAGACACTTGTATAATATATAAAAAACTCAAACAACTCAATAACAATAAGAGTAATCTGTATTTAAAAATAGGCAAAGGACATAAACAGACATTTCTCAAAAGAAGACATATAATTGCTAACACATACATTAAAAATCAACATTATTAATCACCAGTCAAATGAAAATAAAAATAAAGTATTATTTCAAACCTGTTAAAATGACTACTTTCAACAAGACAGATGACAGCAAATTTAGATGAAAATGAAGAGAAAAAAGAACTCTTATACATTCTTGGAGAAAATGTAAAATATTGCCATTGTGTAAAGTATTGTAGAAGTTTTTCAAAAAATTAAAATTAGAAGTGACTTATGACCCAAAAATTATACTTTTAAATTACTAAAGTGAATACTCATCTCTAAGTGATAGTTGTACTCCCATATTCATTGAAGCATTATTTATAATAACTAAGATATAAAGTCATCATAAGTGTCCACTGAAAGATGCATGGATGAATAAAATTATAAATATATTTATATGTAAAAATATAAATATGAGATATTATCCAGTCTGCAAGGAAATTCTATCATTTGCAACAACATAGATGAACCTTAGTACTTTGTGCCAAGTGATATAAAGAACAGGAAGATGAATACGGTACAATATCACATTTATATGGAATACAAAAATTCAAACTTAGAAGCTGAAACTACAATGGTGGTTGTAGAGACTGGATGGTAAGGCCATATAGGGATGCTGATCAAAGGGTAAAGTTTTAGTTATGCAAGATGAAAAAATTATGGAGATCCAGTGTATGGCATGATGACTATAGTTAATCATACTGTACTGCATATTTGAGATATGATGAAGTAGATCCTAATACTGTTATCACAAAACAGTAATTATACAAAATAATGTGCTTTAATTTCTTAATTGTGATAAGCATTTTACAATGTATGGTTAGCAGAAACACATATATTGAACATCTTTTAAAAATTCAATTCTTAGCCGGCGCCGTGGCTCAATAGGCTAATCCTCCACCTTGCGGCGCCGGCACACCGGGTTCTAGTCCCGGTTGGGGCGCCGGATTCTGTCCCGGTTGCCCCTCTTCCAGGCCAGCTCTCTGCTATGGCCAGGGAGTGCAGTGGAGGATGGCCCAGGTGCTTGGGCCCTGCACCCCATGGGAGACCAGGAAAAGCACCTGGCTCCTGGCTCCTGCCAGGATCAGCGAGGTGCGCCGGCTGCAGCGGCGGCCATTGGAGGGTGAACCAGCGGCAAAAAGGAAGACCTTTCTCTCTCTGTCTCTCTCTCACTGTCCACTCTGCCTGTCAAAAAAAAAAAAAAAAAAAAAAAAAAAAAAAAAAATTCAATTCTTATTTGGCCATTATACCTCAATAAAATTGGGGGTGGGAAAGAAAAATGGATTGAGAAACAGTGCAAATTGTACAGGAAAACAGCAAAAATGCTCCAATAATGGATTATCTTTAATTTTATTTATTTGGAGTATAGGGGACAATTATTGGAATATTATAAAAACATTAGTTACAAAATTTTCTTAATGTATTTGTGCTGTTTTAACAAAATGTCATAGACTAGGTAAATTATAAGTAGCAGAAATGTGTTATTTATAGTTATGGAGTTGAAAAGTCCAAGACCAAAGAAGGTTTAGTAACTAACGAGGACCAGTCTCTGCTTCCAAGATGATGCCTCCTCTGGAGAGGAGGAGCACTCTGTCTTCACATGGTAGAAGGAATGGAAAGGGCAGAAAAGGTGCTAGTCAGTTCCCCTCAGCATTTAAAACATATTTTACTTATTTGAGAGTTTGAGTTACAGAGGTAGAGGGAGAGTCAGAAAAAGTTCTTCCATCTACCAGTTCATTCCCAAAATGGTTGGATCCCGGAACTCCATCCAGTCTCCTCCATGGGTGCACGGGCCCAGCTACTTAACTCGTTGTGTACTGCTGTCTCAGGCTCATTAGCAGGGAGCTGGATGGGAAGTGGAGCAGCCTGACTGGAACCACTGCTCATATGAGATGATGGTGTCACAGGCAGCAGCTTAACCTGATGCACCACATCCTGGTCTCTATTCAGCGGATTTATAAGACATTAATCTTATCCATGAATGAGGAGCCCTTAGGGATGAATCATCCACTCAAGGCCTCACCTCAGGCCGGCGCCGAGGCTCAATAGGCTAATTATCCGCCTGCGGTGCCAGAAAACTGGGTTCTAGTCCCGGTTGGGGTACCAGATTCTGTCCCAGTCTCTCCTCTTCCTGTCCAGCTCTCTGCTGTGGCCCGGGTGTGCAGTGCAGGATGGCCCAAGTCCTTGAGCCCTGCACCCGCCTGGGAGACCAGGAGACACACTTGGCTCCTGGCTTCAGATCAGTGCGGTGCTCAGGTCACAGCGTGCAGGCCGCAGCGGCCATTGGGGGGTGAACCAACAGAAAAGGAAGACCTTTCTCTCTATCTCTCTCTCTCACTGTCCACTCTGCCTGTCCAAAAAAAAAAAAAAAAAAAAAAAGCCTCACCTCTTCATACTGTTGTATTGGGGATTACATTTCAAAAAGAATTTTGGAGAAAGAAAGAAACATTCAAATATTAGTCCACTACATAGCCCACTATATAGCAATCCCTTTAAAAGGTACTATCCATACAAAATTGCTAAACCTCACAACATTTCTACCTACTAGATGGGAATTTTATCTACTCCACTTACAGTTGTCTGATCTTGAGCTCTTCTCTTTCCCTGTTTGCAAATCTATGAAATGAAAGCCAAGAGCTTCTTCTGGGTCTTCCACGTGGATGCAGAGGCCCAAACACTTGGGCAACCCTCCACCGTGTTCTCAGGCTGCAGCAGAGAGCTGGATAGAAAGAGGAGCAGCTGGGACACAAACAGGTGCGCATATAGGATTCTGGCACTGCAGGCAGAGGCTTAGCCCACTACGCCACAGCACCAGCCCCTATTTTACTTTTAAAAATAAGTAATTCTGAGATATATCATAAGAGACCTAAGGCAAAACCCTTCCTTTTGCAAAATTTTATAGTTTTTAAATATAAATTAACTAAAAATATCTAGAACAAAGGGTAAAGAATTGATAGCATTGGGGGTATTGCACGGGCTGTAAACAACTATAGCCACAGTCTGAGAACTTTTCCCTACATGTCCAACAACTCACTTATTAAAGTCCCCCTCTGACATGAATCAGCTGGAATGTTAAAGAACATGGAATAAATGAGATAGGACAGCAATCCTCATTTAGGAACCTCATCAAAACCTTCCCTAAAAATCGAAGGACTGGGTGATTTTAGCTAATATTAGAAACATAATAAAGTTACATTTTGCCTGGTACTAAGTGCATTTCTACTGGCAACTATAAATAGAATGTAAATATTGTGTCTGTGTAAATCACAAATAGTATCTACTGATAATTTAGCAAAGTTCACATGTAACTCAATGCTTAAATAGTTTTATTGTTTTTACCAAATTATTTCTTAAAGGAAATCAATTATAAAATTTCCATAAGGTGTCTGTTTCTTAAAAATCTAGATTCCTGGGGCCAGCACTATGGCAGACTAGGTAAAGCCACTGTCGGCAGTGTTGGCATCCCATACGGGCACTGATTCAAATCCTGGCTGCTCCATTTCTAATCCAGCTCATTGCTAATGTCTGGGAAAGCAGTAGAAGATGGCCCAAGTGCTTGGGCCCCTGCACCCACATAGGAGACCTGGACGAAGTTCCAGGATTCCGGCTTGGGATCAGCCTAGCTCTGGCTGTTGTAGCCATTTGGGGAGTGAACCAGATGGAAGATTCTCTCTCTGTCTCTCTCTCTCTCTCCCTCTCTCTCTCTCTCTGCCTCTGCCACTCTTTAACTTTCCAATAAATAATTAAATAATTTAAAATTTTTTTAAAATGTAGATTCCTAGAATCCTCCCAAGGCTTTTGAATTCATTAGTTCTAGAGGGACTGAATAATAACATTTTAGGTAATTCTTTAGTTCTTGCAAACTGGAAATAGGTCTAAGAAAATGACCAAAAGCAAATCAAATAAATTGCTCAAGATAGTATGCAGTAATGGAGTGTGTATCTAAAAACATATCTTGGCAACAAGAGTTTGGTATTGTGGTTAAGCTGCTGCTTGGGAGGTTTGCATTCCATATTGGAGTGCCTGTTTTAAGCCCAGGCTCCACTTCAACTTTAGCTTCTTGCTAAGTGTAGACAAAGAAAGAGGTAGCACATGATGGCTCAGTAGTTGGGTTCCTGCCATCCACGTGGGAGACTCAGGTCCTAGCTTAACCTGGCCCAACCCAGCAGCTGTTGCAAGTGTTTAGGAAGTGACTCCACAGATGAATTAATCTCTCTCTTTCTCTCTCACTTTCAAATAAAAAGAATATAAATAAGACCCTATGTTGTGGCATAGAGGTGAAGCCACCACCTGCAGTGCTAGTATACATGTGGGTGCCAGTTTGAGTCCTGGCTGCTCCACTTCCAATTCAGCTCCCCGCAAATGTGCCTGAGAAACAAGCAGAATATACTCCAAGTGCCTGGGATCCTGGACCCACGTGGGAGACTCAGAAGAATCTCCCAGCCCCTGGCTGTGGTTTACCCCAGCCCTGGCTCTTATGGCCATTTAGGAAGTGAACCAGTGGGTGGAAGACCTTTTCTCTCTCTCTCTCTTTCTCTCTCCCTCTCTGCCCCACCAGTTACTTTGTCTTTCAAATAAATAAAATGCTTAAAAAAAAAAAATAGAGACCGGTGCCATGGCTCAATAGGCTAACCCTCTGCCTGTGGCACCTGCACACCGGGTTCTAGTCCCGGTTGGGGCGCCGGATTCTGTCCCGGTTGCCCCTCTTCCAGGCCAGCTCTCTGCTGTGGCCCGGGAGTGCAGTGGAGGATGGCCCAAGTGCTTGGGCCCTGCACCCCATGGGAGACCAGGAAAAGCACCTGGATCCTGGTTCCTGCCATCGGATCAGTGCGGTGCGTGGCCGCAGCGCGCCGGCCGCGGCGGCCATTGGAGGGTGAACCAACGCAAAGGAAGACCTTTCTCTCTGTCTCTCTCTCTCACTGTCCACTCTGCCTGTCAAAAAATAAAAAAAAATTAAAAAAAAAGAAATAATCCCACACACATGTGTTTTCTTTGGAAATTGAAATTATCATTTATCTTATTTGTAGTTTGGCTCACGCTTGCTGGAACACTGTCAACAGGTAAATAGAGTGCTAAATAGCTAAGGAAATCTGTGAAGGAAGGAAAGAGAAGGGTAAGAATTAAAGGATAGAGCAGAAGTCCCAAGGGGTTCTAAATGAGAGATGCAGTTCTTTCTGATAATCCAGGCTGATGCTCAGTACCAGTCTGAGACAAGTATAACTTTTGACCCTACAGCATCTCCCCAACATTTTTTCCCTATCTAACTTGGAATTATTTTATTTTATTCTATTATTTTTTTACCCAGAAGCCTTTTATTTAAGGTATACAGACTTCATACATTTCATAAATACAAATAGGAGCATAGTGATTCAAAAAACAGCGCATCTGTCCTTCAGTCATAATTTAAAAAAAAAAAAAATAGGCTGTGAAAATGCCAGAGGGATTTAGAACACATGGGTGAATGAATATGTTTGGCTGTATAAAAGGCTTCTGATTTTTCTCTTTTTTTTTTTTTTTTTCCAAAGGGTATAGGAAGATTCTAAAGTCTAAAAATATCAGTGAAGAAGAAAGGAAGCTTAAGCTGAATCAGAGATTCTGAATTGTATTTTCTCAGGACTGTCCATCCACATAACATGAAACAGAAACCTGGCACAAAGTAGAACAGAAGCTAAAAGATTTGACAGGTGGTCACTTGCAAGAAAAAAATAATTTATTCAGAAAAAGAGAGAATGAAAGTTCTTTGCAGCCTGAAAGCCCCCATATAATCATGAAAGATTATTATTATTATTAAACTGTTTATTGGAGTAGGAAATGTTGGCTCTGCAGAATTATGAAAAACATTTTTTATGCTTAACCAGATGTCTTTTAAGATAATGATACATCATTTAACAGCTCCTGCCAATCCAAATAAACTCAAGGCTTTTGGGACAGGCTGTGTTTGATGTGACCTATGGTTTCTCTGTAAGGCTTGGTAGCTATATTGGTAAATAACAGCTACCAGAAGCCAGAACTCTCATTGTCCTTTTCTCGCCCACTCTTGTATGACACATAAGTCCATCATAAGTCAGGGGAAATAGAGCGAGCTAGGCTAACAAGCAGAGTTGGACTTTCCCCAGAAATCACTGCTAATGTGTTCTTCCAAGATGCATTCAGGCAAAAGCAAATATGCACTCCCAGTCATATGTAAGCATAATACACTTCAACTTCCCATTGGGAAATCAAAACTAAGCAAACTGCTTCCACGCCCCACACCACACCCAGCTAAAATAATCTTGGGGTTTAAAGTGGAATAAAAACCAACAGAGGCCTGTGCTGCGGCTCACTTGGCTAATCCTCCGCCTGCGGCGCCAGCACCCCGGGGTTCTAGTCTCGGTTGGGGCACCGGGTTCTGTCCCGGTTGCTTCTCTTCCAGTCCAGCTCTCTGCTGTGGCCCGGGAGTACAGTGGAGGATGGCCCAAGTGCTTGGGCTGTGCACTAGCATGGGAGACCAGGAGGCAGCACCTGCTTCCTGGCTCGGATCAGCACGCCATTTGGGGAGTGAACCAACGGAAAACCTTTCTCTCTGTCTCTCTCTCTCACTGTCTAACTCTGCCTGCCCCCCCCCCCCCCCAAAAAAAAACCCAGAATACATGGATGTCTTTTTCAGAAGCACGAATCAACTGGTATTGCCAAGAAACAAAATGTCAACATTTCTTGCCTCCCCCCAAAGAAAAACTCACAAAACACGATTCTCATAAACTTGTTTAGCAAACCTCTCAGAATTCCTGCTGTACCAAATACTGTGGAAATGGAGGAGTTAGCACTAACAGTTTCAAGAATAAAAGTCTTCCAGAGAATCCTATCACGAAGTACAGTCCCTGGCCTACATACAGAAAGAGCTTGGTAAATATGTGTTGAGTAGAGTGTGAATAAGTCTCATTTCCTGGCAATGCAATTTTAAAATTGTGAATTTAGTTAGATATCTAAATTTTCTCTATGCCAATTTTTGGGAAGTTTTCCTAAGGATGGGCATATGAGTGAGATAGACTATGCACTCTAACTCAAGACTGGTAGGCAATCTTTCTAAGAAGGTGAGGAGCCCTCTTTTCCTACAGATAAACTCAAAAGCAGTAAAACTGAGGCAAAAGGAAAAGAAAATGAAAGTTATAGAGGAACTGGTAAGAGTTTCTTTTATTTGTAATGAATCAACAAAAAGTAGATGATTCTGGGGATAATAATAATTGCCATCATTATTCATTAAGTTTTTGAGCACCAGTTGTATGCTAGACAAACTGCTAAATACATTATGACTATGAAAGATAGATACCAAAAGACATAAGTGGTAAGTAGAAAATGTAGGATCTAAATGCAGGGCTCATAACAAATAAACAAATTAAGTAAGAAATTTGGATTTGCAGACAGAAATTCATTTTACAGATAGTTATTCTGGCATCAGTATTGATTTGCTGAATAAGACTGCATAATATCAGTGAGAGAAATTAAATTAGCGATTGACTACTGCATAGTTTTCACATCTATTAGAGAATCACCATGTCTCGTGCAGAGTTTAAATATACAACATGTCTGTTTCTCAAGCCAAAGCAGAAATTTTAAAAATCTTACAAATACAGTGTTTTCTTAATGCTTTCAATTATTTCTAGGTATTATAAAGTTGAAATTTAAATTTTAAAAATGTATGAGCACACCAGATTAAAACAAATTTAAACTTCAGAAATGGGATTATATAACTAGGTTATTTCCTAATAATGAATGAACAGCAGAGGTTTCCTCTTTATCTAGCCCAGGAAGAAACCATCTCTGCCTCCACATTGCCAACTACCCCTCATACAGAATAGAAAGAGGGAGATAAAAGCCCGTAGGGGTGAGGAATTTAATGTCTTCATAAATCAAAGTCTAAAGAAGCTAAACCATTTGCTGATTTTTCAGCTAATAACAAGTGCAAGCCAGAATGCCAGTACATAATTTCCCCCACTTTAATGTACAGTTTCACGATAATGTTACAGAAGTACTACTGAAAGTTGCTAGTCCTCAGTAAGGTTTTTGCTAATGTTCACTCAGGATCAAGAAGCAATTAACCAGAACCACTGAGCTAAGAGATGACTTTTTCCTCCTTCTTACCCTTCCTCCTCTCCCTATTAATCTTTTTGCAAATGTTGCCTTTTGTGTCAAAAAGGAAAAGACTTGAAAATGAATGACTTATCATGCATCATAAAGGAAAGAATTTCAAGTTCCAGGATTTATATAATTTTGTATCACTCACTTTTAATAAAGATATTTGGTCCTAAAGTCGGGAATTATTTGCTTCTTAAAAAATGCAATATGTACTCATACACAGTAACTTGTTGAAGGAACTTTCCAAGGTTCTAGGTTCTAGAAATGAATCACCCAGCCATGTGTAAGAGAAGATATCGATTTTATGAGGCTGTTGCGGTTTGTATAAGCTTCGCCTTCACTGGAAGTTTATATGTGTTTAAAATAATGAGAAAATAAAGTAAACTTCTTAAAGTAGTTTAATTTTCTTTGGAACGCTTAGAGTTGGAGAGTTACATGCTAAAATTTGTGTCTACTCCCACAGTCTCTCACATCACTCCCAGTTTCAACATACATTTGAATGATCCTAAAGAACTTGAACTTGAATAGGATATAGAATTATGGAATTGGAAGCTCATTCAGCCCAACATTCTTCCTTATGCAGGAGTGTCTCCTAAATTAACTCTGCAGTTTCCACCTAGGGTTTTTGCTTTTGTTTTGTAATAAATAGCTCATGGAAACAACTGTTGACAAAAGAAATATGGATAATATCAAGGGTAAAAAGTAAGGCAGTTTTAGCAGATGTTTACATTGAAAGAGCAACAAATCATTCCATAATTCACATTTTAAAAGAACCATGTGGTGACCTAAGACATAACTATCTATTCAGTGAACTGGCAATTATGTTGTTAAATGAATGCTACTGGGTAATAAAACTCCAAAAAATTGTGAATGTGACTAAAATTACTCTCTAAAAACCCCTTTTAAATGAAATAAGGAGCAAGGATCAAAAGAGGATAACTTGAAGGAATTCTTGATGTATTTATATAAATATAAGGATACACACACACACACACGCACACACTTTTGTCACTAAATCCAGCAAAAAATTTGAACAAGAAGCTGCAAGAGATAACAGAAAGCCCCCAAAAGAGGAATTTAAAATAACATAAACCCCAAACCAAGGAGTAAGCATGGGGGGGCATGGACAAATTAAGTTTCCCAAGGAAGTTATGGAGCTGGGACAGGCCAACTTCTGGAACTCTCCAAGAATTCATTTGTCTTATGATTGTTAATACGCGCCTCCAGTAGGAGACTTGCCTTTGTGAAGCTTACTAGACAGATGACTCACACATGGGAACAACCATCATCCATTTCTGTCACCAGACCTCACAGGATTACTCCGGGATATTCCGTCTACCTCTGCTAAACGGGTTTGCTGCAACGCATTGACACAGACTTAGCAGAGAGAGACATTAAATCAAGTACTGGAATGACTAATTCCACTTCTCTCGGGCACCTTACAGTGGCTCAGAAAATCAGATTCCTTCAGGATGCAGAGTAAAGAGGCATTAAGAAAATGTGTTTAACTTCGGAGTTCCCCACCTCGGTGTCGCAGAAGCCTGCAAAGGATGCTCCTACAGAACTGCAAGGGCATGCAGAGGGGATGTGACACCCACAGAAAGGGGGGAGCAGGATCCCAACTGACCTTTTTGCTGTTTAAAAGACTGAATCGAGCCTGAGTGGTGGACCATTTTCACTCAGCGCGTCCCCGCCGGGTAGGAGCTGTCCGAGAGGCAGGCAGTGGAACAGAGCACAGACTCTCAGAGGCGCCAGGGGATCTCGGAGTCTTCTAGCGCCCTGCAATCCGACACCTGCTTTAGCCCGCACTTCGCTCCAAAGGCTGAGCGCCCGCCAGTGGCGTTGTCATGACAACATGGGAGGGCGGTCCAGCGTCCTGCTCCCCTTAGCGGCTACTCTGGGAATAACCCCGCATCCTCTGCGCGTCCAGTGCCGCAGTGAGGGTGCGTGGTGCGCAGGGATTTGATGGGTGAAGAGTCAGGTTTTTCTTAAGCACCGTAAATAAATCCGAGCGTAACTCTAGATACTAATGCACTCTCTTTTTCAGTCTTTGAGGGTAGCTATTACAGCACTGACTTCCTAAAAGTTGGTCTCGAAATATTGGTACTTTTTAAAAAAATGATGTATTATTTATTTAAAAGGCAGACAGAGGGAGAGATAGAAATCGAAATCTTCCATCCTCTGGTTCACCCCCCCCCCCCAAATGGCCAAAATGGCCTGAGCTGGGCTGGTCCAAAGCCAGGACCCAAGAGTCTAACCTGGGTCGCCCACGTGGGTGCAGGGGTCTAAGTATTTGGGCCATCCTCTGCTGCTTTCCCAGGCGCATTAGCAGGGAGCTGGAAGAAATCAAGACTTGAACTGCGGCCCATATGGGATGCTGGCATTGAAGGTGACCCCCAATGCCACAATGCTGGCCCCAAATACTTTCACTTGTAAGAAAAGGCAAAGGTACTGTTTTGAGAGGAATGCAATGGCACATGCAGAGACATTGTCATCTTTCCATCTCAAACTTAAGTATGAGGCAGGGATGCCACCCCAGTTTATCGAGTTTTATTAGATAAACTGTGTTAATCTTTAGCATCCAGCTATTTGAATTCTCTTCTGTTTCAGTCATTTAGAGCTTGAATCATATTTGACAGTGAGCCATTCATTAACTACCAAGGAACATGTGCTCAACACTGTTTATGATGTTCAATTTCATCATCCCCATATCCCAATAAAGTAGTTCAAATGTTATTATTTTTGTAGTATCAAAGAATTCTCAAAACTATTTAAACCAACAACTAACTAGAGAGAGATGGTACCTAATGCCCAAAGGAGTGCAGTAACCTTCACTATCCTTATAATCTCCTTATCCTCTTTCCTCCTCTAACCATAGCGCCCTTATTCAGGCCTCTGTTCCTTCTGAAAGATAGAGTATAGAACCACAGTAAAGCCTCTAGCTCTCTGGGTTTTCAAGGCTGTGTGATAACTCAAAATCAGATACAGGATCCAAATAAAATAGATGAAAATGAGAAAAATGCAGAAATTTCAAAATGATAAAAATTCCAGCCAGTGCCGTGGCTCACTAGGCTAATCCTCTGCCTGTGGCGCTGGCACCCCCGGATTCCAGTCCCTGTTGGGGCGCCGGATTCTGTCCGGGTTGCTCCTCTTCCTGTCCAGCCCTCTGCTGTGGCCCAGGAGTGCAGTGGAGGATGGCCCAAGTGCTTGGGCCCTACACCCGCATGGGAGACCAGGAGAAGAAGCACCTGGCTCCTGGCTTCGGAGCAGCACAGTGCGCCTGCCCCAGCGCGCCGGCCGCAGTAGCCACTGGAGTGTGAACCAACGGTAAAGGAAGACCTTTCTCTCTGTCTCTCTCTCTCATTGTCCACTCTGCCTGTTAAAAAAAAAATGATCAAAATTCCACATAGATGGAGCTACTTTGGATGCTCTTTGATCTCACCTGTGGTTGCACAGTACAAGGGCCATAAGGGGAACATAACTTTGAAAAAGGAGAATGTTTCAATTCTGTAAGAATGCACTACAGCTTACCTGACTCTAGACACTTAAGAACACTATTTATAATTCTCTCTCATAATGGTTTATACGCTGGCTAGGTTTAGCCCTGCAGTTACCACTCAGTTTCCCTTGATTGTTGAGTAATTTGGCCTGCAGTCAGCTGAAGCAAGAAGAGAGGAATTGGGTTTTAGTCTCAGTGGGAGGAATAGCAAAGATTGTGTTGTCTTCTTTAATGTACCACCTGCTCTTTCAGTAAAACAATGCTGAGCTTTCAGTTGAAAGCTCAGTGTGCAGGCACTGAGGGAACAGTTGGTTACAACGCATGAGCTTTGTGGGAGTTTACTCCCGAATGAAGATGTGGAACACACCTTAGACACTCTCCACATAGGTTTTATAGATGAGTCCAATGAAACTAACAGCAAAAAGGGAACTGCCTGAAAATGCTTGTTATTTTGCTTTGTTCATTTGCCAGTAAATTTTTGATAGAACTCAACTCATATTCTGCTTTGTCTCAACTCATCGAATTGTATAATATGACCCAATCCTCACAGATGAGGGTTAAAGAAAATAATTTAATTAAGGACTAGTTCATGGCAGGAAACTAATATCCAATACATTTTAGTTGCAGTTATAAATATGACCCCTGGAATACAAGCCTTTTAAAATCACTGGTAGTAAAATCATAAATATTTTTGAAATATAAGCATGAATATAATTTGTTATCAGAAGGATCCGTTGAAAATTAGTTTCTGTTCCATTTTTCCAGGCATAGGTGAAACTTCCCAGAACCCTTGCTTCTGCAGATTTCTGATTTTGCCAACCCACTCCCCAAACTGCAACTCAGCAGAAAACAAGGGTCTATCTGTTAGAATTGGAAGAAAGTCTAGATTTTTGTACTTCATTAGAAATTATTCGTTTTTGTAAAAAGCAAGAAGTTTGGTGTTATTTCTAAAACCAATGCCCCTTCACCCCTGCAGTGCGTCTATGATTAACCTATCTTATCATAAAATTAATTCCTGTTTTAAAATCAGGAGCAATTCAGGATTGGACTGCCAGATTGACTAACAGGGGATTCAAAGAGCATGCTTGCTTGTTTTAAAATCAGTCTTTTAGAGAAGGTTGCTAGAGGAACAGCTTTGTGAGGGGCCTTGGAAATTTTAAGCACCATCTGCTTTATAGGAAAGACTGCGAAGAGGAGGAAAAGAGTCCTCGGGGGTGTATGTGTGCGTGTGTGTTGGAAGTAGGAAATACAGAAAGAGGGTTTACTGAAGGCCTTCCTGAGAAAAATCTTCCTGTGATCCAATAAAAGGAAGTGTTTTGAGACTTGTAGAAAATTTACCAGTGAATACTAAGTAGCTTTATTAGGAAAGATGGCCTAACTGTGTGTTAGGGAGAGGGGGGAATGGTGGTTGTTTTGTTTTATTTTGTTTTCTATTTTTGGTTTCAAATATCCCACTACAAATTTTAACAGCATAAGAAAAATTTTCTTTTTATAATGTTCAGTCAGTGAAGGAATATGATTAATGTAATATACAATATGATGCTGAATGCATTTAGCAAAATAGAAAGAAAAGAGAATTCAAGGAAACATGTCTGAGTGCCTAGAGTAAACATTTTTACAAGTTAGGATTAGGGCTGATTTTTTTACCTTGATATTTTTCCATCATTTTCATATCTTTCTACAAATATATGAGTATTGGTTTTATATAAAATATGTACATCATAGAGTATTGCAAAAATTTATAGGGCATGGAAATAAAAGATAAATTTATCTTGATTCAGATTTATTTGAAATTCATGTAGAGACTTTTCATAGTACATGTTTCCATGAATTTTTTAAGCCCTTGCATATGCATGGATTTCAAAATGTTTAGCACTCAAATAAACTTATATTTTAATTTCATTTTCTATTTGAACTTCTTCAAGTACCCTCCCTTCATTGCAAAGCTAACATATCTACATTACCACACCTCCAACTTTTCTTTTTCAGTCACATATCCAGGTTTTTTTCTGTTGTTCTTATGGAAACTTCTGGACTCTCACCCTCCCACAACCCACCACCTGTCTCCCATCCTCCTTGAGTAGTTAATTTGCCAGATCTCCTGCTAACTTTTGCCTCCCAGCGAGGTAAGAAACTCTGTTCTTTACCTCACTGGAAGGCTTTTTATTCCTTTGAATGTTGAACTAAAGCCCTCAGCATATCCAATTGTGTTTCCTCATTGTGTGCTCTATAAAGGAACCTAGAGAGCATTCTGAAACTGACTCTCTGCATCTTGAGTCACCGCTTTAATTAAAATTGGAATTGCCAATTCTGCTTCTAAATTGTAACAGAAACAAAGATACCAATTCTCTTATCAATTATTCCCCTTCTTGAACTCAGTTATTTAAGGCATTAATTAGCAAAATCAAATTGGCAAAGAGTTATCTTCAAAGAGTAGAAAACAAAGAAAAGGAGCTAGTTTTCTTTGGAAGACATTATCAAAGAAATAGTATGGTCTCCTTGAGTGTATATAATGAATAAAGAAATTAATTTAGAAAATGTAAAATAACTTCAGAAAAATGCTTATTTTATACTGAGTAATTGCCCTTGTCATGAAATAACAGTGTGTGAATTTCAAACCATTTTTGCAACAAAATAAGTTGACTTTTTACTTATTTTTTTTAAATTACTTAAATGACAGAGCTACACAGAGAGACAGGGAGAGAAAGAAGGGGAGAAAACTTCTATCTGATAGTTTACTCCCCAAATGACTACAGTGGCCAGACTGGGCCAGGAGCCAGAAGCTTTATCTGGGTCTACAACATGGGTGGGTGGGGCGCAAGCACCTGGCCCATTCTCTGATGCTTTCCTAGGAATTAGAAAGGAGCTGGATTGGAAGTGGAGCAGCTAGGACTTGAACTGACATTCATATGAGCTGACTGTGCTGCAGGCAATTGATTAATACACTGTGCCACAATGTGCCACCCCAAATTAACCTTATAATTCCATTATATAAAACTTTTGGGGTAACTTTTTTACACCCAGAGCAACACTCAGAAGCAACACTTCTGATCAATGTGATTATGGGAAAGTAATGGAAGAACTACCAACTTCCACCTTCTCTGAGTCAAGCCCAATGAGATCTTATCACATAGCACTTTTAAGATGCAGAAACACAAAATTACTTCTTAAGAACACAGAATCATTGAGAAGTAGGTGACTAGCATGTGGCCTAGTGGGTAAAGCTGCCACTTGCTATGTCAGTATCCCATGTGGGCACTGGTTTGAGTTCCAGCTGCTCCACTTTAGTTCCAACTCCCTGCTAATGTCCTGGAAAAAAGCAGTGGAAGAGGCCTAACTGCTTGGGCACCTACAGCCCATATAGGAGACCTGGATGAAGCTCCTGACCCCTAGCTTTGGGCTGGCTCAGCACTGATCTTTGAGGCTACTTGGGGAGTGAACCAGCAGATGGAAGACTTCTCTATCTCTCTGTCTCTCCCTTTCTTTCTGTAACTCTGACTTTCAAATAAATAAATAAATACATATCTAAACATCTTTTGTACATAAAAAAGAAAAGGTAGAGGTACGGGACAAAGGAGGTGGTGATGGAATAACGGACACTTCATATCTTATGCCTCTGCTTAAAACTCTAAGAACTGCTCCTTCAAGCTGTGTGCAGAATCATGTCAAGGATTTTGGGATTATTTTTGGTTTGTTTTTTATCTGCCATCACCTACTTTTCTACACACATTCATTGGAAATATCTATTATTTAGATTTTGGTGATATCTTGGGTGTTCGCATATGCTCAAGCTCACCCAAACATTAAATATGTGCAGTCAATTGTACACTACTTGTATATCAATAAAGCTACTGAAAATCAATGCATTTCAGCTTAAAGAAACTGCAAAAAGCAAGCCCATGTGCTTTTTTACTATCACTCAAGCAATTCAATGTTTGTTCTCAGTGCTTTCCAATATTGTTTCTAAAACTGTCTTATACGAATTCTTGACTCATAATGATTTTCTTCCTCACGGGTTTCTTTGCTTTTGCTGCTGCTGTTTCCTCCACTTGGGACAAGTGTCTTAAAACTCTTGTTGCTACTCACCAGTTTTCTCAACCCATACATATCCTTCAAGTCACAGAGCAATGTTATTTTTGGATGAAAACTTCTTTCAGTTAAAAGTGAACCTTAACCTCCTCTGACTCCCACAGAGTATGAATAACAATTCATAACATTTTTATATTTCTATATGAAATAGATTTATAAAGCTTTAGAAAGTTAAAATAGACTTTTCTCCCAGTTCCAAAGAAATCTTTTATGGTAGAATTTATGTTGACTCACTTTTCTATTTCTCACAATGCCTAAAAGATTCTTGACATATAAAGCTGATCAAATATTTGCTTGAATAAATTATTTTTCCATAATCCTCAAATGTTTATTACTTAATAGAAGATTCTAATAAGACACTTTAACATAAGTCCAGTATATTAACTACCTCTTGAGATTTTCATGCAAATTTGTGTATTGCATTACTTCATGATTTTGTTTTTTTTCCAGGCAATTAATTTCTTAAAGTCTGCTCTTGCCTTTTTCTATCTATCAATCCTCCCAAATGGTTCTGCTTCTCTGGATATATCTCGCTAACACAGATTTTGTTTATTGTTGTTTTTGTTGATGTTTGCATGTTTACTTAACTAATTTTGTTCTGAGCTAGTTTATAAAGCCTGTATAATTTGTGCTGTCATTAAGTTCTCTGTTTGAATTATTTAGTGGCCAGCTTATTTGACAGGCATTTCCTCTAAAGCTCTGAAATGCTGCCTGTCATTGTTTGCTGAGGATCTCAAACTGTATGTTGGGGAACACGTGGTGGGGAATTTGCAACTCCACCAATACCCTCATTTGCTGCTTATACAGTGTCAAGGTCAGCTGAAGAGGAGAAAAGCCTGCCTCAGTTTTTTTTTTTTTTTTTTTTTCTGAGCATGTTCCCATGCAAATGTATGGGACTGTCTAGATTCCTCAAGAATATGTTGAAACTTTCCAAAGTCCCCAGTGGACATCATACTTCCTGGATTATTTTCTGTATGTTTTGCATCTTCCATTTTACTTACCTCAACTTCTTTTGTATCTCAGGCAACACTGATATTAAACATTGGCTCAGGATGTTTCTGACACTCTACAGGGAGGCCTCTCCTATCTGCAATCTCTGATTCAGATCATATAAGGACAAAATGATGCTCACGTACAGATTTTGATTGTAATGTCATTATGGTATAAGGGGTATATACATATATCGGTAGGGTACATAGTGAGCTCCAAACTCATTCTATTCCCACCAGTGACTGCTAGGAGACTGATTGTCCTAGCTATCATTATTGCAAAGATGAATTTCAAGAGTACAATAGAGCTAGTAAGAGGAAGATGGAATAACTAAAGTGAAACACCATGAACCTTACAGTACTTGTAAAGATTCATCTGTTTCTCTTCAATGAACTTAACTGGATTGTTAGAAGCTTTCAAAATGTTAAAAATAATTTTATCATTTTTGTCAGTATTTCCCTTGCTATAATGAAGGGGAAAAGTTATGTCCCTTACTTCAGAATTCTGGAAGTTGTTCTCTACTATTATTGATTTTCTCATGTTCAAGAGTTGATTCAACAAATATTAAATCTTAACTTTCCCTGAGGATGCAAGACAACAGGAAAATATTTTGAACTGACTAAAGGAGTTCTTAAACAGGACCAACGCCTTACAAATTACAGACACTGTTTTATATGTACTCATCCGTAGGCTATCCAGTCATTTAGTATTTGTCAACAAAGAGACAATCACCCTAATAAAACCAGGGGAAGCAAAACTATCTAAAGGATTCTAAATGGGAAGACATAGACAAAGCAGACCGAACTATCATAACACAAGCACAATAAAATACAACTGCTAAAGTATGTATCAACTTCTAGACTAGACTATATTTTAAAAGCAAAAGAAAGGAAAAATGCACTCAAGAAGATTTGAAATGCATAAATCCCATTTGCAAAAAGAATACCTGGCACCTTGGAGTGAATGTTGTGGCACAGTGGGTTAAGCTTGGGACATCCTCTTCCCATACTGGATTGCTGGATGGGTCTCAGCTATTCAACATAACCTTACAGGAGGCAATGGATGATGGTGCAAATGCTAGGACCCCTGCCACCTACCTTAGAGACCTGGATGGAGTTCCAGACTGCTGGTTTTGGTCTGGCCCAGCCCTAAATGTTGCAGGCATTTGGGACATAAAGCAGCTAAAAGCACTCTCTCTCTCTCTCTGTGAGACAAATGAAAATAAATAAATAAATAAATAAATAAATAAACAAACAAACAAACAAACTTTTTAAGCACCTAGAACCCTAGATCTTGGTTTCTGAAGCCATTCTCCAATAAAATGAGCTGGGGCCCTTAAATAAATATCTAATTCTAGGACTGGGAAGATGGTACTTACACATCAGTGAAGAAGTCAAAATGGAACAGAAGCCAATGGGAAGAGGTCACAATGACCAAAAATGAAAAAGTTGAAATAAAATAAAAGTGTTATAACCCAAGTCATATATCCACACTGATATAAATACATGAATGGCAAAATCAATTAATAAGGTAAAACAGATTAATGTCCCACGCAGAAGATTTACACAAAAATTAGGAGCTACTCTACCCTAAAGAATGGGGGAGTGATTATTCCCACTCCTTGGTGTGGGCTGAACACAGCAAACTCCTTCAATGAATTTGGTATGGAAAAGGGGAAAAAAGTATTTTACAGTGGAAAAATCTGATAAGTATTGCTTCACTCAGATGATTAAAAGCAACATCTATAGTCACAAGTCTTACTGATGAGATGTACCTTTGACATGATGAAAATGGCTCCTAACATCTGTGATCTTCCTCACCCAAATTTGTAAGCCATTCATATGATAAGAAATTAGATAAATAAAAAGCAAAATCAAAAAGAGGTATCAGACCAATATGCCTCAAAACTGTCAAGGTCATTGAAAACAAGAAAAATCTGAAAAATAATTTTAACCTAAAGGAGCTTAAGGAGACATCCAAATGTAGTATGGTAAATAGGATGAGATTCTGAAATAAAGATATGAAATTAAAACTAAGGAAATCTGAGTTGACCATTTAGTGGACAGGTTAATTGCCACAGGGACTTCCACATCCTATATCAGAGTGCCTGGTTCTAGTCCTGGCTCTTCTGCTTCCCATCTTTTCCTCCTAAGGCACATTCTGAGTGGCAGCAGATGATGGCTCAAGACTTTGAGTCCCTCTACTGACATGGAAGACCACGATTGACTTGCGGTCTCCTGCTTTCATCCTGGCTCAGTCTTGGCTCTCACGGGTGTGTGGAAAGTAAACCAGCAGCTGGAATATCTATGTTTCTCTACCTTTCAAATAAAAATAAATAAATAAATATTTAGAAAAAGCTAAGGTAATCTGCATGGAGCATGAACTTAAGTTAATAATAATGTATAAATGTATAATGAATTATAGTAAGTATGCTAATGTTAAGATGTTAATAATAAACTGAGCAAAGTGTGTGATATATGAGTATTCTGCATTTTTTGCTTAATATTTTTGTAAATATCAAACTTCTCTTAAAATAAATGTATTAAATGAAAAATAGGTCTTTCTTTATATTCAAGAGCAAGTAACAAAGAGATTTTTTTCTGGAGCAAATGAGTATGTCTTTCAATTAAAAATACAAAACATAATTTGATTCTAATTGCTAGAATTTTAATTCTAACTAATTAGTGACCCAGATGAGAGAAGGAAAGAATCATCATGTAACTAAGAGCTGAATTATAAGGAGGAATGATAGGAAAATATTTTAAAACTTAAAAGATAGAACAAGAAAAGCTATTGTAGAAATTATATGAGTACTATAAGGAGAAAGGGGAATGGATCCTTGAAAGAATAGCAATAACTATATTAATTATAGAAAGAAATTTCTTAGGAATGGAAACAAATATAGAATGAAAGGTGAAGAGACATATCCTGTATATCTTATTAAAGTTGTTGACCTTTAAGGGATATTACAAGCTTGCAAATAGAACTAGTAAAATGATAACAACAAAAACAAAAACAGGAAACAGATGGATGTATACATATTTTTAATAAAATATATTTATTGGGGAGGCAGAGAGACACACACAGGGGGGAGGGAAAGCGAGAAAGAGAGAGAAAGAGAGAGATTCCTTCTGCTAGTTAACTCCCCAAATGTCTACAAGAGCTAGTACTGGGCCAGCCAAGGCCAGGGTTTAGGGACCCAAGCCAGCTTTTCCATGTGAGTGGCAGGAACCTAATCACCTTGGTCATCACTACTGCCTCCCAGGGTCTGCATATACCTTGAAAAAGCTCGAGTTAATTTTCAACACTTAAGAATAACTGTGTATTAATTACAGAATTAAACCAGTCATATTAAGTAGAACAGACAAAAAAAACTACTGAGAGGGATAATGTATTAAGTTGTTCATTAAATGTGATCCCTGTTAAACATAAGAGTGGGAATAAGAGAGGGAAGAGATGTATAATTTGGGACATGCTCAAGCTGACTTGCCCCAAATGGTAGAGTTAGAAACATACCAGGGGATTCCAATTCAATCCCATCAAGGTGGCATGTACCAATGCCATCTCACTATTCCAAGTGATCAATTTCAGTTCACAATTGATCATAATGAAAGGACTAAGAGTCAAAGGGAGCACATAAACAAGTCTAGTACCTGCTAACACTAACCGATAGAATAAATAAAGGGGAGAGTGATCCAACATGGGAAGTGAGATACTCAGCAGACTCATAGAATGGCAGATGTCCTAAATAGCACTCTGGCCTCAGAATCAGCCCTAAATGCATTCGGATCTGGCTGAAAAGCCCATGAGAGTATTTCAGGCATGGAAAGCCAAGACACTCTGGCAAAAGATCTCTGTGAGTGAGATCTCAGTGGAAAGAACAGGTCTTCAAAGAAGGAGGTACCTTTCTCTGAAGGGAGGAGAGAACCTCCACTTTGACTATGACCTTGTCTAAACAAGATAAGAATTGGAGAACTCAGAGGGCTTCCATAGCCTTGGAAACTCATGACTGGAGCATAGGGAGATTACTGATGCCATAGACAGGAGTGTCAATTGGTAAAGTCAACAACAGGAGTCACTGTGCACTTACTCCTCATGTAGGATCTCTGTCCTTAATGTGCTGTGCATTGAGATTTAATGCTATAACGAGTACTCAAACAATATATTTCACTTTGTGTTTCTATGGGGGTGCAAACTGTTGAAATCTTTACTTAATGTATACTAAACTGATCCTCTGTAAAAAAAAAAAAAAAAAATTATCAATTCCCAACTTGACTCTCACTGGGATTAAACATGACAATAGGTCTGATCTGATTTCATCATCATTTAAAAAAAATCATCTATTATTTTTCACTTTATGTTTCTGTGTGGGAGCAAACTGTTGAAATCCTTACTTAATGTACACTAAGCTGATCTTCTGTATAATAAGATAATCGAAAATGAATCTTGATGTGATTGGAAGGGGAGAGGGAGTGGGAAAGGGGAGGGTTGTGTGTGGGAGGGATGGTATGGGGGGGAAGCCATTGTAATCCATAAGCTGTACTTTGGAAATTTATATTCATTTTTTTTTAACTTTTATTTAATGCATATAAATTTCCAAAGTACGACTTATGGATTACAATGGCTTTCCCCCCATACCGTCCCTCCCACCCACAACCACTATTCTTCTGTCTGCTGTTTCTCGCTATAGAAATCGCAACCCTCAAGTAGGCACAAATACCAAAGCCTTTCCATAAGCCATTCCATCAGTGCTACATCATGATCCCTCTTCAGATTTCTTGCTGCCTCTAAGCTACCTGCCCTACCAATGCGTCCCACGATCTGTTAAAGACTTTTTCCTGATCCTCAAGCTTTTCTTTTTAAACCATTAAAGCTAGATATGTTCTTATTGATATAATAAATCACTTCTTCCATAATACTTTAAGAATTTCTCAGTCTGCTTCCCTGATTTTACTAGTGGATAAAATAGATAAATAAAATTTTTGTAAAGAGGGAAAAGAAAAAGAGATGGAAAAAGAAATAACTAAAAGAAAACTCTATAGAGAGTTTATAAACCACATACTTATATGCTAATCCAAAAAAATTTTAAATTGGAGAAAATTTTTTGTAGTCATAGAAATACAAATAAAAGTAACAAGTTATCTTTTAAAACTCCTCTGATTAGTCAAAATGGAAAGAAGCCATAATACCCATATTTGTAGATGTTAAGAAGAACATTCTCTCATAGATTGGTTTGGGACAGTGAAGAATTACAGCCTATTTTAACCAATAATCCATCTTCTAAAAGTCTATCCTACACAAACAGCTATAAATAATGATCCACATGTCAAGGTGTTTATTGCATCATTGGTCTTGGTAGCAAAACACTGAAAAAATTAATACCCAGAAAGATAGTTGCTTTTCATTTATCTTACCACAAAGACTACTCAATTATTTTAGTACAGAAACAAAATAACCTATAGAAAGTTGCATACTTTGTTGTTACTGTGGGCAGGTAGGTTAATAAGTCTGGATGGATAAATAGAGGGAGAGAATGAAGCCAAAAACTGGAGAAAATAAAAATAAGCACTGTGCATTCAAAAGCATACACATTGCCACATTTATGAATTTATGTACAGTCATGTATATATATGGGTAAAATAAAATTAAACATTAGAAATTCTCATAATCTGGTCCAATATAATGTATTCAACAGATTTCTCTCTATTCCTCAGCACAAACCTTCTGTTGGGTTAAAATACAGTCCTTGCAATGCCTCACCAAAAACATTCCACAAATTACCTCTTTTCCTCTTTCTTGAGTGTTCTCAACCTACTGCTCATCATCCAAGTGCTCCAATGCTCAGGTGATGCAGCACCTCTTCTCTGAATATAACATCCCACACAAAGTCTCTTCCGAACTCCTTCATCCTTCCTAAATAATTTAGCACTTAATTATATAGGACCATGTGTTGTTCACTGATTCTTTTATGCCAGTTAGTTTTGTCTACCTAACTATTAGTCCTATTCTAGGTTTTTCTAATTCTCTTAACAGATGCATCATCAAATTACACCTTCTGTATGGTGATTGTTATGTATAGCACAATGCTTAGTCTTTGGTTTCCAAACAAGGAGACAACTGGGCCAGCATTTATCCTTGACCTCAGAAAATCTCAGCTAAAATTCATATTCTGTGACTTCTTAGGGAATGTGCCATAGTACATTTTACTCCTCTTAACATTTGTCCCAGGGTCTGAAAAACAGAACTCTGAGGTTTAATATAAAACCCAAACAACTAGGACTATGAAAAGAGTTTTTATTATAGAGCCAGCTAAACTGGCCTTCAGTCTGGACTCTACAGTACCTCATATAATACTTAGCAATTATTGACTTGACCATCTGCATCCATGTCATTTTAGTCTGTCAATAGCTATGATGATTGTGTTACCCAGAACTAGTGTGGCCACATAATTTGTTTTCTTTAGCGTATGAAAAAGTTCATTGGTAATACAATTGTGAAAAAGGAGTGTTCCTGGAAAACTAAGAACTTTGGCGACCACATCTAGAAAAAACACTGAGTCACAGGCATTTCATTTGTGAGTAGCAGGATACAATTGTATTTTCTATTCTCCCCTCTCTTCTCAACCTTACCCCAGGGGAGAGGAGAGATCTGTGGTAAAACACAGTAGAGACACAATGTTTGTCTGCATAACTCATTAGTTTCTCTATGAGGTGTAGTCAATCATAAAAGGGCTATGGCTTGCTTATGTTATTTGCTATTAAACATTTCTAGCTAAACAAAAGAGATTCCAGCTGACAAACATTAAATCTAGCCTAAGGAATGTCTGTACAATATATTTTTAAAACAATTTTAAAGTATTACTCATGTTTTAAATTCAGAAATATATATATGTGTCCATTTACCATGTTCTTTTGGAAAAAGGGGGGGGATAACTCTTAAAAAAAGAAACGTCACCCTCACTTGTCAAGGGCCAACTGGAACTGAACACTCTAGGCTTTCTTTTTAATCCTGTCTCTAATTCATCACATTTCTCTCAAGGTTGGGGGCTAATTACTTTTATCATCCCCCTTGTGACTGTATCTAACTACCAATATAAAGCACCCACATATCCTGCCTAGACCCTGAAAGCATTGGATAATCTGAGCAACCTGTAGGAAGGAGTTTGAGGGTGGATCCAGGAGCAAGTTAGAGGCAGAAGATTAGAAAACTAGAATTTCTCAGGGCTGCCCATGTTAAGAGGATCTTTGGGTACTGAGAGATGAGACAGATAAAATTAAAATATCCACAGACATTTATGGACTGATAGTAACTAGGTGGATCACTCTATCTGAATTCCACAGGCAGGTGAGATCATCTACAGCTGGCTTTTTTTTTTCTGACAAAATATAAAACTGAAATCCATGTTGAGTGGATTTTTGTGTAAGGTGTAAGGTAGGGGTCTTGCTTCATGCTTCTGCACGTGGAAATCCAATTTTCCCAGCACCATTTATTGAATAGACTGTCTTTGCTCCAGGAATTAGTTTTAGATCCTTGATCAAATATAAGTTGGCTGTAGATGTTTGGGTTGATTTCTGGTGTTTCAATTCTGTTCCATTGGTCTATCCATCTGTTTCTGTACCAGTACCATGCTGTTTTGATTACAACTGCCCTGTAGTATGTCCTGAAATCTGGTATTGTGATGCCTCCGGCTTTGTTTTTGTTGTACAAGACTGCTTTAGCTATTCGAAGTCTCTTGTGCCTCCACATGAATTTCAGCACCACTTTTTCCAGATCTGAGAAGAAGGTCTTCTGTATCTTGATTGGTATTGCATTGAATCTATAAATTGCTTTTGGGAGAATGGACATTTTGATGATATTGATTTTTCCAATCCATGAGCATGGAAGATTTTTCCATTTCTTGGTATCCTCTTCTATTTCTTTCTTTAAGGTTTTGTAATTTTCATCGTAGAGATCTTTAACTGAATAGACTTCATAAAAAATACAAAATTACATATAAGAAATAATATCTATTTATAAAACTACTGTGAGTGCATCCAGTAATAAGTGAATGTGACTTGTATGCTCTAAATACATAAGTTGAACGGCTTGATAATGATGAGGTGTAATTTTTTATTAAATTACCCAGATAAAGTCTTTTTTTCCATGCTTCTTAAGCTCATTATATTCACCAAACACATTTTATTGAAAAGGAGAGAAGAAAAAGTCACTAAGCCATTACTAATGCAACTTTGTTATCATTTTTAATATATATCCTGTAATCTTGAACCCCTAAGCTCATAATCCCAAAGAAGGGGAAGGGAAAATCTTCAAGCACCAAACCAGTGTTGCAACAAGGGGCCTTAGATAGCATGAGGTTTGGAAAGTGAAGAGAGTCAAGCACAGAAGACAGAGAAAAAGAAAGAGCAGAGGATGACTCACTTGTTTGTCTCAGTTTTGGTATATCAAGAGACTACCTCACATCTCTGAACAGCATCACTGGTTATCAATTTTTGGCCACAGGAATTTTTAATACATTTACAATATGATAAACAGAACAAAAACAGCCAATGTTTAGTGAGAGCTTACTATGCTAAGGATTTATCTCCATCCTAGTAATAGCTTTATGAGATTAATACTGTGATCTCTAATTTACAAATTAGGAAATTGAATAGCACAGGGATTAAATAACTTATGCAAAATCATGCAGCTGCAAAATGTATAAACAAGATTTGAACACAGGTAATCTGACTTAAAAAATCATGTGGACGACTGCTTTGCACAAGAAAGTTCAATAAGGTGGCTCCTGAGCCGTCTTCAAAGAGAGAACCTGCTGCTGAACTACGTCCCCGACTCCAAGGCCTCGTTTTTAAGGCTACTCTGGTGATGAGACCTTGTTGAATTTGCTACACTGAAACTAAACTTTCTGTCCACTGTGGGCCCACAATACTATGTGGGCAAGCATATATTCCCCTTTTTTGTAAGCATTTATATGTTTTTCTCCTACTGAATTTTTAAAAAGATTCTATTTCTTTATTTGAAAGGTAGAGTTAAAGAGAGAGGGAGAAATAAAGAGAAAAGTCTTCCAACCACTGGTTCACTCCCCAAATGGCTGCCATGGCCAGAGCTGGGCCAACTGAAGCCAGAAGCCAGGAGCATCCTCTGGGTCTCCTACATAGGTATAAGGGCCCAAGGACATGGGCTATCTGTGACTGCCTTCCCAGGCCACGGCAGAGAACTGCATCAGAAGAGCACCCGGGACTAGAACCAGTGCCCATGTGGGATGATAGTGTCACAGGTGATGGCCTAGCCCACCACACCACACAGCTCTGGCCACCTTACTGAATTTTTTAAGTTGAGAAAAAGATCTCTGGCTGTCATGTTCTTTCTTTTTGTTTGCCTATTTTTATGACTCCCTTTTTGTTATAAGATATATTATAATATTCAATGTTATTACAAAAAGTTTTGGTAGTAATGTGATTATGAAAAGGTTTACATTTTTATTACAGTTCTTCGAGGACTTACGCATATTGTGGGTTTATAAAGCATATATAAATTGACTTCAAAAAGTTCATGGAAAATGGAATGAAAAGTTAAGCTCATTTTGGTGAAGAAAATTTTCTAAATCCACTCATAGTTTTTACCACAGAAATTAAAAGCAATCTCTAATATGCATAGATTTCAAATTTCTTGCACTGACTTAGACCTAGGCTTCAATTTCATTTTCCAAGATCTTTTTAATGCACTCTCATATTACCATCTTCATTTCCTTTATTAAAGCTATGAGACACAAAGAACTTTAGTTAGTTGCCAAAGTCACACTGCTACTAAATGCTTCAGACTGCCTCAATATTGGTTATTTAAATTTTAAATTTAATGTTCCTTTCAGGCTCTCTGCATATGGTCTTTCACCTAGGTCAGTGTCTGTTGCAAAGGAAATTCACAACAATGACAATAATGGTGTCACAAATGTAGGATGGACTGAGTACTTGTCATCATCAAGGAAAATCATTCTGTTAAGCAAATTTCATGCTGATATGCAAGTATCCATTTTTATCAAAGGAATGCAATGACTGGTGCTAAGATGAGACTTTTTTAGACTTTCTGGGAACAGAATGGTAAGTAAAGTTTATAGGTTCTTTTTCTTTTTTACAAAAAATATTTACTTATTTGAAAGTCAGAGTTACAATGCGAGAGGGACATACAGAGAGAGAGAGAGAGAAGAGTTCTTCCATCTGCTCATTGACACCCCAAATGGCTGCAAGGACCAGGGCTGGACCAGGCCAAAGCTAGGAGTCAGGACCTTCATCTGGGTCTCCCACATGAGTGCAGGGAGCCAAACATTTGGTGCATCATCTCTTGTCTTCCCAGCATGTTAGTAGGGAGCTGGATCAGAAGTGGAGCAGCCAAGACTCTAATGTACCCCTATGGGATGCTGGCATTTCAGATGACAGGTTAACCCACTATAACACAGTACCAGCCCAAGTCTATAACTTCTGATTTGGGTTGATAAGGACTAAATCACTCTCTCCCTAAAGAGTTAACTACATTTAGTCATTCCACAATATTTCTATACTTTGGAACATCCTGTTACACAAAATGAATGAATTCCACATTGTCTATCAATAAGAAACAAATTTAATAAATGAAGGGGGAAAATCTGGAGTAATCTCTAATTAAAATCATGTGATACTCCCAACAGTTACAAGTCTGACCCTATTTTTTTTTTTAATTTATTTGACAGGTAGAGTTATAGACAGTGAGAGACAGAGAGAAAGGTCTTCCTTCCATTGGTTCACTCCTCAAATAGGTGCTTCGGCCAGAGCTGCACCCATCTGAAACCAGGAGCCAGGTACCTCTTCTTGGTCTCCCACGTGGGTGCAGGAGCCCAAGCACTCTGGCCATTCTCCACTGCCCTCCGGGGCCACAGCAGAGAGCTGGACTGGAAGAGAAGCAACCAGGACTAGAATCCGGCGCCCATATGGGATGCCAATACCGCAGGCGGAGCCATGGCGCTGGCCCCAAGTCTGACCCTATTTGTAACACAAAGACATATCAGTTCCTAGTGTGAGAGGCAAAAAGTTCTGTTCCATATTATAGTTTTATACAGAGCAGTCATAAGGCTGTTGATAAAGTCTTCTGTGGAATTACCGACTTTCATCAATTTAGAGCTGCTTATAAGTTATCTTTATCCTCTTTAGTAATTTATTCACATACACAGTGAGCTTTGGTGAGCTATAATGTGAATACAGTTTCTCTTGAACATGTCTGAAGGCAAAATGAAAGCACTCCTTTCTAATAACAACTATAATTCCAATTTCTAGTCAGCAGGGATTTTATGTATGGTAACTTTCAAAGATTATGCCAATGTCTGTGAATGTGCTAGAGCTCCGTCTTCCCAGGAGACGGATGTCTTTAAAGCGCGGTTCAGGACTATAGATAGGCAGATGCAGCTAGAACACAGGAAAGACACTTTTGATGCCTAAACTTCATTCATTTTACCTGTACTAGATTAGCACTACTGACCTCATGGAGTTGTGAGGAGGAGTTTGAACTATAGACCAAACACGGTGGATGCCACATAACATAATTTAATAAAGATTAGTTCTTGCTGATATTGTTATCATGCTTAATATTATTCTAGAGTCTTTTTACTCACACCAGTCTTGATTGATTCACCATTTCTCCTTCTTTATTTCCTTTCCAGAATCTACTATTCTTTGAGTATGTAGAAACTTGTGATAATTACCTGCACATATTATTTAGGATAAGAAATCCACATAGGAAGAAAATAAGATTAATGAAAAACTAAGAGTGAAGTGTACACCAGAAAATTGATAGCTGACTAGTTACCGAGAGGCACTGTAAAGTGGCTGTTACCTGATATTGTAGTCTTAGGAATCTGATTTTGGGAGAAGGAAAAAATTTCTAGAAAGGTCGAGTTGGAGTAACCAAGTTCATGGTCTATATTATGATATCAGTGCAATACAATGACATTTTAAAATAAAAATTGTACTCATTTGAGGACTGGATGTCACAGTATATATGTAGAATATACCATTTCCAAAACATACACACTCACACATACACACTGAAAAATGTAATCTCACCAAAGATTTCTGTCAAACTCAAAATCAAGGCAAGGCAATATAATCATGATTTTGAGAAGCTAATAACATTCAGTAATAGCCCAATGTACCCTTCTCAATGTGGTTGTGGGTTGTGAGTACTTCTATATCAGAGTACAGTCCTCCATGAAAAGTTCTCTAATAGGTATTGCTAGCATTAGATTCTCTGTCTTTATGTTTTCTTGTTTGGATTATCTACCTTCTAGATGACTTGTACTCTGTTTAACTATGATAAATTCATTGAATAACTTGGCTTAATATTAGCGAGTAAGTTGGCTAACCAGTAGATCTGTACCTTCTCTTGATAAGTGGAACTCAAAAAGGAATTGAGAAACAAGGATTTGGCCTGGTGATTAAGAAACGGGATGCTCAGGGCACATAAAGGGAGAAACTGGGTTTGAGTCCCAGATCTGCTTCCATCACCAGCTTCCTGTTACTATGTACTTTGGGAAGCAGAAGCGAATGGCACAAATATTTGGGTATCTGCTACTCACATGGGAAACCTGGAATGAGTTCTCAGCTCTTGGTTTCAGCCTGGTTCAGCCCCTGCCATTGTAGGCATTTGGGGGTAGACTCAGTGGATGTATGACCTCTCTCTCTCTCACTCCTTTCTCTCTGCCTCTAAAATAAATATACATAGATTTAAAAATAAAAGTATTATTAAACATATTTTACATTTATCTAAGTTCATATAAAATGAGCTAACAGTACTAAATGTAAAGTATTTTAGGAAAATTGGTTGTTTATGATTAAACAATGATCAAAAATTCAAATTAAGTATCTTTTATTAAATATTATAAGTGTATATCAAGTGATTTGTACAATAGTCTTCACTAATATTTTATTTTATTTTTTTACAAACATATACACAGCTGGTTTTTTTTTTAAAGATTTATTTATTCATTTGAAAAGCAGAGTTACAGAGAGGCAAAGGCAGAGGCAGAGAGAGAGAGAGGTCCTCCATCCACTGGTTCACTCCCCAGATGGCTGCAATGGCTGGAGCTGCGCTGATCTGAAGCCAGGAGATAGAAGCTTCTTCTAGGTCTCCCATGCGGGTGCAGGGGCCCAAGCACTTGGGCCATCTTCTGCTGCTTTCCCAGGACATAGCAGAGAACTGTATCAGAAGTAGATCAGCTGGGACCCAAATCAGCCCCCATAGGGATGCTGGCACTTCCAGGTGGCGGCTTTACCTGCTATGTCACAGCTCATTGGCTCCACTGAGTAATATTTTAAATGAAAATGCTTTAATAAAAATGTTGCAGAAAGATTTTTTTCATTTAATGTCTGTATTAGACATTTATAAGTAGGGGCAATTTCACTAGAAGTTTGGGATGAAACTAAATAAATTACAGAAGTGAATGTGCTTTGTAAACTGTATCCTGAACTAAAGTACCACATATGGTAATTAATAATATAAATATAATAGCTTACGTTTGTGTTAAATTTTCACACCCTATCAGTCTACCACATTACACTGAATAGCACAGTTAGTAGAAGCTCCTGAAACTCTGTCCTCAGAACTCACCTTCGCTATATTTATCTTTGAAATCCCACACACACGCACACATGCTTCTCAACCCCACAATGAGCTGAACACAACTTCTACAAGCCTGTAAGAGGGAACAAAAGAACAAAATAAAGATTGCTCAGAAACTCACTAGACTAGAACCAGAGTAGAAAATTATAGTGGGAAAGAGAAGCTTTTCATGGTAACTATCACTGCAGCAGAACTACTCTCTGGTATAGGTCAAATTAGTTCTGAAGTGTGTAGGAAGACAGAATTTTCAGTAAATGGCATTAGAAGCTAACCAGGTGGGAAGATTCTTTTTGCTGTTACATAAGCTTATATAGCTGTCATCTTCGAGAAAACTTCAGATGGTCAGATTTTCCAATTATATTTTCAAAGGGTGAGTAACGCCCATACAATAATCCTGCCCAACCAACCTCAAAAGCTGTACCTTTTTCTTACTTGCTCACTGCTCTTTGTAAGTGTACTAACCCAAGAGAATTCCCTGACCATGTTCCATACATTTTGCCTTTGAGCTTCTGCTCAGTCTGTGTTCTGTGTCTGGAATGCCATCTTTACCCACCAGGTCAATGGAAAGCCCACGCTTTCATTCAGAGCTCAGTCAACACAAGCAGCATTACAAGGGATGTTTCCATTTGCAAATATCCATGCCTATTAAAAAAAAAAAACATTACTACAGAAATGTATTGAAGCGTTGAAAGAGACATAATAAGATGTAGTGGAGACTACAATCCCTACCACTCCAGTCATATCTGCTTAGGGAGATGAAGATCTCTAACCATAGGTTTTTTGTTCTGTTAAATGGGAATGATAATAACTATCTTAGAGTGTTGTTGCAGAAATGATGCCCTGTGCATGCTGGTTAGCCTTCCTATACACATTTATTAAGTCCTTGGCATATTGTCAAAGCAAGCATTTAATATGCGGTAGCACAATTTCTTATGCTCATAATTACAATGATTACTATATTTATACTCATCCCTAATTAGACAAGTGTTCGACACAGTGCCTTGTACTTGACAAGGATTATTTATCTTTCATTTAAATGAAAGTTGCTTAAACTTACCCAATTGTTAACACCCTGGCCTGAAGCGCAGGCATCCCATATGGGCGCCGGTTCAAGATCCGTCTGCTCCACTTCCCATCCAACTCTCTGCTATGGCCTGGGAAAGCAGTGGAGGATGGCCCAAGTCCTTGGGCCCCTGCACCTGCATGGGAGACCCGGAAGAATCTCCTGGCTCCTGGCTGCAGATAGGCGCAGCTCTGGCCGTTGCAGCCATTTGGGGAGTGAACCATCGGATGGAAGACTTCTCTCTCTCTGCCTCTCTTTCTGTGTAACTCTTGCAAATAAATAAATAAATCTTTTAAAAAATAAAATAAAAAATACTTTTTAGTGAAGGTTTTATTGCAAGAAACTTTTATGATTGCTGGAAGTAGCATCTTTGTACAGCTTCATTATAATTTCATGAATACATATATATATATATACCCACACAAAAGCTGAAATAAATATTATTGAATATTAAAAGTGCTAATCTTAAACTAGCAAAAGTTAGCCTTATTTCGTTCCTTGAACTTTCAATGCATTCTTACATTTGTACTTTGTCAGCTATAGTAATTTTATAATTACAAATTTAAAAAGAACAAATGTTCTTTTTAAATGTTGAAATAATCAGAACAATTCTTCTTTTTTCTTTTTTTAAAGTGAACATTTACTGTTGAGGAGGAAAACTTTACTTTCATTTCTCCAAATTGTAGGTCACAGTTTACATCTAAGCAATTATGTGAGACATGATAATGACTGCCAGACTGATTGGATATTGGCAAGTGTTTTCAGAACTTCTGCCCAGTACCTAAACTTGGCAGGGCTAAATAACTATTTTTTCCTCAGTTTACAATCTGCGACTTTAATCATTTTCTACCATTAATATTTTTCTAAAAGATTCAGGTTTATCTATTTTAAGGGTCTGTGAAGAGAAGCAAGCATCCACTTTCTTCTCAACTTAAGCGTATTTGTCCTTTAAGATGACAATAAGGGGAAAAGTAAAAGAGTCTTTCTTGTAAGATATCTAAGGATCGCTGTAATCATAATTGCATAAACATTTTTTGCTTGCAATTTTTATGGTTCTGTCTGTCTCTGTCTCTGTCCCTGTCCCTTCTTTTCTTTTCCCACTAACATATTCCTACAATGGCAGGGTTAGAAGACAGGATTTAGTGTAGTTTTAGAATCAGTCTTTAGAGCACTTATGTTCTGTGCAGCTGTCCAGAGGAAACCTAGGATGGTAGAAGGTAGAAGAGTGTTCAGAGAATGGCCATCAGGGCCACTTCAGATGCTATTCAAATCAAAGTATTGGGGCTGGCGTTGTGGTGTAATGGGTAAAGCTGCCACCTATGATGCTAGCATCCCATTTGGGTACTGGTTTCAGTCCCAACTGCTCCATTTCTGATCCATCTCCCTGTTAATATGCAGCAGAAGATGGCCAAAGTACTTGAGCTCCTGCTATTCATCAGGGAGACCTAGAAAAAGTTCCTGGATCCTGGCTTTGACCTGGTCCAGCTCTGGTCACTGCAGCCCTTTGGGGAGTGAATCAGTGGATGGAAGATCTCTGTCTCTCCATCTCTCTCTGTGTGTGTATGTGTGTAACTCTACCTTTCAAATAAATAAATAAATTTTAAATAAAATATTTTAATTTTTCATACAGCAAAAATGTTGGTACATTAAAAAAAAAAACACTTAATAGTATGTTTTTCTATGCTGAGAGACTATAGTCCCAGTTCAGTTACTTAGCCAACAATGTGATGCAGTTACTTAGTTGCAATGTGATGTCAGTGATAGTGAAAGAATCCGGGTTTTTGGATTTTAAATTCCAAAATGAATTTAGAAAGTTAAAGACAGTGGTAGCAATCTGTAATTCTAGAATTTCCATGGGGTTGCTATAGCTCAAGAGACACATTGTGAATAAGCAATTAAGAAAGTAAAGAGGTAGCTAGGCAACAGCAGAGCCATTATCCTCAAAATAATGTGAGGGCTATTATGCAGGGAAAGGATACTTTGGCTTCAACACAGTTGTGCAATATACAAGGAAGTTATACTAAGCATTTGCTGAGAATTAGCATAGATTTTTCCACACACCTGTGCAACAGAAACATTATCTATAATAGAAACTGCTAGCGGTTTGTTCCTACATGATTGCCAGAATCTGAACAAGCAATACAAGTTGGCTATATCACAAAATATGCAAATCTGATCTGTTGTCTGACTCAAAGGAAAGGAAATGAGGTGAGGTTTGCTTGGGACATTCTATAAGCAGAATGAACTGTACAGCGCCATGTATACCATGTGACACTCCTTTTCCTTGGGTCCTTCATTTCGGTATCTGTAATGAGAGAAGGGGATTGGTTTCTAAAATATTTTTCTATTTTGCATACTTAGTTATTTTACTTGAAGCATTTTGGTTTTGTTCTTAATTTTCTTTGCTCTAAAATAGGGATAGGGTGTCAAGAAGGAGAAAGGCAAAAGAAAGGGAAAAAAAAGTAGCAATTGCCTTAGGGATATGGTATCTAGTCTTAAATTGTTATTGAAAAATATCACCCTAGATATCTCTGTAACATGAAAATAAATATTACTAAAATATGTTTTTTAATAGCCTAGGGGAAGGCTGTGTATGTGTGTGTGTTTTCGTGTATGCACGCAAACCACACTAAACCGATACTCACTCCTGGGCACTTAAGTCACAACTGGGGGAAAATCATACTGATATGCAGTCTGTTGCCCTCAGACTCATAGCAATAACCTCAAGCAGAGCCTTCTTGCTGCCTAGCAGTAAAAAATTATTTATAGAGTCCATTTGTTCACCCGTTCCCTAGAGGAAATTTTCATGTTTTATTCATTCAACTTCAAACTTCGTCTTCCAGCACCGCCTCCCCAGATCTCACTCCATTGATGACTTTGATTCCTGCTTCACTGAGAAGATGGAAGCAGCGTGAAGAAAACTTCCTCAGCTTCCACCCACATGCTGGCGTCCACACCCATCATCTGCCTTCCTGACTGACACTTTGCATCAAGTGACAGCTCTCCCAACGAGACCATCTCTTCCACTTGAACAGAAGTTTCCATCATTCTCACCCACTTCAGGACATCAGTTCAATAATTCCCCACATCATCTCCTTATGGAATCCAATTCTGTCTCCACCTCTCTTTAGTAGTTGATAATGCTCATCACTGTACAACCATACGGTCTTAATCCCTTAACAATGGAGTGGAAATTAAAAACTACTCATCTTGAGTTCAGTTCTCTCAGCAGTGTCCTCTCAATGTATTTCTTCCTTTTTCTACCCTCAAAGTTTTAGAAAAGTATTCAATACTTCCAGGTTCTTTATTTTAATCCTCCACATTTTTTGTTCTCATCACTCCACTAATATTGTCAAAGTCAGCAGTGATCTCTTCATTTCCAAAGTCAAAAGTGAATTCTTAGTCTTCATCTGATTTGACATAATCATTCACACCTTCCTCCTTGATTTATTATCTTCACTTGATTTTTAGGGCATTGCACAATGTTGGCTGTTCTCCACCCTTAACACCTGCTCCTTCTCCCCCACGGGAAACTGCTCATCTTTTAACCTATAAACTTTGGAAAAACCAGGACTTAATCCTGGGACACTTCTTTATTTGTAATCCCTAAATTTGATAATCTCATTTTATTTCATGACTTTAACTATTATTTACAGTCTGAACACCCCAAAAGTTCATCTCTACTATACATGCCTCCCTGACTCCTGGTATCTGTACCACATAACTGTCTTCTTCACCTTTCTACTTGGTCTGAAAGAATCAATCTAAATCAGCATTCCCCAATAAACCTTCTGATATTGTGCCCCACACTAAATTACCTATAGATTTCTCGTCTCAAATAATGGAGAAAAACTTAGAATCAAAAATTTTGACTCCTCTCTCTTAAAATCCACTTTCAATATATTTCCAGAATCTAGCCATAACTTAGCTTCTCTACTATTCCAAGTGTCCTAACTGGTCCCATTTGTTTCACCATTTCCCAACATGATGGTAGATTTGGGTTTAGGAATTAAGTAGACATGAGATAGATTATTATGAACTGAAATTGAAATAATAGTATACTTTTCTTAAACCCTTTCATTGAATGAATGGGCATTTCATTCAGAATAAAAGCACCTGCCTTTACGATTATTATTGGAAGAGATGAGGGGTTTTCAAAGTGTTTGTGGAAGATGTTTATTTTGAAAAATTATGCATAGATTTTAAAATTTTGCACCAAAATAAATTATTTTATTATTATTTTCCACGAAATTTTTGGATTATTCTTGTAGTTGCCTCAAGGCCTGACATAATTTTACATGGCAATGCAGGCATTATGAACACAAAACTTTTAGGGAAATGTTTTCCAATGTTCCTTGTATTTCTATGTAAAGGTTTAAATAGAATAGGTTCCTTGCCATGCCCCTTACCTTGAGGAAATATGTAGTTTATGTGATTAATGTGATTTTTTAGTTTGGAAAAAAGGGGAGCTAGGAGTGCTCAATGTGGCAATTTCTTCTTTCCTCTCCATTTTGATCTATTCCTCCCGTCCACTGCCATGAGGTATGAGGTCTATCTCTGTGTAGGTGGCCTAAAATTTCCTGCATGTGTTTGTTACTGATTGGGCAGATTCCAGATTTGTAATGAGCAGAGGAAAATTGGATAAACATATCTGCCTACATGTCTAAGTACCATCCTCTTAGCTTTCATCACATAATTGACTTTTTGATCTATATCTGTCAGTTTTTGGTATTCTATTAATTCTTCAGAATCCAGGAAGCAAAGAAAAAATATTATATTTATTGAGTTTTGGTTAAAATCTAAATGTGTCTAAGGATTTAGATACTAGCTTCTAAGCCCCCATTTTTGCAGGTAAAGTTTAAAGGCAGGATCAGGTAGTGTTTGGTTTGCTGATGTTAAAAAGCCTTGGCTCTTAATGTTAGTGAGTTGTTACTCATTGACATTTCACACTGAGCCACATTCCTTAACTTTTCCATGCTCCTTTCCCTCAGTGGCCACAGTGACATGAATAATCACTCCCTCTGCATTGTTGTGGAGTTAAAAAAAATAATATATGGGGCTGGTGCTATGGCCTAGTGGGGAGAGCCACCTGCAGCGCTAGCATCCCATGTAGGCACCGGTTCAAGACCTGGTTGCTCCATTTCCAACCCAGCTCTCTGTTATGGCCTGAGAAAGCAGTGGAAGATGGTCCAATTCTTGGGAACCCTGCACCCACTTGGGAAGACCCAGAGGAAGCTCCTGGCTCCTGGCTTCAGATCAGCACAGCTGTGGCCCTTGCAGCCCATTGGGGATTGAACCAGTGGATAGAAGCCCTCTCTTTCTACTCTTTAGTATTAATCTCTGACTATGTGATTATGTGACATAGTGATGAACCTGATGTCTGGATATTGATTGGATTTTACTCACCAACTATAGCTTTCTGATAGGGCATTTTCAGACAATTATTGCCTAATGCTCATGTCAACATAATTTCTTCAGTTTCAGAATATCACTGATGACTAATTTAGTGTGTCCAGTTGGCAAAGCAATGCCCCCTTCTCTTATTCTGCAACTTTTTGGGGCTTGATATGGGACTGGGAAAGAAGAAGGTTTGCTTTAGATGTTTGCTTACCCATTGCTCCAGGCACACAATACCCAGGGAAGTTAGCCTGAAACCAGAGGAATACAGAAGCCAGGGGAAGTGTCCCCACTCATCCATGCTAGTTTGTTAATTATTACTGAGGCTGGAATGAAATGTTCTTCTAGGCAGATTAGAAACAATAAAGCTAGGAATATATTCCCTACCCACCCATAGGAAGGTGATAATTTCAGAGTCAATATTTATGATTTTTCCAATAGGCACGTTTTCAGAATGTAGAGAAAAAAAAAAAGAAAAATCCCACTTTTACTGATTGCCAACACAGCTCCATTTGTGCCTTGCTGAAAAACTAGTCTCTCAAATATCACCAATAATATATACCTGTGAAGTAAACTTCCATTCCAAACAAAGAAGAAAGCAAGGTGATGGTGTCTCCTCGGTGTTGCCAGCCTGCCCTTTGCCTCCTCCATCTCACTGTCCTTCCTCGCGGGCACTTGGCCTCCTGCCTTTGCAAACATTCAGAGTCTCTGCAGGACAGAGTGTATCTGCGTCCCAGAATATTTTGATTAATTTAATGACAACACCAGTCTGCTGTCTGCAGTGTAGTCAGCCCAAAGAATCAAGCATGTGAAGGCAAAAATGAAACAAGAATTGAATCCACAGAGGGTCATCATGAAGCACTTTGGATGTTAACATTTTTCATATTTAGGCGAAATTCTCCCTTGGTTTCAGGAGCCTAGATTAAAGGGACTAGTAATTTACAATTTAAACAAATTGAAATCTCAGTCTACCATCTGCCATGGACCATTTATTTGATATTTAACTAACGTACTAACATATTCCAGGGCTTGAACTTTCTCATCTATTAAGAGGATGTTAACCAATAAGAGTTTATTCAAAAACTATAAAGTAGTGGTTAAAAGCAAAGGCTCTGGATTTCGAACCTGAATTTGAATTTGCCTAGGTGACTTAGGGTAAATTACTTAGCCTCACCGTGTTTCTTTTCTCACCTGTAAGTGATGTGAATAATAATAGCACTGATCAAGTTTTGTCATGAGAGTTAATTCTATAGTGATCACGGACTCTGGAACTTTGTTGCTGGGTGCAATGCATGAAACTATTGCTTGTGGTGTGGCCCTGGGTAAATCACTTGACTTTATTTTTCTTATTGGGCTGTTATAAATAGTGAATTAGGCCATAAAATTAGTAAGAAACTAAGAGTTCTAAATAAGGTAGTTGGTATACTGCTTGGCACATAGTAAATGTTCAGTAGATGTTTGCTATCATTGTTTGAAGGACTGAACTTGAGAAAATACTTATAGTACCCAGAGCTTTATTAATTGTGAGTTAGATATTGTGCTAGGTACATGCAATCATGTTCAGGACATATGGGGCTCTTCCTTTGTGGCACATATGACCTAATCTAACACACACATGTTGGTCACCATAAATTCTTGCTACAGTTTCTGATTTGGTACAAAAGTATCTCACAGATAGTGCACAACAGTCAGGTGGCTAGTGTCATGGTGAAATGTACGTTTCCAACTACGAATGATTTTCCTGTTGAAAATCTGAATGTCTGTTGTTCACATTTCATGAAATGATCTAAATATAGAATCTTTCATAGGTTATAGTGCAAGGCTAATGATTCCAGAATTAGGCTGGGTGAATTCCTGCTTGTTCCAATAATCCAACCACATCCAGCTACAATGTCACCGAATGACAGGCTGTGGCATGTGAGCAGCTGTCTGTGTGAGAGCAAAGGCCACATTGCCTGGTAGCTTGCTAGTTGACTAGTGTGTTAAGAGCAATATCGCCATCTTCTGGAAATTTAATAGAAGCAGAATTTTAGGCTTCACTGACACCACATCTAATCTGTAGTTTAAAAAGATGTCCAGGTGATTTCTGTGTGACATAAAGGTTTGGCAAACAATGGGTTCCTGACACCAGTGATTATCAGCATTAGCTGCCCATTGAAATTGTCTGGGAAGCTTAAGAAAAGCCTATGCTTCAAATCCAGGAATTCCAATTTAACAGTAGGCCTGAGTATCTGAGGTTTAAAATTTTTTTTCCAAATAATTTCACCATGGAGCCAGAATTCAGAACCACTTAGTTAAATACCAATAATTAAAAGGTCTTTACATTGAAATATAACAACTTCTTAAGCTCTGAAAATAAAGTTAAGATATATCAAGAATACATTTTATTACATTATGTTGCTGCATAGTATTCTCAGATCCTCTTGTATTCCACCTTTCCCCATTTTAATTTCAGTATTTGGAACATTGGCCTGCTTATTTTCAGGTAGAAAACAGAAATGGATTCCCCAGTGGGTAGAGCTAATGGCCATCTGTTGGGATGGCAGAGTGCCTATTCAGAAGGCTGTTTGCCACTCTATCTGATGTCAGGAAGCAACAAACAAAAGCCAAGGTCCCGTCAGAGCTCACAACACCTGTGTCAGATCTCCAGAGGAGGATGATCTCAAATTAGAAACTATCCTTCAACGGAAGGGCAGCTATCTGCAGACGCCTCATAGATGCCACTTTGAGTGATGCTTTATCGTTCACAGCTTTCCATGGACCTGGACTGCTGCTGCACTTCTCCCACCATGCTGATGCATTTCATGAATCAGCACATGACAAAGGGAAGGAACATGCCATGCTCACCCCACTGGGCACCGTATCTGACACAACACTTTAGATATGATTTGATAAAATTCCAGATGTCAAGTGAGTGGCACAGCAGCTGGCGCCCAAAAGGTTTCTATCATTATTGTTATTATTATGTTCGTTCTTATTTTTTGTTGTTTATTAAATCTGTGATACTTTCTTTTGTGACTACAAATATTACTAAAATTTCAACATGGCAGAAAAAATTATCTTTAGTAATGTATGACCTATTAGAGCAAATAGATTTGGGGACTACTTTTAGAAGGCAATCTTTGATTATTCTTAAATATGTGGAATTTTCTTTTAAAATAAAAAAAGTACAACACAGTGAATGTGATAAAAGTAATATAATTTTACACATCTTAAAGTAATAATATTTATTTCTATTAGATTTCATATGCCTTACTTCCTAAAAATTTTTGAATTTTCTTCCAACAGAAGTTAAATTGAGCTGCCGCCGCAGCTCACTAGGCTAATCCTCCACCTTGCGGTGCTGGCACACCGGGTTCTAGTCCCAGTCAGGGCACCGGATTCTGTCCTGGTTGCCCCTCTTCCAGGCCAGCTCTCTGCTGTGGCCAGGGAGTGCAGTGGAGGATGGCCCAAGTCCTTGGGCCCTGCACCCGCATGGGAGACCAGGATAAGTACCTGGCTCCTGCCATCGGATCAGTGCGGTGCGCCGGCCACGGCAGCCATTGGAGGGTGAACCAACGGCAAAGGAAGACCTTTCTCTCTGTCTCTCTCTCTCACTCTCTCTCACTGTCCACTCTGCCTGTCAAAAAAAAAAAAAAAAAAAAGGCGGCAAAAAAAGAACTTAAATTGAATACTTTGCTGCCAGTAATGTAACTTGAGAATGTCTTCAGTTTCCCCAACATTTTCTCATTCCTGAAGATTTTTGATCAGTATTTCAGGCTGTTGCATACAATGTGCATTCAATTTTCTAAAAGGCAGCAAAAATGAATTTATTAAGATTAATTCTGGAGGTTAACTGTAAATACTGCCTTTCCCATCGTTAACAAAAACTATGAACCTAGTAAAGAATAAATAAAATGCATTGCAGTGGCTCCCTCTAGTGAAAATTCTAAAAAAAATAAAAAAATTCTAAAAATTTGAACAATTACTATATGTGGATTATCTTGAATAGGGTTTTTAGACAACAATTGGACCAGATTTGCAAAAACTTAGCGAGAAGAAGGAAGAGAGATATTTAAAAATGTGTATTTTTAAAGATTTCACTTACAGCTTACATAACTTCAGAAAAATACACTTCTCAAAATCTCATGTTGATTAAAGTGAGATTAATTTAGTTGTCTAAGCATACTGATAATGCATCTCTGCATCTTAAAATAACCCAACTGTGTGCCTTAATGAATAATGCTGGCCATATATTTGTTAAGATATCAGTAAGCAAAAAAGAAAGCTAATGTAAGCACATTTCAGTAAATATTGAGAAAAAAAATCAGATTTCTCGGCTCATGAATGGAAGGAACTGAGGGAAGTTAGCTCTCTTATTATCTACTTCCATATGCATACAACGAGTACAAAAATATCTCACAAAGTTGCTGCAACAATTAAATGAAATCCACCCCTTCACACACTGCTTTTCTCTATATCAGTAAAAGTATGTAGCATCCAGGGATCACACTTGGCTTTTTTTCCCCCCTGATTTTGTCTCATAGTCAACTCATCAGCAATTAATCTATTTTACCACTCTGCTCCATTTCCCCTCCATTACCAAGGAACCATCGCCCCAGCTGCCTCCAGAATGATCTCTCCATATCCCCACTTCTTTCAGCTCCTCACTGCCTGAAGTAGATGGCATCACAGGTAATGCATCATGCTCATCTTGGGATCCAACACTTAACATCTCCTTCCATTGCTCATGGAACACTTCCTGCCTGGCCTTGCGATGATGATGTGGGAGCTGCCTGTGCGCCACCTCACACCATGCTCCCCACCCACACACTTGCTACAGGAGCACAGTGCTTTGTGCTGGGTTCCCTCCCACACATCATAGAGTTTTGAATCTCAGGGTCTTTACACAAACTGTTCCTGTTCCATGATACCACTGTTGTCATTTTTCATGTGTTGGTTTGATCTTCTCATGGAGGTCTCAACTTAAATAAGCTCTAGAGAATGTTCTACCGAAATGTGGTCTTCCACCATTCATTTTTTCTTCTCACAGCATCCTCTTTGTTTCCTTTGAATTATTCCTAACAATTGCTAAAGAGTTTATTATCTGTCTTCCTGCTTAGAATTAAAGGCACCAGACCTGTCTTACTTAACACTAAATAACTCCATTCAGCATTTTTGGAATGTGACACATTTAAAATAACGGTTTCTATCTTTATGGAACCTGAAGAGTACTTAGATATTAACTTTTATTCTCATTTAACTGGGCTCAAGTAATTAAGCAAGGAATTATCACACCCATACTCCCACAGAGACAGAGATCATCCAATGACCAGTAAATTTCCTAAATGCCTGAAACAGCCAGGGTCAACTCATGTTAAAACCAGGAAAGCAGAATTCCCTTCAGGTATCCCGCATGTGTGGCAGGAACCCAAGTATTTCGGCCATCACCTGAAGCCTCCCAGGTTGCACATACCAAGAACCTGGATCTTCAGTAGAGCTGAGACTTGAATCCAAACACTCTGATATAGGATGTGGGAGTCACAGTCAAGGACCTATCTGTTGTGCCAAACACTTGCCCCTCTCCTGCGTTACTGTGATGGTCATGGATATTCTTTTTCACTTCTAATCTCTCCCACTTTTGGTCCATCTTACACACAAAGATGACTGTTTATGGCACACTGTTACTTCCCTAAATTAGCCCTTGAAGTCCATGGAGTGATCGCTAAGAACTGGGTTACAGAGCCATAGAGATAGAAGTGTCCACATAGCAACCTGTGTTAGAAAGTGTATTATTGTTCAAATACCAGGATGCAGCACACACACACACACACACACACACCAAGTCAATCTTAATTTCAGTTCCTGCAGAAGAAGACTCTGAGACAAAATTTCAAATGCAAGATTTTTGTATAGAATGTACAAAGAACATCAGTGGCGATGTGGGAAAGTGATATAGGAAGATACATAACCGATAGCATATTAATGAAAGAGTTACCACTGCAGTCATTGCTGTTGAATTCACTGAGAAACTCTGAGACACAGGTGCAAAACTCAATGTCTGAAAATTAGTACAGCTGAGTTCCAAAACAGCTGTGGTTTTTATGGCACGTATCAAGAAATCGATAGCTGTCTGCTTGCTTGATGACTGCTTGAGCCTAACAAACGAGCATGTACAGTAAGGTCTGAGATTCTTTGGGTGCCATAAAGATAGGAAGCCAATTGTAAATGTATCACTTTCCAAAAAATGTTATATTGGCTTGAGACTTACTTTATGAGTTCAACAGCATTACCAGGATCCCGATTTCTCTGCCTCTCTGCTCCATTTTTTTTCAAGATTTATTTTTATTTATTTGAAAGACAGAGTTACAGAGAAAGGTAGAGACAGAGAGAGAAGTCTTCCATCCACTTGGTCACTCCCCAGACAGCAGCAACGTCCGGAGCTGCGCTGATCCGAAGCGAGGAGCTTCTTCTGGGTCTCCCACATGGGTGCAGGGGCCCAAGGTCTTGGGCCATCTTCCACTGCTTTCCCAGGCCATAGCAGAGAGCTGGATCTGAAGAGGAGCAGCTAGGATTAGAACTGGCACCCATATGGGATGCCAGTGCTTCAGGCCAGGGCTTTAACCTGCAACACCACAGCGCCGGCCGCTGCTCCATTATTATAATAGTGTCTTCGTGTAATAGAAAGATGATGAGAGTGCTTTCATTCCTCCTATCTTTTAAGCTTCATAGCTTAGTAGGAAAACATGAATCTCTTTCTCAGGAAAACTAACAAACTTCTCAGTGTTGTTCACCTGGGGTAGATCACCAAGCTTAGAAGAATGGGATGCTCTGGTCAGTCATAACTAAACCACATGCTCACTAGTGAAAGCAGAATTGCCCGGAGTTGACATAAATGGAAATACAGGGGAGCACAGAAGGAGAATCTTGGAGTTGTTCCTGGAATGACAGGCCTGGAACTCATTACTAAAACAATGGGGGAGAGGGCTGAGAAAAATGACAGTACTACTAAAAATGTCTCAGAAGAGAAGCCATTCATAGAACTAAGGTAAGTGTGTGTCAACTAGCTTACACTTGGAAAAATAATTGGGTTTACTAGAATTTTAAATCGAGCTTTTATTCATAACAATGCTTTTCCTGGGTATATTTTAGATCACAGGCACACTACTGGCCTTGCAAAGATCTTCCGAAACTCATAGTCTGCTCTTCTGTGTGCAGATGTAGTAGAATGTTCAAGGCATACTACAGAAAAGGAAAAGTTGGGGAAGTTTTGCAGAGACACTGATGAAGGAGGAATTCTGGAGAAATCTCCTAAGTGGGGGAAGGAAGGAAGAAGGGCAGAAAAGAATTCCAAGTAGAAGGAAGAGCATGCAGAAAACAAGGTACTGGCCGATAATGTAGCTTGAATACATTATAGAATCTCAGGATTCAAAATGAAGTTCTCAAAAGATGAACAAAATTGCTTGGATTTGGAGCAAAATTTTGAAAGCTTTATTAATGTTGTGCTTAGGAGTTTATACTTTTTAACATATGGGGATTAAAACTCAATGAAGTGTTTTGAACAGTAGGATAAATGACATTTTGGTAATGAAAATAGATTTACTGGGGCCGGCATTTGGCACAGCAGGTAAAGCCACTCTTTACAATGCAGGCATCTAATATCAGGGTGCTGGGCCAAGTCCTGGCTACTCTCCTTCCAATTTGGTGTCTTACTAATGGTCCTGGAAAGGCAGAAGGTGGCCCCCTCAGTATGTGGTTCCCTGATACTCTTATGGGAGACTGACATGGCATTCCTGGCCCTGGCTTCAGCCTACCCAGGCCTGGATGCTGTGACCATTTGGGAAGTGAAACAGTTGGTAGAAGCTCTTTCTCTCTGTCTCTCCCTGCCTTCAAATAAATAAATAATCTTTAAAAATAAATTTCTTAATATTAATCATACTAAGTATATGCTAAAGTCTAGATATAGAATGGGAAATTTTATCTTCTTTTTTTTTCAGTTTCTATGTCCTCTATTATATTATGAGAAATAGGCTTTTACTAAAATAGCCTTTCATTAGCCTCCTCTCTCTCTCTCTCTCTCTCTCTCTCTCTCTCTCTCTCTCTCTCTTTCTCTCTGGATTACTTACAGCAACCTATTATTGAAATACTACTGATTTTTTTAAAAAAAGATTTATTTATTTAATTGAAAGGCATAGTTACAGAGAGGCAGAGGCAGAGAGAAGGAGAGAAGTCTTCCATCCACTGGTTCACTAGTCAAATGACTACAACAGCTGGAGCTGAGCCAATCTGAAGCCAGGAGCCAGGTGCTTCTTCTGGGTCTTCCACAAGGGTGTAGGGGCTCAAGGACTTAGGCCATCTTCCACTGCCTTACCAGGTCATAACAGAGAGCTGGATTAGAATTGGTGTAGCCAGGAATCGAATATGTGCCCATATGGAATGCCGGTATTGTAGATGGTGGCTTTATCCACTACACCATGGCACGGGCCCCTACTGATTTAACCTCACCCAAAAATATATAATAAAGAATTTCACATTAGGGAAATTGTTATTTGATGAACCTGAGAAATACGTGTCTCTCAAGTGGATCAGGTTATTTGCGACATAGGCAAGTGAAATGGAGAATCAAATCCCCTAAGTGCAATATGAACAATATCCACAAGAGGGCACAAGTACTTCATGCTGCTCCCAGATAGCACACAGCTGCCTGAATTTGGAGAGTGATTGAGCAACCAAAGTGACCTCAGCAGAGGTTAGAGAGAACCCATTACTAGAAAAGGAGAGGTCAGTCTATCAAGTGACAGAGATGAAATATCATTTGAGTCACCTGGATGCCGAGCCACCTAATTATACCATTCAAAGCCCAAAGGTAATGAAAACCTGGAAGGTGAAGACTCTCATTTGGATTGAGGTGACCTCTAGAGGGAGTCAGAGGGCGGGTGTCAGTTTAACCAATTTTACTTTCACATGGGAGTGGTATGGGCAATTTTCCAACACATTAAATTGGCTGTTGAAAATGTGATCTAACCTGGGGTTTCCTAACTGGCACAGAACAGGGTGGGTGGTGGAGTTTTTAACTAAAATAGTGGCTAATCTATTGCTGAAATGTGACTCCTGAGACCATGTTCACCTTATGGGAATTTATTCATTTGAAGACTGACTTTGATTCAAATGCTAGCATGACCACCCTCAGGTAATCTTATGCAGATATGCTCATTTTCTATTACACCTTTGACAAGCTTTGGAAAGATACTCCAGAAAACTGGTCCAGAAAAAAGATCAAAATGCAAAATTTGAGCATGGTTTCAACTGAGTGTGAATAGCTTTTGGCCCACTGTCAAGTTGAAAATCATAAATCGAACCATTGTAAGTTGGAGATCATCTGTATCAAATTTACCTTTAGAAACAAAGGTATGGAATGAGACTTATGGAAAACTTGCTTCAGATTCACCTTGGGGAAAGTGACTAAATTTTTAAATCTGAGGTTCTATAAGAGATTTCTGAGGAAATGTTTTGACATCTGCATTTTTCACAAAACCTTAGTTGATTCTTTTCTTTTTTTTTAAAAAAAAAATTATGTAAGGTATACAAATTTCATGTATTTTCTGTGTGCAAATTCAGATTCTTTCCATATGCAGTGATACTAGAGGACAAAGTGTGACGTCATTTGGGACAACTGGGCAGTGTGTATGTCAGGTGCTTTAGTTGAGTCAGGCTCCAGAGTGCAACTGAGTCACCTATTTCCTCGAATACAAACACACGTTGTTTATCAAGCAAGCAAGTCTACCCTGTGGGAAGCGTCCCATTTCATCACTAACTGTGGTAAGCATTGTATATGCATTATTGTGTTTTGATGTCCACAACATTAATGAAGAAGATATTGCTTTTCCATTTTACATATGACAGTGAAAAATGCTTCAGAGAGGCTAAGAGACTCATCTACAGTCATGCATTTAGAAAGCAATCAAACCATGGTGAGAGGCAAATTCTATTTGGCTGAGAAGGAGATGAGATGGGGAAGCAATTACACAATAATGGATCCCGTGCATGAATTTCCTCCTTGTGTGTTAATCCTCATCTATTGGACTAGCTGTCAGAAATTGCCCACAGCAACTTGAAATCTACAATATTAATACGTTCACCCTATATCTTGAGATCTGACCTCCAGAGTTACACAAAGAAACAACTAATCTCTGACTTACAACATGAACTCTCTTGTAAAACATTAACTCCTGCATCATCCTGACAGAGGGGATTCTTCCCCTTGGAAAAAAATCCTTGGTTTGCCCTTGTAAAAACTCATGTTTTTAATACATTGTTTTGGCTTACAGACTTTATAAACTATGGAGCTCAACATTTAAAGTCAAAAGGAGGTCAGGCACATCGTTTCTACCAAAAATAATGTGAGACAAAAATCCAAGAAACATTATAATAGGTATTTAGGTTTCTCTAAAGAATTACATTTCATACTAGTGAGAGAGTAGTCATGAAATATTCTAGCATAAAAATGAAGCATGGTTTTATTTTCTCTTCAGTAATTTTGGATGTTCCTATTAAATAAAGAAAGCAGTATTTTGGTAAACTGTATTTCATTCAAGCAGTATGCATCTAAATATGTCAGCTTAGAGATCAAATCCAGATTTCTACTTCTTTTATATATAATGCTGGTCTGCTTCACATACGTGAGAATGAAGCAACAGACACACAAAATATTAACCCTTCAATTCAAAGAATTTATAGAAAATTCTTCTGAAAGCCATAATGATGTTAACAAAAGTAAAGGTAATTTACAGCATTATCAGGTAGCATGTTTTAATTTTTAACTTATGAACTACTATGTTATAAAGAATGAATGAATACATATTTGTTGAAAATAAATGTATGTGTCCAGACTAACACATCAAAGAATAGAGGTATTTTCTCTGCTCTACAATGGTTCCTCTTTATCTTATTAATGTCATGTTGCTTAATTTACTTCCTCTATATAGATTAATGAGAATTCCCAAACAATTTCCCAGTTAAATTTTCATTTTAGCATTTTATCCAAGACTTATATGCCAAGGTGTCAAAGAACAAAGTCATATAAATGGAAACTTAAAAAATCCTATAGAATCAAGGAAATTGGGGGCCGGTGCTGTGGCGCAGTGGGTTAAAGCCGCAGCCTGCAGCGCCAGCATCCCACATGGGAGCCAGTTCGAGTCCTGGCTGCTCCTTTTCCGATCCAGCTCTCTGCTATGGCCTGGGAAAGCAGTAGAAGATGGCCCGGGCCGGCACCATGGCTTACTTGGTTAATCCTCTGCCTGCGGCGCCAGCATCCCATAGGGGCACCAGGTTTCAGTCCTAGTTGCTCCTCTTCCAGTCCAGCTATCTGCTGTGGCCCAGAAAGGCAATGGAGGATGGTCCAACTCCTTGGGCCCCTGCACCGGCATGGGAGACTTGAAGGAAGCTCCTGGCTCCTGGCTTTGGATCAGTTCAGCTCTGGCTGTTGCAGTCATTTGGGGAGTAAATCAGTGGAACGGAAGACCTCTCTCTCTCTCTCTCTCTCTCTGCCTATCCTTCTCTCTCTGTGTAACTCTGACTTTAAAATAAATAAAATAATTCTTTAAAAAAAAGAATTAGGGAAAGTGGAAGCTTCTTAACTCAAAATCTTTCCCCAGTGGACTAATCATAAAAAAGAACTATTAAAGAAATACACAATATTATTTGGAGTACTATGTAAATGGCAAGAAAATTAGCAAGTTAAACTGGTGTCTACCTACTTATCCAATTTATCTACTGCTGACAATGAAAAGAGATTTTTGGTATCTACTTCCAAAATAAGAAGGAAACATTCAATAAACATTTCAAATATCTAAACTGAGTGATTTTAAAAAATTATTGTCAAGTACAGAGCAAAGGAATGTGTGCAAAATTATATTTTGAGCCAATGTTGAAATGAAGTAAATTGCAAAACCAGATATTATTTGAGAGGTGTAGTTTCTTTAATAATCATTTGAAATATAATGGTCTCTTAGCATGAATCTTCTGCAGAATGAAATACTTACTAAGCAGTATAAATTATGAGTGATGAATTTCTATCATGAGGTTTCAGGTACTGTCAAGGATTGGGGTTTTAGGATGTCGCCCCATGCATTCATCACACATGTTCTCAAAGAGAAAGTTGTAAATGGCTCTGGAATATCCCAGGTAAGTTTACTGAGAATTTTAGCATCTTTGTTGCCTGTTTTGCAAAGTGGTCCTCTTACATGCCCAAATTGGACTTGAATATGGAAGTCTTTTTAAACAGACTACTCTGAACTTTACATTTTTGCTTGATTTAACTTTATTTTTTTAAAGATTTATTGATTTATTAGAAAGTCAGAGCTACACAGAGAGAGAAGGAGATGCAGAGAGAAAGAGAGAGAGGGAATTGTCTTCCATCTGCTGGTTCACTCCCCAATTGGCCACAACAGCCGAAACTGCACCTATTGCCAGGAGCCAGGAGTTCCCCCTAGGTTTCCCTCGTGGGTGCAGGGACCCAAGGACTTGGGCCATCCTCTGCTGCCCTTCCAGGCCATAGCAGAAAGATAGATTGGAAGTGGAGCAGCTGGAACACAAACCAGCGCCCATATGGGATGCCAGCACCACAGCCGGCGGCTTTACCTGCTACCTCACAGCACCGGCCCCTTGAATTAACTTTAAATTGCTTGGATTTCAGCCCCAGAAGAGCTGGAATTATATGTACTGTTTTGCATGTTACTGCTGCCCAGTAAACAGTATTAAAGTTAATTAATGAATGTGTATATTCTAATTAACAACCTCTAATTTGAGTCATGCAGAGAACAGACATGTTGAAGTAGAGCAGAGAGATTCCAGGGAAATTGAATGCTAGGAAATTGAATGAGCAACATTAAAATTACTTCATTTCTAAAGCTGAACAACTTTGAAGAGGTGGACAAAAAAAAAAAAAAAAAAAAAAAAAAAAGAACTCCCATAGATAATACATAGAAAGATTTGGTAAGCCCACTGTAAACATCTAGGTATAAAACTATACAGGATCATGAATTTCATCCCAGATATGAGAGGCAGAGAGTATCTTTGAAATACTTTTTCATTCCCCAGAAGGATTCTAGTAAAGATGTTTTGACACTGACATGATTTCTGATACTTTTGTACAGCTGTGGAAGTTGGCTACTTACTTGGATTTAAAGGTTTATTTAATATTTATTTCACTCACTGTCGACATTCTTTTGATTACAATCATTTTACTTCCAGATCCACAGATGTATCATTGCTCATGAATCCTGCTAAGGATGAAAGATGCCCTATGTAAATTTTTGCTTCCCATCTTGCTTTGAGAAATGGTTCCATGTTTCAGGGTTTTTGACTAACACAAAATCCAGTGTTGGGCTTGTGCTAGAAAGGATTACTAAGAAGGGAATATATTAAATTTCTTGTAAACATCTGGTCATCTAGAAGAGCATGTATGAAGAACACTTATTACGTGTTGTTGCATGGCTAATGACAGCAGTGTACAGAGACTTATTTCTTCTGGGATTCTTTCATTAAACTGCTGCAGTAGAGTATAACTGTCTCATTTTTCTCATCGTATCCTTCACACCTGGAAGAGAGTGGATACTGAATATATTTCTTTCATCAAGGGATTATGTTTGTTTAAGTCCTTCTAGGTGTCCAGTTGAGCACTGATGATATGGAGCTAAATCAGCTGGTTCTTGTCCTCAAGGAGCTCTCAGATTAGTGAGAGGAATACATATCTATGACTATTGTACCAGATAATAATCCTACCAGTGTTTGACAAATGCCCAGGTATTAAAGCAACATCAAGGAAGAACATTGAATTCAGATTGAGAGAGATTAAATATTTCTTAAGAAGAATGGTTTTAAAATTAAGTGTTAGTGAATTCCTAAAAGTTAGCCATATGAAAATGGAGAAATTATTTTGGTTAGAAAAAAATATAAAATTGGGGAGAATGTGTCAAATTGATATATGCCTGAGTATTTAGTATTGCATAGTGAGAAATGATTTATCTTTTATTTTTTGTTTTCTTTCTTGATTTTTTTTTTCTATTTTTTTCCTCCGTATTCCATCCTTAGTATCAAAACCACTAACACTAACAAATACTATTTACAACAGAGGCATTCAGTTATTTTTTTCCTTATTTTTAAATATTTATTTATTTATTTGAAAGGCAGAATTACAGAGAAAGCGAGGGAGAGACAGAGGAAAAGAGATCTTCCCTCTGCTGGTTCACTCTTCAAACGGCCTCAACATCAGAGCTGCACCAGGCTGAAGCCAAAGCCAGGGACTCCATTCCCATCTTCCACATGGGTGATGGGGTGATTATCTGTTGCATGTCCAAGCACATTAGCAGGAAGCTGGATTGGAAGCAGAGCAACCAAAACTTGATATGAGATGCCATCCTTGCAAGTGGTGCCTGAACCTGCTGTGCCACAGCACCAACCCCAACACTGTGTTCCTTTCTAAGTGCTTTGTTTGGGCTCAGTTGGGTCTCCTCAAAATTCACATGCTGCAGTTCTAACCACAATACCTGAAAATGTGACTGTATTTGAAGAAAACCTCTTGAAAGAGTAATCACATTACATAAATCCATTAGCATCAACTCCAATCCAATGTAACTCCTGTCCTTATTGACAGAAGAAATTAGAACACACATACACACGCACACACACACGACCTTGTGAAGACAGAGGCCATAGGCAGTTGCCAGCTGAGAGAGAGACCTCAGAAGAAAGTAACTCTGCTGGCACCTTGATTGTGCATTTCTAGTCTCCAGAACAGTGGGAAAAAAAATTTCTCTTGTTTAAACCACTCACACTGTGGTATTTGTTATGGCAGATCCAGCAGACAAATGGAATGAACAACATTATCGTGTCTCTCTCTTTTTTTAAGGTTATTTTATTTATTTATGTGAGCTGTAAAGTTACAGAAAGAGGGAAAGACAGAGAGGAAGGTCTTCATCTGCTGGTTCACTCCCCAAATGGCCAGGAGCCAGGAGCTTCTTCTGGGTCTCCCATGTAGATTCAGGGGCCCCAACACTTGGGTCATCTTCGACTGCTTACCCAGGCCATAGATGAGAGCTGGATGGGAAGAGGAAGAGCTGGGACATGAACTGGCACCAATATGAGATGCTAAGCCTCCACTTGCAATACTGGCATGTCTCTCTCTCTCTCTTTTAATGATATAAAAGTAAAATTTCTCACCTAAAAACATCAAAATAAAGATCCTTCCATCACTATTTTATATTATAAAAATGGAACTAGAGCATTTGGTACATGAACTTCCCCTGAGTCTTGGTGTTGTCTTTGCCTTGATATTTGCGTGTCTCCTTAGACTCCTTTCAGAAATGATATGGTGCCAAATTTTTATGTAAGCACAAAGCTTGCAAAGTACTTGATAATGTTTCTCAATGATTAGGTTCATTTAATTAAACTTACTGAATAAATTGGGTTCTGGGTTAAATCTGCACTAAATGTTCTAATTTCATTTCTTAGAAATATTACAAAATCTATTGAGCTGTGTTTTTTTTTTTTTTCCCTTGAAAAAATTGAAGAATCTACTAGGAAATCTATTCTCAACACTTCACTTCCCTCCACTTGTGTTGAAGAGAGTATACAGTGCAGCATATCATAGGACAGCCAAGAACATTTAATTTCAGACTTTTTAATGATGGTGAATAGGGAACTAAAAGTGATCACCTCTGATTACATGGAACTAAATGTGATTGGATTCCTTTTAGAAATATGAACCTGATTTTCTGAAATCAGGAATTGATGGTTTTGGCTAAATTTAGGTCTTTTTCAGAGTATTAAGTTGTATTATTCATTACAGGAATCGAATTACAATCTGGTTCATTCCTTACTTCCATTTGCATTAGCTATTATTTCAGTTTCCACAGACCTCCAGTAACTATTAAAATAAATATGTTGTGAATGAATTATGCCATCATTGTAAAAACTCAGGAAATAGCAGTTTCATTGAAATTCAAAAATAAGCCAAGAAAGAGTTCGTACACTTTCTTCCCATATCTCTAAACTGTCCCTTTCCATAGTTTTTAATCAATATACAACCAGGCAGGGGCTGGTGCTGTGGCATAGTGTGTCACCACCTGTAACACTGGCATCCCATGTGGGTTCCTGTTTGTGTCCTGGCTGCTCCCCACTAATAAGCTTGGGAAAGCAGCAGAAGGTTACCAAAATCCTTAGGCCCCTGAACCACGTGAGAGACAGATGGAGTTTCAGGTTCCTGCTTCAGCCTGGTGAACCAGAAGATTGAAGATCTTCATCTCTCCTTCCCTGCCTCCTCCCCCTCCCCCCTTTCTTCCTCTCCCTCCCCCTGTCCATATCTCCCTCTCCCTCCCCCTGTCCATATCTCCCTCTCCCTCCCCCTGTCCATATCTCTCTCTCCCTCACCCTCCCTCTCTCTCTCTTCCTCTCTCTCTGTGGCTCTGCCTTTCAAATAAATAAATAAATAAATCTTTACAAAAAGATACAATCAAGCAAGCAAAAATTGCTCTATGTATTCAAAGCAAAGGAAGGGGCTGGTGTTGTGGCATAGCTGGTAAAGCCTCTCCCTGTGGTGCAGGCATCCCATATGGGTGCTGATTCGAGTCTTGGCTACTCCATTTTCCTATCCAGCTCCCTGTTAATGTCCTGAGGAAAGCAGCAGAAGATGGCCCAAGTACTTGGGCCCCTGCCACCTACATGGGAGACCCTGATGAAGTTCCTGGCTCCTGGCCTTGGCCTGGCCCAGCCCCAGCCATTGCAGCCATCTGGGAGATGAACCAATGTATGGGAGATCTCTCTTTCTCTATCTCCCTCTCTCTCTGTAACTCCCACTTTCAAATAAATAAATGTATTTTTAAATAAAGCATAGGAAATTTAACTCAGTGAATGGAATACTTAGGTTACGGAAAAGCAAAGAAGTTACACATAGAATGGGTAAGCTACCCAGGTGTGAAAGTCATTAGAGAATATCCAGAAATCTTGGAATGGGGTAACAGCAGGGGGAGTCATTGTTACTGGAAATCCAGGTATGGGGTAAAATCAGTAAATATGACCAGCTTGTCAGGTTGAAACCAAGAGAACGACAGAGCCCTTGCAGTGAAAGAATGAGGTAAATTCCCTCTGTCTTCCCTTCTTCCACTCTCTAGGCTCCAACCAGTGCTTTTAGAAGGCTGATAGCAAGAATGCCTTGCTAGTGTGACTCAGAGCAGAGCGGGGTATAGATTCGCACATAACATATTTGACCAGCACTCAAAAAGTTAGATATCATATCATTTTTATGTGATTAAAATTTAAATTTTGAATGTTGGAAAGTACAAGTGGGAGTATAAGACATGGAAATAACAACAGGGGAACTGGATGACTGGGGAACTTGGAAAGAGTAGCTAAAAGAAATTTTGGTGCTAGAATGAAAAATGTAGGCAACAAGAAGTAAGAAAATCACATCACGAACAGAAGTAACGGCATGGAGTGAGTCACCACATTCATTCAGCCATTCATTAATTCAGTAAACATTCAATAAATGTGTTAGTCCATTCTAACAGAATCCCATGGTGGGGTAGATTAAAAAACAAACAGTTCTTCAACATGGTCCCAGAGGCTGGGAAGTTTAGGCGCAGCTTTTGTTGGGTGTATGTTAAGAGACCACTTCCTTCTCTGCAGACAATCAATTTCTTATTTTGTCCTCACTTGGCTGGGAGAGAGATTCTCTCTCTAGGCTTTCTTCTTAATCCCAGTAAAAAAAGGCTCTGCATTCACGAGCCAATTATCTCCTGAAACTCCAAGTTCCTAATACCATCACATTGGGAGCTAGTATTGCAATGTTATTTCTTTTCAGGGGGATACACATTTTCAGTATATATCAGAATACTTTTTGTGATTCAAGTACTGTGCCACTTAAGAACAGCAAATATGAAATATTGACCCAGGGGTCCCACAGAGTATCCTAATAGGAGAAGCTGACCATATAAATAATAACTTTAATGTATGTTCCTAATGGCTTATGGGGATCAGCAGAGTGGATTTGGGGTCTCAGAAGAATAACAAACATAATGAAAGTCAAAGCTTGATTTCTGTCTTAGTTAAATTTAGCAAGCTGAAGAATGGTGTTGAGAAGGTAGGAACTTATTTCAATCATAGAAAAGAAAACAATAAACATAGAAGTATGAGGAAATACAGCATTTTGATTGAATTATAAGAAGTTTAGAATCAGTAAAGAGAAACATTCTTTTAGTTTTGGGTAATGTTATAAAGGACATCATGGGCAATGTCATGAAGAATTTGTGGGCTATATTTCCTCTCTTCTGCTTCAGGAAGGCTCAAACCCTGACCAGTTGTCCTGTTCATCCAGAGCACATCATAGATTTATAGCACCTGCCATCATGAACAATGCTGGCCCTTAGACTGCAATATTTTATTCAAAGTTATACAACCTCCAAAATCTCATGACACGGAGCAGCCTTTTATAGCCCATGCTTGTGGTCAGCTTTATTGGAAAGAACATACCATGCACATTATTCTGAGATCCATAAATATTTATTTAATACTAATGTAAAAGTGTCAGATTACACCTACATGCAAAACTTATTTGATAAAATTCTCTCAACTCCTTTGTGAAGTTAAGTCAGTAGCATCAGTTTACCAGAATATAGTCACTTTTATGCCTTCAAAATGCTATAAAGTAAGGCTGATGTAAAATGCAATATTTTGTCTTCATTGTACCTGGGAAGGTGCTGATGGTGTAATGAAGTGAGTTATTGGTGTTAGCATGGTCAACCAGGAGTCAAGTAGTCAGTGAAGCTTGTGACACTGGTGGGTAGTGCAAGGTGGGGCATGCTAGCCTCTGGAAAGGAGGAAGTACATACGTGAGAGGATCATCGACAGCTAACAAAAACGATGTCTTGGTTAAAGCTATAAGGTAATGATTTTGAAATGGAATCAAAATAATTTTTTGTGTCCACATATGCTTGTTGTCCTGGTCAGAGAAAATCTGATTGTGATTGATTTTGGAATTGTAAGGAACAAAATTAGGTACTTTTTCATGAAGGGGTAGATTAAGAGGGAAGAAAGAAGTTTTTCTGTTGATATCTGTGCAATGAATACATATGTGCATCCATAATAAGTTCATATGAAATATTTTCTTTCAAGAACATTTAAGAAAAATGGTGAAAAATGATCACAGATTGACATTAAAACTGAATTGATCATTTTTGATTGACAAGTTCTTTAAAAGATGCTTCAGGTCCTTTCCATATGGTGGATTCTGTGGACCTGAAAGTTTTGGGGTCTTTCCACTGCTGCAAGACAGGAGCACTTGCAAGCCAATGGTCCTGTGACTAACACAGGCTATTGGAGGTGGTGTTGCTCGGTCTTCTGTCCATATAATTAAAGTGTTTTTCCATCCACTGTTTGACTGCTGTTTTTCTGGGTGACTCTGATAGCAAGATGTACTAGGCAGAAGTGGTTGGTATCTTCCTCTGGGGATGATAATCAGTGAGTGGTGTTCTGCTCTCTTGCATTTGAAAACCAGTGCACAATGTAATGGAAGACATTTTCCTACTATTAATGACCTATGTATCACTCTTTATATCAGCCTCCCTTTCTAACAGTCTATATATGAAAAGTGTATACATAAATATATTGAAACATATGCACAGGTAAAAGAAGAGACAAATACAATAAACTAAGTCAGTCCATTAAGAGAGTATGTTAATTCCTTAAGAATTATATACAATTCCTATGCTTGACCTGATTTCATTTTCAAAGAAGAATGTATGCATTCATCTTAGGCTATAGTTTTCTAAGACTTTCATGTGGCATAAATGGACAATCATATTCCAATTTTGGTTTATCCAGGCTCAGCTTTGAAGTCAAACACAACCCAATCCCCATAAATGTGTCACTGAAGAATAGCAGGAATTTGATACTGTTGACACTTGCAGTATCCAGAGTGAGGACTCAGTGAAAGAATCTGTCTATTTATATTTAATTTATGGACATCACTTACCATTCTAAAATGAATTTGAAATATTTAAAAAGGGGTGTTTTGAAATTACTTAATGATCTTTCCTTGGATATTGATTTCATGGACAGGCATGAGTTATAGACCGAACAACATAGATTTAATATGACTCCAGTGTTTAATTTCACATCTTACTATTATAAGACTCTGGATTGAAAGAATGGACTCAAGAAAGTCAGACATACTTCAACAGAAACTTGAAATATTGATAGAATGAAAAACAAAAGCTTAACACAGAATAAAAACTATGAAAAGATAGGTTAATTATAATTAGGAAGAGAAAATTATGGCTCAGTAAATTACTCAAACATGAGTTAAAAAATCAACAACTGGCTGTAATACAGGTTCAAGTTAAATACTAATATTTCTGGAAATATTCTGAAATGATATCAACATCTCTTACTTTAGTTGCATTTTTAAAAATGAATTTTTCATTTCTAAGTGTTTTTTCACTTAACTGCTTAGTGATGAACACTTAAGACAGTGATGATCACTGAGTAGCAATTTCACTAGTATACTTTCAATGGTGAACTGACACAACTTTTAGGGAATCTGTAAGGAATCTCGTTTTAATACATGTTTGATCAGGAAGAATGTTAAACAAAGTATCTTTTGGAAATTAATTGTACCTATACATTGCACAATAGAATCAAAAACTATTACAGCATAGTAATAAAAGCAAGAAAAAGACATCATTAAGGGTCAGTTATTGTATTATGCACTTATTCTTATAAGAACCAGCATGCATCAATTTTGTTCTGTAAAATGTAGCAGTAGTATGGGAATTTTCTTTGAATATATTATGGTATTAGCACAGTCTTAAATCTTCACAGAAATGAGTAGCCTCTATTCAAGATCCATTGTAATATTTATCTGTTTGCTTGGATTTCAGATTTTGTTAGTAGTTCTCAACTTTTTTCTCATAGGAAAAATTAAAGAAAGCTATGTGATAAGGGCTAAGTGAATAATTTATCTAAATTTGATTTAGTATCAACTATATCAGTTCAGTCATCTCTAATACTATCAGTAAATATAACGTATTGAACTTTTAAAGGCAGTACTGTATTTCACAGAGCTACTTTTTGTCTCTCTATTCTGTATGATATATCAGAAATGACACTATACAAATAGGAGTTAGGTTTCAGTGGGACAACATTTTTTATTTTCCTTTTTCTCTCTACATAGAGTTACTGTCAGAATATTATTTCAGCAACCTGGAGTTAAAATTCCCTAAGAACACTCAAAATGAGATGGATCTATCAATCAATAGACACAGAAGCTTGCATTTTATGGCATTTTAAAATTTTAAAGTGCTTTCATTGATTTCATAACTTTGATGCTCACACTGACTCAGTAACAGATGGAAAAGTAAAAAAAAAATCCTGTTGTAAAACCTGAACAGATACTGTAACTCAAGGCATTAAACTGTTAGTTAAGTACCAAATTCATTAAGTAGCAGCACCAGACTTTATGATAGCGTGAAAGGTATTCAAAATTTCAATGTTTTCTGACATTTTCCTGAACTAATAATATATGAGATGATATTGCCTTGTAAGGCTGGGCAGTGTCAGTGAACCATAGCTCCCAGTCAGCCATTTACTTGATAACAAGGGAAATAAGTGAGATTCTAGAGCACACTGTGTTGTCAGTATTGTTGAAATATTGTGTCTAGTAAGTTCACATTCCATTGTGGATGTATGTACATGAGGCGTTCAATATTTTATTATAAAATAGGCTTTCTGTCAGATGATTCTGGCTAGTTGTAGGCTGATGTAAGTGTTCTGAGAACCATTAAGGTAAAGTAGGAAAAACTGTTATGTTCAATAAGTTAGGGATAATTAATAAATACATCCTTCTCGAAGTCTTATTTCTTTGAGAGGGAGGGGAGAAAAGAGACAGAGGAACTGATTGGTCCCTAGTTCACTCCCCACATGCCCACAATGACTGGGGCTGGGCCAGGGCTGAAGTTCAGAGCCAGGCATTCAAGGCAGATCTCTTACACAGCTGGAAGGAATCCAATCATTAGAACCATTACTTCTACCTCCGAGGGTGTGTATTGGCAGGAAGTTATAGGTATATTGCCTATAGAATAAGAGTTAAGGCTAATTTGTTTTATCTAACAGTAATAAAGATAGCATTTATCAATAACCAAAAGTGTTCATGTTTTACCCACCATTCTATCATGCCTGGAGACAAATAGGGTCTCAAATGTAAGCAAAGACACTATTAAAATCAATTCTAGCATCCAGAGGAAGGCAATATCTAAAATATTTGTATGATTCTCTCATGTTCTGTGGGGTTTTATTGATCCATTCAACAACTAACAATAGGAATCATCAGGCTTAATATAAGCTTTATAATAATCTCTTTGAGACTAAGTTTCATTACATGATGCAGTTTTATGTGTTAAAAGCTTGAAATGCTAAGACATTTTCAAATAGGCATGTAGTGTCTTGTACTGTAAGAGATCAATTTACCCCCTGTCTATAATTTACAGAGTATAAGGAATGCACGTGCCCATTTGTCTCCAGGCTTAATGGATCTTCCTGCCTTTACCCTGCTTCTTGATAAATCTTCAGCTTCTCATTCACCTATAAAGAACACTTTCCAAATTTACTCTCATAATTTGCCATCAACTCAGATGAAGATCATTTCATAAGTCTAGTGACAGACCACTGAGATCTATAATCTCTGACTGGCCTTCTTGGATCAAGTCTCTGGGCTACCCTGCAGCATTCGATGTGCTTTTCCTGGGGATTGAGAACATTCCTGTTATTAAAACTCAGACACAACTGCAGCACACCTGTGTCATCATAACTTAGTTGTTTGTTCCAGAAAAATTTTTTCTTGATTAGGGTGGATCTGTAAACTAGCAAATATCTTTACTACTGAGTCTATGAAGTTTCTACTTATCAATTTAGCAGACTCATTAGATCATTCAGCTGGGCAAACAGGTTGTTTATGATAACAGTTCATTAATTGTAACATTTCATGACCATTGGTTTGCTGTGCCCACCACTCTCAATAATTATATATACTATAGCTTTGTTCAACCCCCACCCCCGACAATACTCCAAAAAAAAAAAAAAAAACCAAACAAAACGAACCTTAAACTATTTGAGGTTGAATCCCCGAATCTTAGAAACATCCTCTTTCAGACTCATCCTTCCGTTAAGGTAGCATTCTTTGCTACTAGGATAAGCAAGTAATGGATGTAAGTGGTGCTATAGTGAGCTTAAGCACCTTGAGTGATTTGAGGCTTTCAGGGACTGAAATTGAAATTGTTCATCTGTCAAGTCATGTAAAAAAGGCATCTAAGCTTGTAACATTTAGGGGAGCCCCCTTCCTGCCCATCTCCTGGGAGATCCTGTAGGAAGTGCTTTTCCATCAGCTATACACATCTGCTCCAGTCCATGAAATTAGAATAAAACCATTTATAACATATTTATAAACATAGTTTTGCATTCAGACATGAATTAAATGAAACTGAATTTTAGAAATGAACTCCAAAAAGATAATATATAAGCATATTGAATGCATTCAAGGATAAAAATGTTATATATCAAAACTCAAGAATGATTTTCACAGGAGAGAATTCTGTATAATTTGCTAATGACTGATGTACATAGGATACCAAAATCCCCTCTTATCTTTTATGTCCCAATGACATTTGAATTTCCTCTCACTTATACTTCTCCAGATTTGATCCCTGTTAATAGCATTCCAGGTAAATTAAAGATGATAGTGCCTAAAAACATATGGAAATCCATTTCACTTCAACAGGTTTCCTCTTTGGTGCTCAGTTAGTTGTCACCGATCAGGGAGAACATATGATATTTGTCCCTTTGGGACTGGCTTAATTCACTCAGCATAATGTCTTCCAGATTCCTCCATCTTGTTGAGAAACAGTGACTTGATCAGCTCTTGTCCTGACTATTGATGTACAATGTAATACTTTTTCCATTTTAGTATTTTTTTTTGTTATAGTACTATTGGTTGAACTCTGAAATTAACACACAACTATTCTAAGGTGTTTAAATTTTAACTGAAAAGTGATCCCTGTTAAATATAAGAGTGGGAATAAGAGAGGGAGGAAATGTACAATTTGGGACATGCTCAATCGGACTTGCCCCAAATGGTGGAGTTAGAAATGTGCCAGGGGATTCCAATACAATCCCATCAAGGTGGCATGTACCAATACCATCTCATTAGTCCAAGTGATCAATTTCTGTTCACAATTGATCACACTGATAGGTCTAAGAGTCAAAGGGATCACACAAACAAGACTAGTGTCTGCTAATACTAACTGATAGAATCAAAAAGGTAGAGAACGATCCAACATGAGAAGCGGGATACACAGCAGACTCATAGAATGGCAGATGTCCTAAACAGCACTCTGGCCTCAGAATTAGCCCTTAAGGCATTCAGATCTGGCTGAAGAGCCCATGAGAGTATTTTAGGCATGGAAAGCCAAGATACTCTGGGGAAAAAATAGAAGATCTAAATGAAAGATCTCTAACAAGTGAGATCCCAGTGGAAAGAATGGGGCCATCAAAGAAGGAGGCACCTTTCTCTGAAGGGAGGAGAGAACTTCCACTTTGATTAAGACCCTGTCTGAATAAGATTGCAGTCAGTGAACTCAAAAGGCTTCCGTAGCCTTGGCAACTCATGGCAAGAGCCTAGGGAGATTACTGACGCCATAAACAAGAGTGTCAAATTGTTAAGTCAACAACAGGAGTCACTGTGTACTTACTCCTCATGTGGGATCTGTCCTTAATATGTTGTCCAATGTGAAGTAATGCTATAACTAGTACTGAAACAGTATTTTACACTTCGTGTTTCTGTGTGGGTGAAAACTGATGAAATCTTTACTTAATATATACTGAATCGATCTTCTGTATATAAAAATAATTGAAAATGAATCTTGATGTTCATGGAATGGGAGAGGGAGCGGGATATGGGAGGGGTGCGAGTGGGAGGGAAGTTATGGGGGGGAAGCCATTGTAATCCATAAACTGTACTTTGGAAATTTATATTTAGTAAATAAAAGTTAAAAAAAATAAAAAAGAAGCAAAGACCCTATATATATATATATATATATGGAAATCCTACTATAAAGTAGATAACTAAGCTGTCTAATGTAAGTCAATAGATATAACATAATTAACATGTAATGCCATGTACTTCTAATCATCAACATGATTCAAAAATATCTGCATTGGAGTAGTCTACCTAGTATGCCAGAAATGATAATACTGAGTTTCAAATCTGTATAAACCTATAGCCTGTTTTCCCTGATAGTACCACAGTAGGGTTAATCAGGGACATAATGGAAGACAGAGTGATACAAAATGAAATTAGAGGGACAGAAGCTTTTTGCTGCTTCTACCCCAGGGGCTTTCATCATTAATGTCTCTGAGGTATACAGAAACAGATGTAATGTTCTAACCTAGTTGTGAGACCATTTCCTCAATAAGCAATACATGATTAGAGATAAACAACTGAATTACAGATAAACAGCTGAAATGAATCAATACAAGGTGCACTTGAAATTGAATTCTGGATCTGTCACTCTCGGCTTCTTTAACTTTGATAAATTTGTTTCTTCATCTTTAAAATTGGAGTGTTGAGACCAACCACAAATTGTCGTTTTGAGGACCAAATGAGATAAAACACTTAGGGAGTACTATGTAGGAATGCCTGCAATACAATAACACTCTTCTTCTAAATATTTAATAATACCCTCTGAGTTTCATATAATTTTTAACTTCACCTTATTTACTTGGATATTGAAACCCTGCTGTTTAGACTGATAAATTTATAGTACATCTTACTAATATTTCCTTTGTTTGTATTCCTTATAAAGAGTCATCCTAGGGTAAAATACATCATGTATCAAGTGGCTATTTGAAGAGCGAGAGGCATTTAAAATAACTTAACCAAATGCATCATAGACAATGGAATCTAAGTATTGCCAACTACAAATAAAATTGAACCCAAGCTCCCAAAAGAACTAAATGTTTACAAAATTGATTTTTCTTCATGTGCTGTCAAAATCTCCTAAAATAATAGCAATGTTGGTAATATTTTGGGATAATTTTGAAAGTGATTGTAATTTTGCTTGCTATAATATGATCCTTTACAAATAGATTTTATCTGGACCAGATAGTTTCTTTTTCCAGTGCTACTATTATCCTTTTGTATGTTCATTTGTCTTTCATCCATTCAAGGTCATTCTTGTTAGACAAAAGGTACAGCGATAAACCAGCTCTTACACCATTTAGGCTCTTCGACCCAAAGAAAATTATTGAATTGGGGCAGCTGCAATCTTTACCTTGGTGCACAATTTAACCTTTCCAGGAAATGCCACAGGCACTCACAAGTCAGCAGAAAGGAAACACTCTAGCTTTGTGAATGTCACAAGTCTGGTTTATTAGGTTCACATCCAGATGGCTGAATCCGTAACATAAAACAGAATCCAGGTGCTGGCAGTTCTTTGCAGGGTAAAATTGCAGCTTGCAGAAGGCTTGGCTAGCATTGCATACTCTCCTGTATTTTCCTAAAATACAGTCCTGAGCTCTATTTGACCTACCAAATCTACCACAGAATAGATAGAGCAGCTTGCATCACAGGCCTTGTCCATGTAGCCCTGAGGTATTAGGAAGTAGTACAGAGTAATCTCTAATCCAGAGATTTGTCTTTCAAGTTGTTAATCAGTTTCTCTGACCTCAGATTCTACCTTTACTAGTGACTGACTATTGACCTTGGATAAGACTGCCATTATCTCTTAATTCCATTTTTTTTCCACCTGCAAAGGAAAGGCACTTGATTCATTGCTTTCTTAAGGCGATTTTTAAAGTAACAAATTATTTCTTTGCAAACTGTCAAAACCATGTCCAGTAAGCTTTCTAAAAATATATTTTTGGGCTGGTGCTATGGCTTAGCGAGTGAAGCGACTGCCTGCAGTGCCCTTGTGGGTGCTGGTTTGAGTCCCAGCTGCTCTACTTCCCTTTCAGCTCTCTGCTATGGCCTGGGAAAGCAGTGGAAGATGGCCCAGGTCCTTGAGCCCCTGCACCCATGTGGGAAACTCAGAGGAAGCTTCTGGCTCCTTGCTTTGGATAGATGCAGCTCCAGCCACTGCAGCCAACTGGGGAGTGACCTAGCAAATGGAAAGCCTCTCTCTCTCTCTGCCTCTCCTTCTCTCTCTAATTCTTTTAAATAAATAACTAAATCTTAAATATATATATATATATATTTCATAAATCTGAATATAGGCCTACTATATTATCCAACCATCCCACTCCTGGGAATTTACCCAAATCAAAAGGAATCAGCATATGCAAGAGTTATCTGTGCCCCCATGTACAGTGCAGCACAATTCACAATAGCAAAGATATAGAATCAACCTATCAACTGTTGACTGGATAAAATGAGTAGAGTACTACTCAGCTGTAAAAAATATGAAATCCTGTCTTTTGCAACAAAATGGATGCAGCTGGAAATCATTAAAATTAGTGAAATAAGCCAGACCCAAAATATCTGGCTTCATGTTTTCTCTGATCTAGAGTAATTAATAGAGTGCCTAAAATGTAATGTGTTGGAGTGAAATTGATATTTTGAGATTCGATGATTGTTTATAGCCCTTGTCTCTTTGATTGAGGAACAGTGTTTTTTTCTTCATACTGCTTGTTGAATTCCTCACTTAGTGTAAGGTTAACTTTACGATCATTAAGTAAACTGGAAACAGATCTTCATAAAAATTAAGAGTAGGAATAGGAGAAAGAACAGGAAGAAAAGGAGGAGCATGGGCAGGAGGGAGGATAGGGTGGAAAGAATCACTATGTTACTAAATCTATATGTGTGAAATACATGAGACTTGCATAACAAATAACATATATATACATATTTCAGTATACCCTTTTAGATGAAACACTGGTACAATAACCCGACTATTGTATTTTGTGTGTTCAGCGAAGTTCTGTGAACCACAGCAATGGCTTCTACCAAATACAGTGCACTGAGAAAGGACAGAGTTTCTATGAATATGGACAACACTAATACAGAGTGTTAAGGAATTCCTCTATTTCCTACATCTCCATGTCAGATAGAATGGCTGTGATTTCCGTTTCATTGTCCTAACTGAAATTTGGCTTTGAATTGATTAATATCTATCACAAAAATTTCTCACTTTTACATACCCAAATAGTGTTTCTCTTAGGGTCAATGAATTATTTAAATGATTTATCAGGGCATGAGCATACTAATATTCTACAGTAATACTATATACTACCTTAGTTTGTTTATACTACCTTAACTAATAAATATAAACCTAATTTTTCTTTTAGAATTGTAAAATAGTAGACATCAGGAATTTGAAAATTCCTGAAAACACTTGATTTAATGAATTTAAAAAACTATTCCTTGAACACCTAGAATTAAATAGCTATGCTTCAAATCTGATCCAGAGAATAAGAAAGCCTCCTTCCCCTTTCCCCATATATTCCCTTTTCAGTCATAAAGTTTCAAATTTTTTAATATTTAGAGGTCTGAAGACAGATTACATTTAAAAAGTAGATCTTTGTGACACATGCATGCATGTAAATATATATGTAAGAGTGTATATACCTGCATGTGTGTATATACAAATACGTACAAATTAGAAAAAACACTCATGTGACCGCACCTTCGTTTACCAGATTAAGAAGCTAACACCTGGAGAAGGTAAGTGATGTGTCTAAACAGGAAAATAATTAGAAACTAGAAAGATAGAAACTAGAGACCAGAAAGATAATGAGTTTTCATTATTACCAATTCAATGCCTCACTCCTGTCTTGCAGGTTTACATAGCTTCAACAATGAAGGATGGCACTGATGTGTCCAGTAGAAATTTCTCTACAAAAGCAGTTGTCTAAGTGCATATATAACCTTTTGGCAATATAATACTATAAAATAGGTGTCCTTTGGAAGTTTAGCTATTTAATTGTGGCCTGTGCATTCAAAATAAACAGAGCAAACAGGAATGTACTTAAGTATTTTGTCCATGGTGTGATCTAATCTAATTACACAGGGAGTGTTGTAGCACCCAGACCTATGTCCATTGTTTGGCACTTCCCAGGCAATCAAAATGATAAGCAAGTTCTCCTCTTTGTCTATTATCAATGCATATTCCTTAAAGTAGATGGATAAAACAAATAGGCAGCCAACCAGAAAACAAACTGTTCCAAGCTGCCACAGGAGAAAGCAAGCTTCATAGAACTGACAAGAACAAGAAGCTTTCTCTAGGTTAATGAGCAGGCTTTTTCAAAGTGGGTAGAAGAGAAAGTTATGGCTCATCAAATATTCCATGTTGTAGGCTATGTTCCCAGCCTTTCTCACAGTAAGACTGTAGTTATCTTAGGGCTGTATGAATAATTTTAGGAAGAGAGCTGTGACAAAAGTGTTAGTGATATGGGTCACTGACAGGCTGGTTGACGACAGTGTTGGTTTTCCATATTCTTTCTATGTTGCATTAAAAGAGATCATGTGTTGAGAGGGTAAGGTCCTAAGATTCATAAATGTAGGTCCCTGAGTCCCTGATAGGAATGGGAGATAGCAGAGTTTTGAGGGAGATAACCAGGGACAAAGGGCCCTTTAGATTCAAGACTGACACAGAGGAAGCCTCATGTGCAGAGGGATATGACTGGAACAAAATGACTCCACTGATAAAAAACTAGTAGAGGAACTGAAAACAGGATGCAGCTGCACCTGTACAGTTCCAGAGACCAACCACCCAGCAAGGTAGTCATTAGTTACTAAATTACACATTTACAGACTTCCTCATAATCCAAATGATATAACCCTCCTCCTGCCCCCAGACAGCTTCCCCTAATGGTAACTCTTCTTTGTGTCTCCTTACTGGGAGCCTTCTCTTCCTTCAATATACCTTGCTTCTCTGCTTGCCCTTCCTTGACCACACTCTTCATTCTTCATGGTCATGAGACAGAAACCTTAATGATCAGAACCACAGACTCCAGCAACATTTCACGGAGGCTCCTCAAGGATCATCAAAGGGTGAGTAAAATGGTCTACCTTTGCTTTTTTTCTGTCTTTATACTTCACCACAGACATTCATCAGTAGAAAACACCAGGGCTGTGTCAACAAGTGAAAAGTGAGTAGCACAGATGCTGGTCTTAAGACTCCCAAGACAGCTTTGCTGTGGTGGAGCTGATCAATCTCCCTGCACCTTTTGGTGCCTGGAATATTGGTCATGGCTTGTCTTAGTTTCCTTTTCTAGAAAATCATTCAGTACATGAGAGTGGAAAAGGGTTTTGGAGTATTTGAAGGTTTGTGGCTGGGGCAGCTCCCTGGTGATACTTGAAGGCTCCCTGATCAAATGCAGACCCCAACCGCCCATTATGGTATGGTATAGAAATCTTCATTCTCTTTTCTCTTTGTTGTTGCTCTGCCTTAAATCTATTATGTCTTTGGTTCGCCCCCTCTGCCTAAACACCATCCTTCTTTCCTGCACCTATCCTTGATAATCAGATTTCCTCTCCCCAAGAGGACCTCTTTCATTCTCTACTTCAATTCTCCCTAAAGCTCCCACCTACTATCCACCTTGTTAAATCATTTGCCCTTTTCTTCTCTGTGTCTGCCTCTACAAGTTCTACCTCAACCTTATTGACATCTAGTCCATTATCTCCACCCATACTTTATATTGCCATTCAAATGACTCCCCATCCCAAGGGACCCCTTTTCCACTTCTACTCTAGCCAATGTTTTTTCCTTGCATATGTTCTCAAATTCTCACACTGGGGCCACTTCTTCTCATCCCTTTGGGCCACTCTGGAATGAGAAATACTTTGCAGATCCACCTAGCACCAGAGTGTTGCCCCATTCTTATATGGTATTATCTGTAGGTCCCTTGTAGAGAGGATTTTTTTGGATGTTTCCTTCTGAGTCAGGTGTATCAGTCATGGTAGTCAGCCAAACACACAAAAAAAGATCTTCTGGTTTTCAGGGCTACATGGGTAGAGGTAGAAATGGAAGTAAGAGTTTTGTTCTCCTGTTCTCCACTCTGTCCCTGCTGTGAACTCCATGGTGCTCTGTTCCCATGGCCAGAGACTTTGAGGGATGTCTCAAATGAGCACAGGCAAAAACTTAGGGATGCCCTTGTTTCTTTTTTTAAGACTTATTTATTTGAAAGGCAGATTTACAGAGAGAGAGAGAGAGAAAGACAGAGAGGCAGAGAGAGACAGAGAGACAGAGAGATTTCCCATCCACTGATTCACCACCCAGATGGATGCAATGGCTGGGGCTGGGCCAGGCCAAAGCCAGGATGCAGGAGCTTCTTCCAGGTCTCTCACATGGGTAGCAGAGGCTAAGCAGTGGGGCCATCTTTTGCAGCATTTCCCAGGCCATTAGCAGGGTGCTTATTTGAAGTGGAGTGGCCACAACACAAACCAGCACTCATAGGTAATGGTGACATTGCAGGCAGCAGATTTATGCAGTACTCCACAATAACGGCTCAAGGGATGCCTTTGTTCCTTACTTTCTCATTGCAGGTGGATAATCTGTCATATTCATCATGCACTCCCTTGGAGTACATTCTCAGACACCAGTAATTCTTTGAACCCCGAACCTTGAAATCTTTGTCTGCAATACAGCATGGCCAGAATACAAACTGCAGGATGGGGGAAACCTGTCCCTTAGAGGGAAGTATCAAGTACAGCATTATCTATCAGGTAGCCTTGTTCTGCCACCGAGCAGGGAAATAGTCTAAGGTATTTTTTTTCTTTTTTGTTCTCTGGGTTAACCCTGAACTCTGTCAACTTTGCAAGGTAGATCCAGGTTCCTGGCTGCTGTCATCACCAGAGCTTGCACCACTCCTTCTTCCCCTCGTGCTTCAGAGGCTAAAATGTCATCTGAGGTTTCCACAGCTCTGCTTCTTTACCCTCCCTCTCATCCTCCCCATTGAGGCCATTCTTTGAATAAATTAGGGACCCAACTGCCCACTTGCATTTTATCTCTCCAGGAGGTTCCCAGAGGGCTCAGTGGTCCTGATAATGTCCAGGTTCCATTTTCTCTGCAAGAGCTTAGCCAGATAAAAGAGAACTTGAGATTTTGAAAAGATCCTGACTGATATGATGAGGTCTTAAAAATTGTACTCAGGTTTTTGAACTGACCTGGACATATATTAAATCAGACCCTCACCAGGATGAAGAAACAAGCAACCTTACAAGGTAAGGAGACTTTCAGGGATGAACCATTCATGGCTAATTGTACCTTAGCAAGTCAAGGGGCTGTATACACTATGGACAGTCAAGCAGTGCCTTAAGAGTATTCTAAATGGGATCCATAGGACCCCTTAGAAAACTGGAATAGAAAATCCCTTGGCCTTCCTAGGGAGGGTGAGGGGGGCTTTGATAGAATATACTATCTTGTCCCTAACTCAGTGGAAGGACTTGTTAATTTAAAGGACAAGTTCATCACATAATCCACTCCAGATATTAGAAGAAAACTTGAAAAGTTAGCTATAGGATCTGAAATCCCTAGATAACTGCCTGAAATTCACCACCTTGATCTTTTTTGCTTTGTTTTGTTTTGTTCTTGTTGTTTTAATTTATTTAGTTGAAAGGCAGAGTTACAGAGAGCAAGAGAGAGATCAATGTGCCATTCACTGGTTCATTCTCCAAATGGCTGCCACAACCATATGTTGGTCAGGCCAAACCCCAGATGAATTTTCCTACAGGAATCCTCCTCTGGGTGCCCTCTCTTATCTGGGAGCTTTCTCTGGCCTTAATTACCTTTGCTCCTCTACTCGCCTTCCTTGTTCCTGCTCGCATTTTTTTGTGGGCATGAGACACAAACCTGAGTGATTAGAACCTCAGACTTCTGCAACACCACTATGTGGAGGGAACCACAGAGAACTTTGGCTGGGAAAAAGTATGTGATCTGTTTTAGGCTAAGAAGATTTTGCGATATGTCCTGTGTCACGCTTTAGTGTATGCTGGTGGGAACTTTTTCAAAAACAATCAATTAATAAATACTAGTTAATACAAAATTTGTGCAAATTCATACATAGAAAGACCTTACAGTGAGCATGTTAAATGATTATATAAAAATAATATTTAAGAATATTGCAATGCTTAGAATATCTATATTAGTTTTCCTTTTTGTCCTTATTTGGGATAAATTTACAATAACAAACTTGGGCTGCCATAAGATGAACAAAACTATCTAATTTAAGAAGTAATAAAAGGGCCAACATTGGTGCAGCATTTTAAGCTGAGAAAGCCAGCATCCCATATAGGAGTGCCAGTTCAATTCTTGACTTCTGAGTTCCTGATCCAACTTCCTGCTAGGAGGCCTGGAAAGAGTTCTGATTCTGGCTTTTGGGCTTTTTGCATAACATAGACCTGTTTGTTGTGGACATTTGAGGAGAAAACCAGCCTATGGAAGATAGCTCTCTCTTTCTCTCCCACTCTTGCGCCACTGTTCCACTGTTGCTTTGTCTCCTGCCTTTCAAATAAATAAAATAAATTTAAAAAAAGCTTTGCATGGATTTCAAATTTCTTAGCACCAAATAGATTAATTCTATTGTTTCTGTTACAGACTGCAATTTTCATTCCATAAAATAAATTTGTTTTTATAAGTAACTCATTGTTGTATTCACAAAATCCCATGTACAAAACTCTTACAGATGTACATAGGTACTGAAGAATGTCTGCATTAAAAGGATCCTGTTCAATACAACAATCAATATGCAGGTACCCCAGTGGCAGACCCAAGTAATCAGCTTCCATTATGGAATATTTTGAAGAGCTATCCAAATATAAGTCATGGCCAGTAATTTATCTTTGCTTAAATTATAATTCCAAAATTAAAAAAAATAAAGAAACCTAAAAGTAATAAAAAGAAGGGCTCCTTATATAGAACAAAGAATACAACAAAGAAGTGTAACCTTTAGAAATTCAACAAGCTATTTCAACAGAACGATTATGTCTGCATATATAATACCACTCTGCTGCAATAATTGATTTCAAGGAGATGAAATTGAAAAGATTCCTTGAAACAAAGTCTTTGTCTTTTCTTGTAATAAATATCATTTGACACAGCTTTTATTCAGTTCCTCTATATTTCCTGTGATTCATTCAATTAAGTGAAAGTCAGAGCCATATATGATAACCTCATTTGGGAAATAAGGCTAGTTTGAAAGAAATCCTTTTGGAAAATGTACAATTTAAGTCTTTCTCCTTAGTGACTACTGTTAAAAGTAAATGAGACATCTGGCTTTTTCAATAATACTCTCATCTCTTAAAAATAAGTAGCCAGATAACAGAGATGATAATTTAAAAAATTTCCAGCAGTAGTAAAATTGAGCTAAAGCAACTGTTCTAAATCATTTTTTTCCACTCTCAATGACTGTCTCCTGGTTTCAATGACTAACAATAATGCATTTCTTACAATTACTAGTCACTGAGTAATCGGTGAAACATAATCCTCTTTTTGGTACTGGTACGTGGATACGTAGCCAGTTCAGTGAAATAAAAGAGAAAACCTACTGGTAGATTCATGTATCTATTGAAATTTAGCACCTGATGGAAATGGTATTGAAATCATGGTAGGAGAGTGAAATACTAACATACATCATGAGGCAATTGGGTCATTACTGGAACAAAGAGCACTGCACTCAGGCCTCATAATGTATATAAACTCCAAGTGAATGAGAGGTCCAAATGTTAAAAGTGAAGTTGCACAACACTAGTGGAATATGTAACTGACTTTTTAACCTTATTTGAGGAAAGGTAGTCTAACAATAAAAAAAATATGGATAAAACAGGAAACTTTTCTTAAATTTGACTACATAAAAATATCATATGTCAAAATAGATAGATAACAAAACAGAGAGAAACATTTCTAACATATACAAAAAATGGGATGATACCCTTAATACATAAATCATGTCACTGTAAAAATTAAAATAAAGATATACAAAGGAGGAGGGAGGGTGAGAGTGAAGGCGGGTAGGCTGGGAAGTATCATTATGCTCTTAAAACTGAACATATGAAATTTATTCCCTCTTTATAAACAAAAAATAACAAAAGTAAAAAATATTAAATTCAACCAAAAATCAAGGAAGTAATTTTTCAAAATCAGCAAAAACTACGGACAGTGCATAAAATTTAGAAAATGTGTGCCAAGAGGTTTAGTTTTCATTCACAAAAAATAATATGTGGATTACAATTAGATACCATTCTTATTTATCAGACGGATAATTTAGAATTACAACACACTTTTGAGACTGTACTATAAAAGACCCTTTCTTAGATGGCTGATTAGAGTACAAAATGTTACCACACATCAGCTTACAAATTAGAAGTAAAGATTGAAAAACTTTCAATATCATATACTGGTGCATCCAATACCACCACCTTAAGGAGTTAACCCTAAAAATTCACTTACAAAAATACCAGATACTCAACCATATGTAAATACTGTAATTAATTTGACATAATTTATAATATGGAAATGTTTGAAATTTACTTTTGTTTATATATTTGAAAATCTTTGGCCAATTGATGATGCACAAAATTATATGATATGGCATTACTCAGTAGCTATAAAAACAGAGTGGAATTTTTGTAAAATAATATAGGATGATTTCTGAGGTAATTAATTAAGAAGAGAAATTTGCCCAAGAATACATATTATGTGTTAGTTTTTTTTTTTTTTTTTTTTTTATCTTTTATTTAATGAATATAAATTTCCAAAGTACGTCTCATGGGTTACAATGGCTTTCCCCCCCATACCGTCCCTCCCACCCACCACCCTCCCCTTTCCCACTCCCTCTCCCCTTCCATTCACATCAAGATTCATTTTCGATTATCTTAGTATACAGAAGATCAGCTTAGTATACCTTAAGTAAGGATTTCAACAGTTTGTTCCCACACAGAAACATAAAGTGAAAAATAATAGATGATTTTTTTTTTAAATGATGATGAAATCAGATCAGACCTATTGTCATGTTTAATCCCAGTGAGAGTCAAGTTGGGAATTGATAGTTTCTTTTCTTTTTTTTTTTTTTTTTAACAGAAGATCAGTTTAGTGTACATTAAGTAAAGATTTCAACAGTTTGCACCCCCATAGAAACACAAAGTGAAATATACTGTTTGAGTACTCGTTATAGCATTAAGCCTCAGTGTACAGCACATTAAGGACAGAGATCCTACATGAGGAGTAAGTGCACAGTGACTCCTGTTGTTGACTTTACAAATTGACACTCCTGTTTATGGCATCAGTAATCTCCCTATGCACCAGTCATGAGTTTCCAAGGCTATGGAAGCCCCTTGAGTTCTCCGACTCTTATCTTGTTTAGACAAGGTCATAGTCAAAGTGGAGGTTCTCTCCTCCCTTCAGAGAAAGGCACCTCCCTCTTTGAAGACCTGTTCTTTCCACTGGGATCTCACTCACAGAGATCTTTTTGCCAGAGTGTCTTGGCTTTCCATGCCTGAAATACTCTCATGGGCTTTTCAGCCAGATCCGAGTGCCTTTAGGGCTGATTCTGAGGCCAGAGTGCTATTTAGGACATCTGCCATTCTATGAGTCTGCTGAGTATCTCACTTCCCATGTTGGATCACTCTCCCCTTTATTTATTCTATCGGTTAGTGTTAGCAGATACTAGACTTGTTTATGTGCTCCCTTTGACTCTTAGTCCTTTCATTATGATCAATTGTGAACTGAAATTGATCACTTGGAATAGTGAGATGGTATTGGTACATGCCACCTTGATGGGATTGAATTGGAATCCCCTAGTATGTTTCCAACTCTACCAATTGGGGCAAGTCAGCCCGAGCATGCCCCAAATTATACATCTCTTCCCTAAGAGATGTGTTAGTTTTTAAAATATATATGTAGGTGGCCAGCACTGTGTCATATTGTGTAAAGCCTCCACCTGCAGAGCCTGCATCTCATATGGGCACGGTCCAGTCTTTGTTGTTCCTTTTCCAATCTAGCTCCCTGCTAATGCACCCAGGAAAGCAGTAGAAGATGGCTGAAGTCCTTGGGCCCCTGCACCCACGTGGGAGACCTGGAAGAAGCTCCTGGCTCCTGGCTTTGTATCAGCCCAGCTCTGGTCGTTGTAGCCATCTGGGGAGTGAACCAGTGGATGGAAGACCTCTCTCTCTGCTTCTGCGTCTCTGTAACTCTGCCTTGCAAATGCATGAATCAAAATCTTTTTTTAAAAGAATATGTAATGGGGAAATAGCAAAAACATACATAATTTTTTGAAAGAAGCTTAGTAATAATAAGCAGAATCTCATCAATGAGTACCTATAGGTAGAAATAGAATAGAAATGATAAAGGAAATGAGGCTTTGCTGAAGATTAAAACTTTGTAATCATGTTAGTATTTTATTTGTGCAAAATTATTATAATAACCAGAGTAAAAATAAAATATTAAAATTGAACATAAACAGATATGATTACTTTTAAGTTTATGTCAAATTGATAAAGGCAACTGAATTTGGTGAAAGGAAGAGCAAAAATAATTGACCAACGCCTTTTGAACACAAAGCTCAGGTTTTACATTCAGTCGTAACAATAAGTTACACTCTCAGCAAGTAATAACACCACCAGCATAAAGTGAAGTTTGGAATATTAATGATGACTTTGTAGAGCTTGAGTTGCAGCACAGTTGGTTAAACTGCCACGTGTGACACCAGCATCCCAGTTTAAGTGCAGGCTGCTCTGCTTCAGATACAGCTTCTTGCTAAAGCACCTGGGAAAGCAGCAGAAGACAGCCTAAGAATTTGAGTCCCGGCCACCCACATTGGAGACCTGGATGAGTTCCGGCTCCTGACTTTGGCCAGGACCAGCCCTGGCCCTTGGGACGATTTGGGGAATGAATCAGCAAATGGAAACTCTCTCACCCCTACTCTGGCACTTTGCCTTTCAAAGAAATAATTAAATCTTAAAAGAAAAATATAATGGTTAGTTTTTTATTTGTACAGAAGTTCTGAAAACATTCTAAGCATATTGTAGCACTGAGTAAATTGAAAATAATTTGGCAAACAAAAGTTCTCCTTGAAAGAGAGGTGATATAAGTACAGAAGGGCTAAGGGGGAGAATGGGGTAATGGATTGGAACTATAGATAAACATCATTATTTGTATTTTCCTAGCAGTCTAGTTAATTATTTTAAAATAGATTTTCATGGCATTGTCCTGTGAGAAGACATAGAAATAATGACTTTCTATCAACTTTCTATCAAGCAAGCAACACATGTAATGACTAAATTTTCATCTCCTGTTCTAAACATTGTTTCCGCTACGGAGGAGGTATCTTGGGAAAACAAAGCTTATTTTAGTTCTAGATCTGGGGGAAACGCAAGGTTATCCTAGAACATTCTCTCTATCACTAAGTAAAGAGTGCACATTAGGCATTTGTAGATCCCTTACTGCAGTACCCGGAGGCCTGGCTTCAGCTCCTGAGTCCAGCTTCCTGGTGATGTAGCTCCTGGGAGACAGTGGCAGTGGTTCAAGTAGTTGGTTCCTGCCACCCATGTGGGAGATGTAAATAGAGCTCTATGGTTCCAGCTTGGCTTCCTGGACCCAGTCACTGCTATTATAGGGTACTGGGGAGTGACCTAGGAAGAGGGAGCTCTGTCTGTATCTGTTCATCTCCCAAAGGGAAATAAAAAGATTAACAATACACCGCTGGGGCCAGTGCTGGGGCTTAACAGGTAAAGCCACAGCCGGTGGTGCTGGCATCCCAAATGGGTGCCAGTTGGAGTCCTCGCTGCTCTACTTCTGATTCAGCTTCCTGGTAATGTACATGGGAAAGCAGCTGAAGATGGCCCAAGTACTTGGGTCCCTGCACCCATGTGGGAGACCTGGAAGAAGCTCTTGGCTCCTGGCTTTGGATCAGCCTAGCACTGGTTGTTGTGGCAATTTGGAGAGTGAACCAGTAGATGGAAGATCTCACTGTTTCCCTCCCTCTCTCTCTGTAGCTCTGCCTCTCAAATAAAATAAGAAAATATTTTTTTAAAAATAGATATACAAAAGAAATTATCCAGACAATTAGAGAAAGTTTCACATGGAGTAATATTAGGTAATAATAATATTAAAGTTCATGAGTGTGACATTTGTATTTTGGTTACATAAAAGGATGATTTTTTTCTGTAAGAAAGTTAGAGAGATCTAGAACTGATGTGATTATTGCACCTTGCTGTTACATTTTCAGCAAAATAAGAGAAGTTTTAAAATGGGAAAAATGTTGCATATCAATAATACATGTTGATGCTGTACTATATGTAGATATACAGTGTACTATTTGCTTACTTTTTTTTTGCGGTTTGCAACTTCTCTTTTTTTTTTTTTTTTTTTTTTGACAGGCAGAGTGGACAGTGAGAGAGAGAGACAGAGAGAAAGGTCTTCCTTTGCCGTTGGTTCACCCTCCAATGGCCGCCGCGGCAGGCGCGCTGCGGCAGGCGCACCGCGCTGATCCGATGGCAGGAGCCAGGAGCCAGGTGCTTTTCCTGGTCTCCCATGGGGTGCAGGGCCCAAGCACCTGGGCCATCCTCCACTGCACTCCCTGGCCATAGCAGAGAGCTGGCCTGGAAGAGGGGCAACCGGGACAGAATCCGGCGCCCCAACCGGGACTAGAACCCGGTGTGCCGGCGCCGCTAGGTGGAGGATTAGCCTAGTGAGCCGCGGCGCCGGCTAACGGTTTGCAACTTCTTAAAATAAAAAAAAAATAATACAACATAGCTTCTAGAATGATTTTCAGGCATTTTGGCTCCTGGGCTCCTGAACGAGTTTTCTTTTTTTTTATGTATAGAACTGGTGGAGACAACCGAGACACTAGTTTGTGTGGTTCTTACGTCTAACATGAATCATAGAAACCCAAGACTTTCTACAATATTATGACTTGTAAATACTTGGTAAACCAGCAAACAGTGCACAAGTGTTCCCTTCTAGTTGTGTTAGGTCCAAAATCCAAGATCCTAATTGCTATTCTACTGTAATAGACCGCTGGAGGCACCCTCAGAGACTTCTGATACAAAAGGTCCAGGAAAGCAATCAACTACCTGTATTTTTAACAAGCGTGTTGGGTGGAAGTAAAGCTGTAACCTGCACTTTTGGAGGATAACATTTCTCATACCTAAATGATCACACTGACATGAGAGATTTTAAAAGCTACACATACCTGGGCCTCATTTAGACTTTTTCTGAGAATTTCAAGAGTGAGGCCAGATACCAGAATTATAAAAATAAATAAATAAATAAATAAATAAAAACAAAAACCAAAAAACAAAAAACAACATACAAGAAACAGAAACAATCAAAGCATTTCTATTTCCCATAATATCACGATTTGTGATTCATTGATAGATGGTGTTATTCTGTATTTATAAAAATTTCTGGCAGCCATTCATCAAACAATGGTGCTCTATTTCCAAGAATAGCTAAAATCACATTGAGAAGTTTTCAACGGCATTTCCAGGAACAAAGATAACCTTAGCAGCCAAATAAAAATGAATCTTTTATATAAGAATAATTTAGTCTTTAAATCTCTGCTTATTCATAGATTCTCCTTTTTTTCATTTTTTTTTTGCTTTATTGTAGCTTACCTTTGTTCTTTGTAACTCAAAGAAACACATGAAAACTTTTACATAAAGGCATCAAAGTCTCTATTCTTGCAGAGGATTCATAATCTGGGAAGATCACAAGCTTTAAATAGTCTTTTTCTTTTCTTCCTTCTAAATTGAGGGAGAGAAAGAGGCATGGAGGAAAAGAAAGAGAAAAGAAAAGAAAAAGGGGAGAGGGAGGAGCAAGAGAGAGGGAGAGAAGGAGAGAGAGAGAGAATATTCAGACTGGCAGCACTGGTCTGTTAAGAAAGACTTACTGTTTTTCTGGCTAAGTTTATTATTTGTTCCAGCCAAGAGTTTTAATTGGCATTTCTTAAAAATTCAAAATGCAGTTTTTGAACCATATGTAATATTCATTTGTGCTGCTTCTTAAAAATGGTGGTTCTTGCCTATACCAAATTCTAGGAAATCAGGTTATTTGTGAGTAGTCATGGGTCTGCATTTGGGAAAACTCCCCGGTTGATGATTACATCAGTAAGATGAACACTGAAAACTGGGAAGTGGCGTTCTATACTTCATCTGTGATTCTAAATGTCTGCTACTGGGAGCTTTCCGTTTATCTCAACAATGGCAATGTTTCCTTAGCATTCACTTAAGTGTTTTATGTTTACTGTTCTACTTAATATTCATAACAGTGCCCTTAGGGAAGTGTTTTATGCCCTCTTCTGGGATAAGGAAATTTAGCTTCAGACTGTTTAACTAACTCATTACATAGCTTAACAAGCCAGAAGGGCAGAGCTAGTATTCCCATCCAGTTGAATTGGACTGCAAAATCCAAGACCTTAACTGTCATTATGCATTTTTTCCATTCATTAAAATGTTTCCATACAAATCTGGGTAGAGATAAAATTAGTTATGAATGAATGGAATTGTATGTAAATATATGCATAGATAAACTGGATGCCAGGTCTAAAGAGTACCATGGAGAAACTGATGGAACTGGATGGGAGGGGAGATTGACAATTCTTCCCTAGAAGGGAATGTTTTATGAAAGGGAAACCATTTCTAAAGTAGTCTTTGAAGGTTAAATAAAACACAGAAAGCTGGAGCTCTACAGAGGGGATTTCACGTGGAATGAATTAGATGCATGAAGCCATAAAGGCAGGGAAGCGTGAAGAACATAGAAGAAAAATCTGTATTACAATATGTAACAATAGAAAGTAGAAAACAATAATCAAAGGCAGAATTAGCCACAGGTTTAAAAAAGGTCATACCGGACTTGAAATATGAATTTAATGAACTTATTAATGATGCAGAGAAATATTTACAATTGTTTAAACTGTCACTGATCCTTCTCTGCTTTTGTCCAAGCAAAGAACTTTTTTGCTTGAAATATCTTCTATTATTATATGTCTGGAAAACTGTGTATGTATCAAACTTCTTCAAAAATCATATCTTCTTTTTTTATTTCTCTTGAAATCTCTCTATTCTACATTTCATTCAAAAGCCAAATTAAGTCTTCCTTGTTTCGGTTCTATTAGAATTATATTCCCAACTGCTTTTAAGAGTAGCTGAGTTTGGGCCCCAGTTAGAATACCAGATCTATACTTAATTTCTACATAACTGTTAAGTGATTCAAATTATCTTTGCCTCATTTATCTGGAAAATGGGATTTTTTAGGTTTATTTTATATAGTCATAGGAATCATGAACTAAAGTAAACTTTAAAAAGTGTCATATCAGTTTTGTCATGCAATAAATGCTGTGCAAATACTAGCTATTAATTGCTGGTATGGTTGCCCTTATCTTGTTCTAGAATTGTTAGCCTTCATCTTTCTTACTGAATAGTGAAAGTGCATTGAGCATTAATTGTTCAAAGTATATTCAAACTATATGTTGCTGCATGTTAACACCTAACATCTAAGGTGAGATAGTGAAAATTTTATGGTGAAGATTAAGGACTTAGATAAGTAGAGGCAGAATTTTCTGGGAAAAGGGCTTTGCAAAGGATCTATGTCAACTAGACTACTTTTCTGTTGAAATCCAAAGCTGTCAATTCTCCTATGTCAGAAATATCCATTACTGGAGTGAGTAGACACTTTAACATAAAACATGTTATGCAAGTAAGATTATTTATGCATATATAACTTTCAAACATTGGAGTAGGGCTGAGGAATCTCTCAGAGGATAGTCAGGTGATATGATGTGTGTCTTCCCATTATATCACAGCAGTTTAAGTTTGAGTGAATGCTGTCTGGTTAAGAGAAGTATTAGGTAGTTATCATGTACTAAAGTTAGATGCAACTTGACTAACACTATGTATCCAGGCTGTCAAAATATTTTTCTCATGAAATTTGAAGAATAGAGAAAGTATATTTAAAGAAAATATTTTTGCCAACCTTGATTTTGATAGTTCAGGTCTATGGGATCAATTTCAGTGAAAAATTCCCACAGATTTATCACATAACTGAGGGACATGAGGACAAAGTGCAATGCCACTGGTGTATTTTCCTGTGAATATGGCTTCAGCCCTTACATACTCAACATCTTTGAAATAGCCCATAGTTAGTAGGTGCTTTTTTTTTTTTTTCTGTAACAAAATCAACCAAAACAAATCTCTGAAAACAATTGTGCCAACAGGGGAAAAACACTGGCATGATGAAAGATGCAAATAATACTTCAATCTGCATTTTTTTTTCAAATCTATTTGACAGATAGAGTTAGACAATGAGAGAGAGAGAGACAGAGAGAGAGGTCTTCCTTCTGTTGGTTCACCCCCTAAATGGCCGCTACAGCCGGAGCTATGCTGATCCAAAGCCAGGAGCCGGGTGATTCTTCCTGGTCTCCCATGCGGGTGCAGGTGTTCAAGCACTTGGGCCATTCTCCATTGCCCTCCCAGGTCACAATAGGGAGCTGGACTGGAAGAGGAGCAACTGGAACCAGAATTTGGTGCTCATATGGGATGCTGACACCGCAGGTGGAGGATTAACCAAGTGAGCCACGGCGCCGGCCCCTCAACCTGCATTTTTACACACCAATTTTACTTGACATGTTGGGATGACATCTGTGTTCCTTTAATCATGCATGGAAACTATGCATGATAAATTGTCAAATGTTTACCACATACTATGCTGTTATAAGCATTGAGGAGGAAGAAACCTATTTAGTTCTCACAACAAATCTATAATATAGATGCTATTAATATTTTGATTTTATAGCTAAAAAGTGAAGCATAGAGGGATTAAATCATTTATCTAAATAAGTGGCTGAATCAGAATTTGAACCTTGGCAATCTGGCTCCACAGCCCAAAATCTTTATCAGTATACTAAACGTATGATACCATACTACTCTGTAGTATTCTTTTTTAAAAGATTTATTTATTTATTTGAGAGGCAGAGTTACAGGCAGAGAGAGGAAAATCTTTCATCAACTGGCTTACTCCCCAGATGGCCATAATGGCTTGAGCTGGACCAGGCCAAAAACTAAGGAGCCAGGACCTTCTATTGGTTTTCTTATATGGGTGGCAGGAGCCCAAGCACTTGTACCGTCTTCTGCTGCTTTCCCAGGTGCATTATCAGGGAGCTGGATTGGAAATGGAGTAGTTGCAATAGGAACTGGTGTCCATATAGGATGTTGGCAGTACAGGGAGTAGCTTAACCCATTATGCCACAGTGCTGGCCCCATGAAACTTTCTTGAGCACTTACTCTGTGCTGGACACTTGACTGAGACTGTGGTTATAGCAGAGACCAAGATAGAGGGGAGAAAGATCTTCCATCTGCTGGCTCACTCCCCAAATGTCTGCAACAGCCAGAGCTGGGCTGGAGAAAGGCAGTGGGAAAAGATAATAAATAAGGAAATATAGTCAACAATTTAATTTATTAGGACATAAAATAGAAGATTTGAGAGCAAATGGCCATTGGAGAAGGCTATTCCAAAAGCATGAAAAAGAAAAACCTCTTTGATGAGATAACATTTGTGTTGAGACTTGGGTTGACAGGAGAAGCCATTTTGAGTTTATCTGAGGAAAGAACATTTAGACAGGGAAGAAAGCTGAGAAGTCAGGGGACTGCTTGGCATAAAAATAAACAGTAGAGAACTTGGAACCAAACATTGTGACCTATTTGTAGCAGATTGAATATAAATGGCCATGCAAATTACTCTCCCTTCCAGTTGAAGTCTATGAAGCAGAACTCTAATTTGCTTAAGTTAGTGGTACAGTTTGTTGTCCAGCATGAAAATATTATTTTTATTTTGTTCATTATTTTAATAATAAATAATTCTTTTTTAAAAATAATGTGTTTCCAGTATTTTTCTACTTTAATAAGAAACATGTTGCAATAAATAGTTAAACAATGGCTATGCATTTTAAAAAATCCTGAACACAAAACTGCAAATACCATACACAATTAATATGCATTGCAATTAATACAAATACTCATTATACATAATACACCCCAGATGGCTGTAACAGCAGAGGCTGAGCCAAACCCAAGCCAGGAATCTGGAATTCCATCAGGATTTCCCAACTGGGTGGCAGGGACTCAAGTACTTGAGTTATCTTCTGCTGCTTTTCCAGGTTCACTAGCAGGGAACTGGATCAGAAGTGGAGCAGCCCAGACTTGAACTGGCACTCATACAGAATGCCAGCATCATAGGCAGCTGTTTAACCTGCTGTGTCACAGTGCTTGCCCCAAAGGTCCAAATTTTGGAGTGCATTATTGTTGAATCAGATTATCTCCTAACCTCTTTTAAGTATTACTCTATGATTTTAAATTAAAACTAATGAACAATACTAAATTCTGAATACTTCTGAAAAATAAGTACCACACCAAGTACTAGTTAACCACTTTTAGCTTTATAATTAAGAAATTCCTAAAGAAATTATTCTTATGAAAATTGTGCTGACAAAATAAATAAACTAGTTTCCTTTTTGTGATTTTGACATGATATATTGACAGCTGCCTTTGTGTTTAGCCTTATTTGAACAATACATAATGTATATTTGTGTATGGAGATAGCATTTGGTAGCACATAAATATGTATTTTTTTGTTTCAATCAATAATAAACATCTCTAATCAAAATAATTTAGTTTAATACAGTTTGAATTCAGTAAGTTCATTCTTTGTTATACTCAAGCACATGCACATACAGTACCGTTTAGTACAACACATGAAGGATGGAGACAGATATTTTCATAATGAGATTACTCAAACTTGTTTAAGGTTGGAAACTCTGGTTTATAAAATAGTATACAGTTTATTTCACACTGTATGTAAGCAGCCCAGTCTTGTCTTCCACTCCCATACAAAAGACAGTACTCTTTATTTTACAATCAGCATAGCTCTTGAATTTCACACTATCTTGTGACATTCATGAACACTTTCATTTAAGCACAGCAGAATGGCTTAGCTAAGAATTCAGGCTGGTATGCAATGTGTTAAGTTGTAAACTATAGAATACTGGTTAGCAATAGTGACTGGCACCTAAATTTTGATATACATATTTGGACAAATATAACTTTTCTATTATTAAATATTCTAAGCTTAAAAAGAGAATAAATGTTTATTATATAAACTATAATTTATACCAAAAGATGTAAAGAATAGTTTCACTTCTATAGAACTGGAGACAAAGAACATTGTTATTTTTTCTTTGACTAAAGCTTCTTTAGAAAGGCAGAAATTGATATAACTTAAAGTCTTTTATTTTAACTTTTTTAAATTTTAATTTACTTGAAATTCAGAACAATAGAGAGGGAAGGATGGAGAGAGAGTGAGAGAAAGAGAGTGTTAGAGAGAGACATAGATGGATCTTCCATCTAAGATTCATTCCCCAGCTAACAACAGCCAGAGCTGGGCCAGGTTAACTCTAGGTTCCTGGAATTTCATCAGGATCTCCCACTTAGGCAACAGGGTCACAAGTGCTTGAGTCACCACTGCTTCTCATGGACATGCTATTGGGGAGATGGACCCAAGTACTCTGATATAGGATGTGGGCATCCCAAGTGATGGCTTAAATAATTACATTATAACCTTCTTCTGGAATCAGATTGTATTTATTTATTTATCTATTTATTTATTTATTTATTTATTGACAGGCAGAGTGGACAGTGAGAGAGAGAGAGACAGAGAGAAAGGTCTTCCTTTGCCGTTGGTTCACCCTCCAGTGGCCACCGTGGCCTGTGTGCTGTGGCCAGCGCACCGCGCTGATCTGAAGGCAGGAGCCAGGTACTTCTCCTGGTCTCCCATGGGGTGCAGGGCCCAAGCACTTGGGCCATCCTCCACTGCACTCCCTGGCCACAGCAGAGAGCTGGCCTGGAAGAGGGGCAACCGGGACAGAATCCGGCGCCCCAACCGGGACTAGAACCCGGTGTGCCGGCGCCGCAAGGCGGAGGATTAGCCTAGTGAGCCGTGGTGCTGGCTTAGAATCAGATTTTAAAACAGCAACTTTTAAAAAAATATTTATGTGTTATGATAGTTATGATCGCTGACATCTTTATTCTAAATACTGAAGTCAAATCACATATGCTGAAAAAAGAACCGTATTTTTGAGAAACAAAATATGTAAGTACAAGTAAAATCACATGACTACAGTTTTATATGATTATTGGTAAAAGGACAAGAAAACAAGGAAAAATTTTAAAGCATCACAATTTAATTAGCCTTGTTACTTAAAATGCTTTAGGGAAAGTAAAAACCTTATTTGGAGCTTACCCTATTTCAGATGCTCTTTTGAAAATTTTATAGGTAACTATTTAATGCTTGCAGTGTTTAGTGGAGGAACTATCGATGGGATTAATCTTACAATTTGAAAAACTTGGAATTTAGAGATGATAAGCAATTTAGTTTTTTTTTTAATTTTTTTTTTTTACATTTTGAAAAGATATAAATGAACTTATGCTTGTTTTCAGACAACATGATCATTTACATAAAACACTTAGGAATCAACAATAAAGCCATTAGAACTAATATATAAATTCAGGAAAGTTGCAGGCTTCACAATCAAAATATAAGAATCAATATTTCTTCTGTACAACTAACAACAAGTGATCTAACAAAGAAATCTGGTAATTTAGCTTTAAATTATGACTCAAAATGGTACATTTCACATTCAGTTTTGCCAGTTATCTCAATCTTTTTTTTAAATATTTTCATTTATTTATTTGAGAGGTAGAATTACAGACAGAGAGCAGGAGAGACAGAGAAGTTTTCCCTCTGCTTGTTTGCTTCCCAAATGGCTGCAACAGTCGCAGCTGGGTTGATCTGAATCCAGGAGCAGGAAGCCTTAACTGGGTTTCCCATGCAGCTGCAGGGGCCCAAGCACTTGGGCTAGAGAACTGAATCGGAAGAGGAGCAACTGGGACATGAACCAGTACCCATATTTGATGCCAGTACCACAGGTGGAGGCCAAGCCTGCTAAGCCACAACACTGTGGCCTCAAGTTATCTCAATCTTAATACTACTTTAGGGGAGAGAAGTTTCCAGAGGAGAGATAGTCTTCATCCACTAAGATATACAAAAGACTGCATTTTTTTAAAATGCCATTTGCAAATGAACCCAACTAGAGGATATCATGTTGAATGAAATAAGCTTGACCCACAAAGACAAATATTCTCTCTTATATGTGGGACCTAAATTAAAAAAAAAAACAAAATTAAAAAAGAAGAAAGAAATGCCTGTGTATACCAGTTTACTGAAAATATAGTGTAAAACATCATGCTGAGTGAAATAAGCCAGTCCCAAAGGGACAAATACCATATGTTCTCAGTTATCACTTCTAACCATTGTCTATATTCCCACTAAACTAGAACTTTTTTCTTTTTACTTGTTAAACTTCTTAATTGGTGAAGTATTAGTCTTTTTACTGTAATATAACTTTAAAATATATTATCTCAAAAAACTAAAAAAGGGAGATGGAATCAGAGTGGGAGAAAGAGAGGTAGAGGGGAGGGAGGAAGTGAATTACACTATGTTCTTAGAGTTGTATCTACAGATCACATAGAATCTGTTAAAAGCTAAATAAAAATTAAAAAAAATTAAAGAGACTGCATGTTGAACTCATATAAATGTTTTTCCTAATTTTAAACATCTGCATATATATACCCATTTAGGAATCAATAAATACAGAGAATAAATTAATTTAGTGTTTGAGGATTGGGGAATTTCAGAACCTTGACTGAAACCATATACCATCAAATCTATCAGGTCTGAGTAATGACAGACATATTTCTTTTAAAAATGTTTTTGTTTGTTTCCAAATGTTTAAAAGACAAAGACTTCTTGAAGTATCAGATATAGATGATAATTTCAATTGGTATAATACTTTTTTTGAGAGGAATTTGACAATAACTTACAAAATTACATGTGTTTGAATTGTGACCTAGCAATTCCATTTCTATGATTCTGTCTCCAACGATAGACACATGCATATGTTCAAGTTTATTGAATACAAAATATTGAAAGAAATCTTAATGCTTGCATACACAGAGCTGCTTGAGTATAGTATAATGCATTTTCGGGATGGAATATATTATTTTTTTGTAAAAATAGACTGAGAGTTCTACAAATGAATACTCTACATGTGGAAGACCATGCAGATGTAATGAGAATATATTCTTGTGTTTAATAACTTGTGAGAAAAAAAAAAAAACAAGAAGAAGTATGAATCACATAATATTGGGTTTAGTAACTTTAGGAGGTACTGGGATAAGGGCAAAAAGCATAGAAGTGGTAGAGAGGAGTAATATGTCTCTGATACACATTTGTCTATAATGGTGGCTTCTTAAGCCCTTAGAAAAATTTCCCCTTATAAACTAATGAACACAAACACACAAATACACACCATAGAACCAACAGGAGCAGTTGTGGAGGGGCATGAGATGGAATTTAAACAGAAATAAAAGAATCTAACAATGTTTCATATGAATAAGTAAGCTCCCGTGGTGAGAGAAAATAAAAATAAATACACATAATTAATGTAAGAACACTTGAAGACTTTAGATTCACTATTAGCCTCTGGATAAATTCTCTTCCCTCCAAAATATATAGAAATTAAACTTTGGCTAATAGACTTTTTCATTTTCTTTTTCACAACAGTTATGTGTGACAAGTTATGAAACTATTTGATGTGTAGTTGACTGAGCAAATAATTTATTGAGGTAATATAATAAGAATTCATGAGGTAATATAATAAAAATATTAAGAATTTCTTACTGTTAGAAAAAGCATTAGGTGGCCGGTGCTATGGCTCACTAGGCTAATCCTACGCCTGTGGCACCGGCACCCCGGGTTCTAGTCCCAGTTGGGACACCGGATTCTGTCCCAGTTGCTCCTCTTCCAGTCCAGCTCTCTGCTGTGGCCAGGGAGTGCAGTGGAGGATGGCCCAAGTGCTTGGGCCCTGCACCCGCATGGGAGACCAAGAGGAAGCACCTGGCTCCTGGCTTCAGATCTGCGCAGCACGCCAGCCGGAGCAGCCATTTCGGGGGTGAACCAACAGAAAAGGAAGACCTTTCTCTCTGTCTCTCTCTGTCTCTGTCTCTCTCTCTCTGTCTAACTCTGCCTGTCAAAAAAAAAAAAAAAAAAGCACATTTAATAATGGAATTGTAATAGTGTTAGTTTACTGATTGATGTCATCATGCTATGGTTATACAAAAGAATGTCATTTAAAAGCATGTACAGGCCGGCGCCGCGGCTCACTAGGCTAATCCTCCGCCTTGTGGCGCCGGCACACCGGGTTCTAGTCCCGGTCGGGGCGCCGGATTCTGTCCCGGTTGCCCCTCTTCCAGGCAAGCTCTCTGCTGTGGCCAGGGAGTGCAGTGGAGGATGGCCCAAGTGCTTGGGCCCTGCACCCCATGGGAGACCAGGAGAAGTACCTGGCTCCTGCCTTCGGATCAGCGCGGTGTGCCGGCTGCAGCACGCCAGCTGCGGTGGTCATTGGAGGGTGAACCAACGGCAAAAGGAAGACCTTTCTCTCTGTCTCTCTCTCTCTCACTGTCCACTCTGCCTGTCAAAAAAATAAATAAAAATAAAAGCATGTACAATTTTGTATAAGAGTATGATGGCTGATTTCAGTTGTCAGCGTGATTGAGCCTTGGAATACCAGTTATGACACCAAGAATTATTTCTTGTTGTCTGTGAGGGTATTCCCAGAAAACTTCAGCATTTGAACTGGTGGACCAGTACCTACAGGAGTGGGTATCATCCAACCCATTTGAGGACTTCATTAGAGCAAAACAACAAAGGAAGGTTCAGTTCTCTCTCTGCCTAACTGCTTGAGCTGAGACACGTTTCTCTTGCCCTTGAACTCAAACACCTTTATTGTATCTGATCACAGGCTTTAGGACTAGAACTGGAATTTACACAACTTGCTTTGTTGATTCTCCAACTCACACAAGGTAAACTATAGAGTTTGGCGTCTATAATTGTGTGTGTGTGTGTGGCAATTCCTTATTTTAAATTTCATTCTCTCTCTGTGTATTACATAATATAATATATATAACTATATATAGATATAGATAGATAGATAGATAGATAGATATCACTGGTTCTGTTTCTCTGGGGAACTCTGATTAATTTAAGGAATAAAGGGGGCATCAGTTTACTTAAATGTCTTCTAAGACATGGCAGGAACTGAAAGGATCTGGTAAGTGTAGATAATAAGAATTGATAACCTGTGAGTCATGTTGGCTATTGGTAAGGCAAGTAGAGCACATATGTGCTCAATACATTAGCCTGTACCTCTTGCACATTACTTCTGGCAATGTGTTTAAATTTGTTTATAAATGTTGTAAATCAAGCATCTTAATTTGGTTTGGGAATTGTTTTACTTTTCTTTGAACTCAAGGAGTGCTCTCTTGGTAGAATATTTGGAAGGTACCATTGTATCAGTGTCATTTCCTACATAATAATCTGTACCTAAATCTTAAATTGAGTGAAAAATAGGTAATAACTGATTGTGGTGTAGAAAGATGTTTAATGAAAACAAGAAAGATACCATTGTAACAGTAACTTAATGTCTACTATTTTAAGAATGTGCAAGAAGAACACACATTATTAGCCATAATATATCATGATGTTGGAGTAGGGTTTTCATCCCTGAAAGAAACCATGATAATTACCTAATTATCTACAAATTTTTTAATGCTCATGATCCTTAACCAAAGAAGCAAATTTAAACTTTCTTAAATAGAGGCATAATTTATATTTTCTCAAACAAGAAAGGAAAGTGTTGACTCCTGTACTGATGAGGAATTCTATGCCAATGCATTTGTTATTTTTTAATATTTATTTGAAAGACAAACATATATAGAGAGTGAGACAGAGACCTTCCATCCACTGGTTCACTTCCTAAGTGGCTACACTGCCAGGCTTGGGTCAGTCTGAAACCAGGAGCCAGGAGCTTCATCCAGGTCTCCCACATAGGTGCAGGTGCCCAGGTATTTGGGCCATCTTCTGCTACTTTCCCATGTTCCTTAGCAGGGAGTCAGATCTGAAGTAGAGGAGCTGAGGTTTGAACTAGCCCTCTGATATGATACGTGGTCATTGCAGGCCATGGCTTAACCTGCTGTGGCACAAGGCAGGCAATTAGGACTATGCATTTATAATGAACACCTGAGTTGAAGCCCTCCCATTAGACAATCAGCTATTTCTGCCTTCTCTCACCTCTGCTCTATTCACTTTGAGCTTCATTATTTGGCAAGGTCACTCTAGGGAATGGCCATGGGGCCAGCTCCATGGTGTAGTAGATTAATCCTCTGCCTGTGGAGCTGGCATCCCATATGGGCACCGGTTCTACTCCTGGCAGCCTCTCTTCCATTCCACCTCTCTGCTGTGGCCTGGGAGAGCAGTAGAAGATGGCCCAAGTTCTTGGGCCCCTGCACCTGCGTGGGAGACCAGGAAGAATTACCTCCTGGCTTCAGATCGGCGCAGCTCCGTCCATTGCAGCCATCTGGGGAGTGAACCAACGGAAGGAAGACCTTTCTCTCTGTCTCTCCTTCTCACTCTGTAACTCTACCTCTCAAATAAATAAATAAAACGTTAAAAAAAAAAAAAGGAATGGCCATGATTTTTAGTATAAACTGCCTTACCGCAGAAAGAAGCAAATACTTATAAACTATTTCATTATGTCAAAGTTTCTATGCCAGATACTTTACAAAAGAGCATCTCAATGATTTTTAAGTTTCCTGGGGCCGGTGCTGTGGCGCAGCTGGTTAATGCCCTGGCCAGAGCGCTAGCATCCCATATGGGCACCTGTTCTAGTCCTGGCTGCTTCTCTTCTGATCCAGCTCTCTGCTATGGCCTGGGAAAGCAGTAGCAGATGGCCCAAGTCCTTGGGCCCCTGCAGCCACGTGGAAGACCTGGAAGAAGCTCCTGGCCCCTGGCTTCGGATCGGCGCAGCTCAGGCCATTGCAGCCAATTGGGGAGTGAAACATCGGATGGAAGACCTCTCTCTCTCTCTCTCTGCCTCTCTTCTCTCTGTGTAACTCTCTGACTTTCGAATAAATAAATAAAAAATGATTTATAAGTTTCCTGAATTCATGAACTATGGATAGTTTGACTCCAATTACAGAATAGTAATGATAGACAGCTATTTCTGGACATCTGCAGGAATTCAATTGTAGGAATCCACCTGTATACTAAAATGCACAGATGCTTAAATCCCTGATAGAAAATAGTGCAGTGTTTTCACATAACCTATATATATATATATATATATATATATCCTGTTGTATATTTTAAATCATGTATAGATTACCTGTGGTATATAATATCATGTAAATGCTATGTAAGTAGTTGCTACACTGAGTTGCTTAGGGAATAATGATTAAAAATTCTGTGCATGTTTCATACGGGCATAATTTTTAAAAACATTGTTAATTTGCAGTTTGTTGAATCCAAGGGTCAGAATCCACAATTGCAAAGCAGATTGGATATGCTATTACTAACTCATGTGATAAAACTGTGCTAAAATTTTATATTCACAGCCTTACTATGTGCTCAAAATGAGACAGGATTCTCTATCCGCACTTCATTCAGGTGGAAAAACAGACATAGGGTGATTAAGTATCTGAAAAAAAAAAAAAAAAAACCTGTGGCTTACAATAGGAATTCAGATCCATAGCCCTAGAGGTATAATTCTGATTCATAACACTTTGCTTCTATTTCTTTGACAAATAAACATCATCTCACTTATACATATGTATTTTCCAGCCGCTAAATGAAGATGATTGATTCTGTATGTCAGATAAGTCGGACATCTCATCCCCTCTGATATGCCAGGCTGTGGATTTTCCTGTTAAATTTCATCCAAACCCATATGAATAATGTGGGCATAAAGGGTGACTCATCTGTACCCACTTCATTATTTATCACATAGTTTAAGTTTCCTTAACATGGGAGCATTTTCTCGACTCAGGGGGAAGGCACCTAAAATATGCCTCAGACTTAACCCCAGGTGGTCCTGTAAATGAAAATCATCTGTTCTGAGGAACACAAAAGGGAAATATCTGAAGAAGGATCAGGAAACTTCTTGCAGGAAGATGGAGAATGAAAACTATGCAAAGGGTCATCTTCAAAAATTAAACTAACTGGGGCTGGCACTGTGGCATAGCTGGGAAAAGCCACCACCTCTGACACTGGCATTCCATGTATGGGTACTGATTCATGTTCTGGCTGCTCCACTTCCGATTCAGCTCCCTGCTAATGGTCTTGGAAAATCAGTGGAAGATGGATCAAGTGCTTAGGTCCTTGCCACCTACGTGGGAGACCTGGATGAAGCTCCTGGCTCCTGGCTTCGGCCTGGACCAATCTTGGCTTTTGCGGATATCTGGGGAGTGAACCAGGTGAAAGATATTGCTCTGTCTCTTTGTCTTTGTCTCCGTCTCTGTCTCTGTGTCTCTCTCTGCAACTCTTACTTCAAAATAAATAAATAAATCTTAAAAAAAAATTAAACTCAGGGCTTGTGCTGTGGCACAGCGGGATAAAGCCCTGGCCTGCAGAGCCGGCATCCTATATGGCAGCCAGTTCAAGTCCTGGCTGCTCCACTTCTGATCCAGCTCTATGTAATGGCCTGGGAAAGCAGCAGAAGATGACCCAGGTCCTAGGGTCCCTGTACCCACATGGGAGACCTGGAAGAAGCTCCGGCTCCTGGCTTTGGATCAGCTCAACTCTGGACATTGTGGCCATTTGAGGAGTAAATCAGTGGATGGAAGACCTCTCTTTGTGTCTCTGCCTCTCTCTGTAACTCTGCCTTTCAAATAAATAAAATAAATCTTAAAAAATAAGCTAATCAATAAAAAATTGAAATAAACTCTCAGTGTAGCCCTGAGAGATAGAAATTGCCTTAGAATCCCCTTTGTTTCTTGTTCCTTCTTCCTTGTATAGTATTTTATAGACAGACTCTTGCAGCAGTTCTAAGTTGTTTTTGTTGACAAATTTTGTCTCTTGAGGTCCTTCTTTCCTCATTCCTCACACTGTCCTGCTTATATTTAATGGTGAGTTACGTCTCACTATTGTAACTTTCTGCGTCCATTTCTTTGTCTCTGTTCTGTACTACTGTTATCTACTTTATTGAACTACTCACATCTGTGATTTCATATACTTTAATTATATGTGTTTAGAGAGAGTAACTATCAGGAGACTGAAAAATATCAGACCCACAAACAGAGTGACTTACCATACTTTGTCATCCTAGGAGAAAGCCAGGAGGTTCTGATTCTGAAAGAGAATGAATCTAGGAAGAAAGGCTCAGAACGTACTGGTGATTTTACTATAGAGAAGTAAATGGATGCAAGAAGAATGGGAAGGAAGTCCCTAGTAATTGTTATCCTTTTACTCAGTTCTCATTCAAGCTTAATTTAAACATACATAAAGATCCCAATGTATGACATGTATGCATATATATATATATATATATATGTCAACAGGAGTAGTGCTGCATGTGGCATCCATATGATTTTGAAAATTCACCTGTTTTCTAACATTTTGTTGCTGTAGAGAATCTTGACTTAAATAACTGTAAAACTGTGTACAAAGACCCAAGAGATGTTACCCTTGAAGAAGCAATGGTGTCTAGATGATTTCCTGGCACAGACTGGTGAAGAGGGAAGCCTCTGTGTCAGTTTTGAGAAGAGTGAAGGTCATCCCTGAGTTAGAAGTACAGTGTAGGGATTATTTTCGATAGGCAGAGTTAAGAAAAAAGTGGGGGATAACATTTTGAAAGCATAGTGTATCTAAAAAAAGTAAATCCACCTAAAATATGCATAATGAGATGTGGGAGAGAACAGCCTGCCCAGAACTACAACGTGTTTATGTTACACATTACCATTGGCAAAGTTCCTTCACATCCATTTTCTTATTTTATATTCACAAAGAGTTGAGGAAATATTAATACACTGAGCTGATAAAATATAATTTACTGAACTAAGTGGTTTGTTCAAGATCAAATAATAACTAAATGGCAGGTTTAGGCATCATACCAGGTTTATGACTCTAAGTTTTATGAACCTTTGACAATAATTATGATTATATTGGATGATTGTGTTGTACATTATGTTTTACAAACACTTAAAGATATCATTTTTTGAATTTAACTAGTGCAGATAAAGCCAGGCAGAGGGGAGTTAATATCATTTGACTGACACATCAGAAACCTCATATTACTTACACCAGAAAATGGTAGTTTTTCTCGCAATATGGCATTCTGTTTTTTTCTACTTGATCAAAATTTTATAGTTATTAAGAACTTTATGAATGGATGTAGATAACTAAATGTAAACATCTCTATATTATTCTGACGAATGACTCACTGATATATATATATATATACATATATATACATATATATACATATATATACATATATATATATTTCACTGCCCTACCTCCAAGTGCTATGTATTGCCAGAGACTCTTCAGTTTGTAGTCTGACACAATGAAGTGACACTTCACTCAACTGCATGTCATCCTCTGGGTGGTCCATGTCTAAGTACTTGATGAGGGCATAGGTATAAAGGCCAACCAGGGCCGGCGCCGCGGCTCACTAGGCTAATCCTCCGCCTAGCGGCGCCGGCACACCGGGTTCTAGTCCCGGTCGGGGCGCCGGATTCTGTCCCGGTTGCCCCTCTTCCAGGCCAGCCCTCTGCTGTGGCCAGGGAGTGCAGTGGAGGATGGCCCAGGTGCTTGGGCCCTGCACCCCATGGGAGACAAGGAAAAGCACCTGGCTCCTGGCTCCTGCCATCGGATCAGCGCGGTGCGCCGGCCGCAGCGCGCAGGCCGCGGCGGCCATTGGAGGGTGAACCAACGGCAAAGGAAGACCTTTCTCTCTGTCTCTCTCTCTCTCACTGTCCACTCTGCCTGTCAAAAAAAAAAAAAAAAAAAAAAAAAAAGGCCAACCAGTTTGCCACAACATGGAAAACTCCGATCATGGCAGATTGTCAGATTTCAGAGCTCTTTGTGGTGCTAACTTGGGTATGAAAAATTCATTACAGAAGGTAAACATCTCCCACTATTCACTCCTTTTGCCTTCCTTTCATTTCTACGTCCATACTAATGACATTTCTTAATGAATACTCAAATATTCTGAGCTCATCTCTTCCTTATGGATTGTCTATCTTAAAACCTGTCTAACTTGTGATGACTGATACCAGGAATGGAAAGAGAAGGCAGAAAATACTATTAAGTTTTAGTGTAAGACAACTTGTTGACCAGTGATTTGAGAACCTTATCCTTATTGTAAAAGGAACTCAGGCAGCACCCTGGTACCATGCGGCAGTCCAATTTTCATTTACCAGTCAGTGGTAATCTGGGATGTATTCTGGCATACAGCATTGCATTACTTCATCTGTTTGGATCAGGCACTTCAAAATTATGTGGGGCACACCAACTATAAGGACAGAGTATTACATTTGACATCTCCCACCACAATCATATAGATTTGTTTAAAGCTGTACAAAATCATAAGCTTTTTTTTTTTTTGATTTTTTTTTTTTTTTGACAGGCAGAGTGGACAGTGAGAGAGAGAGAGACAGAGAGAAAGGTCTTCCATTGCCGTTGGTTCACCCTCCAATGGCCGCCGCAGCAGTCGAGCTGCTGCCAGCGCGGCGCACAGCACTGATCCAATGGCAGGAGCCAGGTACTCATCCTGGTCTCCCATAGGGTGCAGGGCCCAAGCACTTGGGCCATCCTCCACTACATTCCCTGGCCACAGCAGAGAGCTGGCCTGGAAGAGGGGCAACCGGGACAGGACAGAATCCGGCGCCCCAACCAGCACTAGAACCCGGGGTGCTGGCGCCACAAGGCGGAGGATTAGCCTACTGAGCTGCGTCGCTGGCCCATAAGCATTTTTTTTTTTTTAAATCAAGCCCTCCAATGAGATATAAATGCAAACCACAATGTTTCAAATTTATAGTTAGATCTAAACACCTGAACATTCACTCATTTGAATAGACTCTCCCTCACTTACTGAAATGACAGCTTCTATATCCAACAGGGAAGATCTTACCTATGTTGAAGCCAAGTAAATAATTTGATTTTATGGGCACTCTTAAGTTTTTTAAACCTACGGTTATTCCTATTTTTTTTTTTCCTTTAACTGAAGACTGATCAGAAAAGGTGGCTACAACTTAACTTGTGAGTCAGCAATTTTAAGAAGCTAAAAATCTGTTAAAATGCTTCATTATTGTATATACCAATTAATAAAACATGTTAAACGTATTGGTCACACACACAAAAAAACTGGAAATGGATGCCTAATTTGCTGTGCTACAGACGTGTGAGGTATCAGGGAAAGTATCTGATAAGACTGAAGAGAGATGTCTCCTAGAAGCAAAAGTGAAGTCATGCAAATAATCTGTCATCCTTGCTCACCCAGTCAAGGTTAGTGGATGAAAGTTGGGAGCATCTTGTAAGGTACAAGGAGAAAGGACTGTCTAGAGAGAATCACTGCCTACTTCATGTTTGTTTTTCTGAAAATTGAGTTGATTTCAAAATTTTTAGCAATACCTTAATGATTTCATGAAGAACACAAAAGATGTAGACATGCATACTCAACTATGACCAAGAGATGGTGGTATTACATAGACAATCCAGCCATGACTTTCACAGTGTAAAGCAAGTGTTCAAAGAAAGATGCTTTGAAAAGGAGGCTGGTGTCTAATAAACATCATCCTCATCAAAAAATGAAATGTGACAAATGCTTGAGACAATGGTATACATTCTCAGCAGTATATTTTTATGATTTTTTCAGTTCGGTGTGAATTTTACAAGTTGAAATTCAAAGATAATTTACTTAAATTAGTTATCACATTTTTTTGAAATATAACAAAACATACGTGATCTTTATTTTGCTTTATATTGAAATATAATCTACCAGCTTTGCTTATGTTACTTAAAGGGAACCGTATTCTGGTCAAGAAGTGTTTAATATCTAAAAGGAAAGTGTCACAAGCCAACAATTTTGCACTATTTTCAAACAAATAGAACATAGAAAAAGGGATTATAAAGAGGCTTGTGAGAAATGTGTGCCCCAAGTCTTGTTGTACACATTGAAGACAGAAATCGCTCCTTAAGGTGCTTGAGTCAAGAAGTAGTAAATATGTGTAGTTCCAACACCTAATGTGATGGATATGTCACTCTCTTACTTAAAATCTTACTAATTTATAAGTGGTTTGATAATCTGACTGTTGAGGATCCTCAGATTTGAAGACTGATTTTTGCCCAGTGCTCCTGCATCACGGCCTGTTGTTGTCTCACAGATATCTCACACCCTGGATATAAGGCACTGAATGTTGTGCCTTAAACACACAGCCTTCCCCTGTGTGTCTGCCCTTCTTTTTACAAGCACAACCATTTCAAGAAACTCAAGATTCAAATGTGCTGATAGAATAAAATAGTCATTCTCTTACTTGGAGGAAGAGTTACTTTAGTAAATTAAGCCCACAATTCAGGGTTTAGAATCTTCTGTGTGTTCATATGATCATGTTTTTGAAAAATATCCAAAAGTAATAGGACTGTTATCATTATTACCTACACTAAGTCCCCACTGTCACTGTCACACTTCACCTTTTTTTTTTTTTTTTTTTTTTTTTTTTTTGACAGGCATAGTGGACAGTGAGAGAGAGAGACAGAGAGAAAGGTCTTCCTTTTGTCATTGGTTCACCCTCCAATGGTCGCTGCGGCCAGCGTGCTGCGGCTGGCGCACCACACTGATGCGAAGGCAGGAGCCAGGTACTTCTCCTGGTCTCCCATGGGGTGCAGGGCCCAAGCACTTGGGCCATCCTCCACTGCACTCCTGGGCCACAGCAGAGAGCTGGCCTGGAAGGGGGGCAACCGGGACAGAATCCGGCGCCCCGACCGGGACTAGAACCCTGTGTGCCGGCACGGCAAGGCGGAGGATTAGCCTAGTGAGCCGCGGCACTGGCCACACTTCACCTTTTAACAAGGAGAAACCTTGAAGGGATCGTGAATATTTTTGAGGCATGACAGAAGTTTCAGTGGGATTGCATCTCTTTTATGTTTGGTAAGAATGATCATGGCTTTAGCAGCTATATCTCTGAAAAATTAAGCTATGCTGTCATTTCCACCATCTGCTATGCAAACTCAGAACTGTAACACAGTGCTACAAGGACAGAGATGGAGATTATGAGATAAATGTGTCCTGTGCTGCTTCACTCCAGAAGTTTGTCTTTACAGGAGAAACAATGTGTGTACCACTTCTATCCAGAAGCAAATTGAGAAATTAGTTCAAATCTTATAAACTAAACATTAAAAGAGGTTTTACAAATCTGACATTAATAGCAAATTTATATATTACCAAATGATTTTTGGGTTGATGAAAATAACATTTTTATGAAAAAAACCCATGCATGAGAGAAGAAATATTAAATTATCTTTCTTCTTGCTGTATAAGAAGTTTCCACAAAGACAATTTCATGTGAACAGGCTATTAAAGAGCATGAAGTCAAAAATTATAGGGAAGAAAAACTATTGACAGGCAGCTAATTAACAAAAATAAAATGTTATTTTTCTACAGTGTTTTTGTATAATGTGTCAGCTTCCAAAAAATTAATTGTAGTAATTTATTTGTCTCATGATAAATAAATGTCCCCTTTCATAGCTGATATTCTAATAATTTTGAATTATTATTTCTTGAAAGGAGCCTGACAAATTATTCATGCTTCAGCCCCACAAGTCCTTGACAATTCTTTGTTTACCAGCCAGAATAATCTCTCATTGTGATCTCAATCTTTTTCTGTGACTTCTTTCTGACTAAAATCAAACCATTCTAGATAAGTGTCTATAATATTCAAAATATTATGGAGAATCTAAGAAAAGAATCCTTTCTTGAAAAGACTTCTAAGTATTTAATAAACAGATATTTAAAAATTTTGGGTATAAGAGAACATGATTTTTATTCTTATGATAAAAACACAACAAAACCAATAAATTAAAGATCCTCCACTATATACAGAGATGTCAGTGTAGCAAGATATGTCCATGGATGGCTGCCCCTGATCTACCCCTTTTGGCTTGTAGTTTAGATATCCGGCTGCTATTCCAAATCAGATCAAGGTCTGCCTTTCATCACTGAAGCCCACACAATGTGTGTTACATATGTATTATCTGTTGGGCGCTCCACATAACTTACCACCCACAGACAGAGAAACTAGTGGAGCACTTCAAGGGCTTGTTGAAAGGGACGTTCCAATGATGAACTCTGATTGTGAAGGACTTTTTGGATTCTCAACATTTCCAACCTAATGGACACCAAGCCCTAAGTCCCTTGATAGAGCAGCTTGCAGACAGGGGGTAAGGGGGTTGAAGTAGTGGTGCAGCAGGCCCTGAGGCTGTCTGTATATGTGATGGACAGGTGGATATGAAATGGGGTTGTTGAATGCTAAACCAGAGGCAGACAGAGAACCTACACAGGGCACAAGCCATCCTTATTTCCTTAACAAAATCTACCATTTTTTCACTCACCATAGTAATTTACACTCTTCCCAGGATGGTGGAAAAAACATTGGTAGACAGACATATTAGGAGACACTGACCACAAAGGATTAATGCATCTGTCCCTTGGACAAGGGCTATTAGCCCTATAGGTCCAGTCACTGACCCAGTGGTGGCAGGTGTCCATGATGGGTACCCACATGTCTCCAAGTCACATCCTAGTTTTTGACTATAGGATCTCTGGACCATGTTGAGAGGAGAGTGTCAGTTAGGAGAAACTCAATGGAAGTCAGATAATGTAAAATTGAAGAATATGGACAGACAGATGGACTTGCAAAACAAACTACACCTAAACTCTGTCTATTAAGTAGGAAACTAGGGGCGGGACCATATTCAGCCAATGTGCTCTTTCCTCAGGGACATGGCAGCAGAAGTCTGAAAGCATAGTATCTTTGTTAGGATCTCCTGAGATGTGGCCACCACAGGTAATCTGATTGAGCACTGGGTCTGACACCTGAGACAAGGATTTGTCACAGGCTATGGTGACTCTTTTGCTCCTCCAGTTGTAAACTACACAAGCGTTTCTAATGCTATACTGTACACAAATAGAATGCATACTCTTTTGTATTAGTTTTTTTTCAATGTTATAACAAAATAGCAAAGGCTAGGTAATATATGTAAAAAATCAAGCTCTGGCTCACAGATTTTCAAAGGTCAAAGACATGGTGCCAGCACTGACTGGTCATTGATGAGAGCCTCATATCAGGTGGCATCACAATGGAAGCAGCATATGAGGAAGAGGGGGGATCATACTGTGAGACAGGAAGAAAAATTGCAGAAAAGCATCATTCACAGGAAGCTGAATTGCAAAGAGGTATCAGTCTTACTTTTACAATAATAAGCCCGGTTCCAGGAGAACTACATTAACTCCATTTAGGGGCGATGCCACCAAAGAGCTAATTGCTTCCTCTGTCTCTCAAAGGTTCTACACCACCCCACACCATCCTCACACTGGAAAATAAAGTTCTAATGCAAGAAATTTTGGGAGACAAACCACTTCCAAAGCATACCATCTGCCTTACTGAGGATTGAATTTCCATTGCATGGGAGAGAGCCAGTGGCATCTTGTTTTAATTGGATAGACCCATACTGGCAAAACATCACAGCCATGAATAATAAAATCATGGTGGGCTGGCACTTTGCAATAGTGTGATTCTTTGAGTACATGGTGGGTCAGAAATCCCAGTGACAACAAAACATCACATATGGGACTGTTGTTGCTCTCTGCCTATGGGCTTTATGAACAATATTGTATAGGGGAAACTAAGCTCATATACCTTTGTCATTAATGAGACTTGGTGAGCTCCAATGCCTCTAAGCCTGTGAATGAGTCAATAAACAATACAAGAGGATGTTGTATGCCCCCTGGGTTGGACACCATTTTTTGTGAGCCAAATACAAGTTGGGCAATGTTATGCCTGGAAAGCTGGTGGATAGCAGAGTCTTGTACTTTGGAAGTATTCATGGTGTCCATGGATATCTCCCCTGATAATGAGATGTTCCTTTATACCAGCAGCCTCAAGTTTTACACCAGGCTTAATAGGCACCTGCAAGAAAGTGTAACTGACCCTGCATTCGTATCCCTTATGAAGTATGTAGTACCATAAATATGTGTACTATCCACAAAAATGACAGGACATCTGTTCCTGACCATGACAGATGTTGCCTCTTCCATTGCCCTGCAACTCTAGACACTGCACTTCAACTTCCTTGGAAATATTGCTTTAGGAAATAAAATTGCACTAGAATTACTTTTAGCCAAATACGAGAAATATTTGCCATTGACAACAGCTCCTGCTATACTTAGATAATCAACTTAGATATTACTGATTCACAGATAGTATCTTTTTTCAATGCATTTTTTGTTTTTTATAAATTTATATTTTTGAAAGGCAGAGTTACAGAGAGGCAGAGAAAGAGAGAGAGAGAAGTCTTCCATCCACTGGTTCACTCCCCCAAATGGCCACAATGCCTGGGACTGAGCCGATCTGAAGCCAGGAGCCGGGAGCTTCTTCTGGGTCTCCCACATGGGTACAGGGGCCAGGGACTTGGGCCACCCTTTAATGTTTTCCCAGGCCATAGCAGAGGGCTGGATTGGAAGTGGAGCAGCCTGGATTCAAACTGATGCCCAGTGGGATGCCAGCACTGCAGGCGGTTGCTTTACCTGCTACGGCACAGCTCTGGCACCTCTTCAATGCCTTTAATAACTTTTCACTTGGATTATTTGGGTTCTGACCTAGGTTCCTGCTCCAATCAGGTTTGTTCATTCTATAATCACTAGTGGTACTTCCGAGTCTAGTCTTCTAGCATAACTCGGAAATATTACCCTAATGCAGCATCAACTTGATGAGACAAACTTCTGCTTCCAGATCCAGGAAGGTCACTAGACACATTCAGAGGAATAGCTTTGCTAGCAGGAGGCACTCGGGTCAGGGGTGAATTGCAGTTAGTTAAGTCTTCAGAATATCTTGGCTGATAGTTCTCCTTATGGGCATTTTTGGGCAGAATGTACAAGGAAACAAATATCCTGAGATAAGAAAGAAATATCTGGAACAACCTAGGGCATATCCTCATTCCTTTAAAGACAAGCTATCCCACGGTGCTTGAGTTCATCCTGTCAAGTAGCATCAAGGGTATAAAGCCCAGAATGCAGTGCTTTGGGGTCTCTCATCTGTGGTACCGGCACATACAGACTTGTCTATCTACTCTGGTGGCTTTCTTGAGCCTTGAGACTAGCTTGTTTGGATTCTATGGTTCCTTTTATCTTTGCTGTCTGTGAGTGATAAATCTGCTTTCCTGAGGTATGGACAAGTGTACAATCTAACCAGATTTGTGAAGGTGATATTTTTGAGCTTCTGTCAAATTTAGGAATCTCTGCAGTTAGCACTCTAGATTTCTTCTTGGTCTCTGAAAAACTGGTTAGATACCTTAGAAGAGGTTTTACTTTTTGGAGTCTGTTTTCCTCAGCTATAGAAACTGGCACAACTATATCTCAAATAAAGGGTCCATGAAAAAAGCTGAGTGATCCTCAAAGAAGGAGCTTTGTTTACTTTACCATAAAAACAATATATGACTTACTTTTGCAGTGCTAGTTGTTGAAGATTTCTACTCGACGAAAACAAACACCAAGTATAAAATGGAATGATTCAGAGGCTGAGATAACACAAAAACTTTAACATCATTCTTTGAAGTTCTGCCCAAGTTTCTAACTCATGTTTACTTCAAAGTGCTTCATCTCACAATATCCTGTTCCCATGACTTTAAACATCCCCAGAAAATAGTTTTTAAAGTATCTACCACAACAGCTCTCAATTAGGGGAAATTTTGTCCACTACAGGACATCTGGCAATGCCTAGAGATTTTTGTTGTTGTTCACAAGTGAAGGGGGTGGGAACGGGCAGAGTGCTATTAGCATCTAGAGTATTGAGGCCAAATATGCTGCTAAATATGTCACAAAGCTCAGAGCAGCCCCCTGCCACAAATAATTATCTGGCTAAAATCTCAATAATGCCAAGACTGAGAGACCTTGAACTAGCTAGTGGTAAACACATAAAGTAAAATTCCTCAGAGTTTAGGGACGGACTGTGAGAATAAGGGTCACTTTAATGAGATGACTTTGAGTCAAGTTTTGAAATGGTGACTGAACAGATCACTTTGCAGAAGCAACTTCTCCTCTTTCCTTTCATGTTCATGTTCACACACAAAATGCATATGCGCCATGCTGAGACTGAGGGTATACATTTTTTTTTCAATAAAAAACTTTTTTTATAGCCTGGAGTTCCACTTGTCTTTATTTCTTTTAAGAGCTTTGAGTGTCATTTACTTTATATACAAGCTCTGATTGTGACATATCCTTCTTTCATGTCAGGGTATATTTACACTATTCATGTCAGTACAACTATTAGGCAAACGCTAATTTGCAGTAAGCTGAGCACTGATACAAAGCAGCCTCTTGGGACATAAAGGGGTCAGAGAATGTAAATGAACACAGATAACATGTAGTGAAGAAGTGAGAAAACAGATAAAAGCTCTTGGAAAAGGAGTGTTACAAATTAAATTAAATTGAGACACTGAGAGTTAAGCGAGAGTAGGAACTAAAAGAGAAAAAAGCAAGCATTACAAGACATAAAAGTACAAAAAAGGCAATCAGTCAAGGGTTTCAGAAGGTTTTTGGAAAACCTTATTATATTATTGATGCTACACTGTTATTTTCCTGATCATTCTTTCCAGACTGAGAACTCAGAACTGGCTGCATCGGGCAGCCATGGTCTGAGGTGCAAAGCACAATGCGAAACCAGGACTACTCTTTCTCGAGAAACTATTTCTATCCCTGTTTACCAAAAGAGTGCTTACCTCATGCACTGAAAATAATGAATAAATAAATGTCAGAGTTGTTATGGCTGTCCAAGGAGGAATTCCTCATAGAATAATAGTTAAAGCGACAACCATGGCTATGCCCAGATTCTCTGATCCAAAGTTCTGGATCCACCATTATTACACTGACCATGAGGCAGATCGCATTCCCCACTTTATATCCTGGTTCATGCGTGAACACAGGCACCTCCCCATCAACTTCAGTCATTCAGAAAGGAACACATGAAATAAAAAGACAAAATCAGCAAACTGTTATTTGCTAGGGCTTGAAAAGGTTTAAAACACAGTGCCAACCTTTTAACTTTTTAAACATTTATATAAAGGGGACAAATTTTGTGTACTTCATATATACAGTTTTAAGAACAGAACAATACTTCCCATCATACCCTCTTTCCCTCCCTCACTTATATCCCCCCTCCTCCTTATTTACTTATTTGTCTCTTAATTTTCACCATGACATATTTTCAATTTTATTTATAATGCAAGCTTAACTTTCCACTATATAAAGAATTCAACAAGCAGTAAGTAGAAAAACCACTGTTCCTCAAGAGTATAGACAAGGGCTATAAACAATAATCAAGGGCCGGCGCCGTGGCTCAATAGGCTAATCCTCCACCTTGCGGCGCCGGCACACCGGGTTCTAGTCCCGGTTGGGGCGCCGGATTCTGTCCCGGTCGCCCCTCTTCCAGGCCAGCTCTCTGCTATGGCCAGGGAGTGCAGTGGAGGATGGCCCAGGTGCTTGGGCCCTGCACCCCATGGGAGACCAGGAAAAGCACCTGGCTCCTGGCTCCTGCCAGGATCAGCGCGGTGCGCCGGCTGCAGCGGCGGCCATTGGAGGGTGAACCAACGGCAAAAGGAAGACCTTTCTCTCTGTCTCTCTCTCTCACTGTCCACTCTGCCTGTCAAAAAAAAAAAAAAAAAAAAAAAAAAAAAAAAAAAAAAAAAAAACAATAATCAAATGTCAACTTGTCAATTTTGCTCATTTACATTACTTTTTTTGTACTCTGTATATTGGTTACCACTAATCAGGGAAAACATAATATTTCTCAGTTTGGGATTCACTTATTTCACTAAGCATGATGGTCTCCAGATGCATCTGAGTTGTTGTGAAAGACAAGATTCCATTCCTTTTTACAACTGAGTAGTATTCCATTGTGTATGTATACTATAATTTCTTTATTCAGTCAATAGTTGATAGATGTGTGGGTTGATTCCTTACCTTAGCTATTGTGAATTGAGCTGCTACATACACAGAAATATGGATAACTTTTTGATATGCTAATTTCATTTCCTTTGGATAAATTCCCATACTGGAATGACTGGGTCGTATGGTAGGTCTATATTCATATTTCTGAGGACTCTCCATAGTGTCTTCTATAATGGTTGTACTAGTTTACTTTCCTACCAAATATGTGTTAGGGTACCTTTTCCCCTACAATCCTCACCAACATTTTTTATTTTTTGATTTTTAGATGACAGCCATTCTAACTTGGGTTAGGTGAAGTCTTAGTTTAGTGTTTCTTTGCATTTCCCTAATGGCTAGTGATCATGAGCATATTTTCACGTTAGAGATAATTTGAGCTTAAATTTTATTTATTTCTCAAATACTTTTATAATATATACAATGTGTCGTTTTGTTCTAAGCACTTAAATATTGATTTTATTTTGTAACATTCCTATGAATATGAACTATGAGTATCTCTGTACAGATGGAGAAATGGAGACACAAGAGGTTCTGTTGTTAACTGAACTTGAAAAATATTCAGGGCCGGTGCCGCGGCTCAATAGGCTAATCCTCCGCCTGCGGCACTGGCACCCTGGGTTCTAGTCCCTGTCCGGGCTCCAGATTCTGTCCTGGTTGCCCCTTTTCTAGTCCAGCTCTCTGCTGTGGCTCTGGAGTGCAGTGGAGGATGGCCCAAGTGCTATGGGCCCTGCACCTGCATGGGAGACCAGGAGAAGCACCTGGCTCCTGGCTTTGGATCAGTGCGGTGCACGGGCCGCAGCAGCCACTGGGGGGTGAACCAACGGAAAAAGGAAGACCTTTCTCTCTGTCTCTCTCTGTCACTGTCCACTCTGCCTGTCAAAAGAAAAAAAAAAAGAAAAAGAAAAAGAAAAAAAAAAAGATGCAGACACTTTGAAGTTCAGGCTGAGACAGATAAAATAATAGAGGAAGAGAGGTTTAAAAATTCTTTCTCTGGCATCCAAGCTTGTCTCCAAAGTTTACAATGTCTGTCCTTAACCTAGACACATATTTTATATCTTTCATAAAAATGGACTTAAAATGAATCATAGACCCAAATGTAAAATGCAAAATTATAAGCCTTCTAGAAGATAATAAAGGAGAAAAGCCATATGGTCTTGTGTTTAGTAATGGATTTTTTCAGAAACAATATCAAAAGTGCCTTCTATACTAAAAAAATAGAATAGTTGGACTTTGTTAAAATTAAAAATTATTTTTCTGAAACACTGTTCAGAGAATGAAAGGGTAAGCTACAGATTGGGGGAAAATTCACAAAGCAAACATTTGGTACAGGCCTTTTATACAAATTATGGAGAGAAATCTCAAATGTCTGCAATAAGAAAACTCACAACACAATTAAAAACTTGGTGAAACATGGAACAGACACCTCAGAAAAGAAGATAATCTAATTATAAATAAACATTAAGGACTGCAACATATTGTTATTGGGTAAGTGCAAATTAAACAACAATGAAATGTCACTATTTACTTATTAAAATGTTTTTTTTTTTTTAAAAACAGCATTATTCTGTCAATCAGCATACTCTCATTCATGACTGGAAGATGCAGACTGGTGTGGACATTTTGGAAGACAGTCTGGGTGGTGTTTTCAAAGCCAAACATAATCTTCCTATACAATGGAGAGAATGCACTCTCAGGAACTTACTAAATGGGTTGAAAAATTTATGTCCACACAAAAACTTGCAAAGAGAAGTTAGAAGCATTTAAGATGTTCTTCAAGGGGCCAGCATTGTGGCACATTGTAATTAAACTTCTGCTTGAAACATAGGCACACCATGTTGGAGTACTGATTTTTGAGTCTCAGCTGCTTTACTTCTATATTAGTGCTAATATGGCTGGGAAGGCACCAGAAGATGGCCCAAGTACTTCGTCCCCTGCTACCTTTGTGGGAGACCAGAATTGAGTTCCTGGCTACTGGCTTTGACCTTGACAACCCCTGGCCATTGTGAGCATTTGGGAGGTGAAAAGCAGATGAAAGATCTTTCGCTGTGTCATTCCTTTCTCTCTCTCTGTTGTTTGGATGTCATGCCATTTGTATGTCATGCCGTTCTTAATATTGCTTCACTGAATAATGCCACATGAATGACAATATACACTTCTTCCCCTACATTATGATCATTGTCACGAATCCGTTTGTCATATTAATATCTATTCTCAAGAAAATAGTATGTGTGTGTGTACATAATATCTTCAATTTAAGTGAATGTGGCAAAAATGTTAACTTTTAAAACTAACAAAACTTATAATAACAAAAATATTCATCAAATCAGCAATCTATGATTTGAAATACTGAATGTATTTTTGCATATTTAGGAGGAAAATTTCTGACTGCTTGGAAACAGTTGTGATTATGTCTAGATAAAAAAAAAAAGTTATTCAAGTTTACCTTACTTGTTCTTCTCCTGTATCTCAGTCTGTTTTTTGTTTCTCTAACAGAATATCTGAACCTGGCTAAATTACACAGAAAAGAGTTATATTTTGGCTCATGTTTCTGGAAGTCCAAGAACAAGGAGTTGGTAATCTGTTCAGCTTCTGATGAGGATATCATTGTGGAAAGCTTGTGGACAAAGGGGCACATGCAGGAGAGATAAAACATCTATGATAACTTTGCAATGTAACAGCACATTATTGTAGAGACCAACCCAGTCTTCTTTTCTCTCTTTTTAAACATTTTTGTTTAAGATATACAAGTTTCATGTATTTCATATATACAGATATAGGAACATAGTGATGCTTCCAATTCTACCTCCATCCTGCCTACACTCCAACACTTGTTCCTCCTCCCACTCCTATTCCTACTATTAATTTTAACAAAGACCTATTTTCAGTTTATTGTATATACATAATATTAACTCTACAGTAAATAAAGAGTTCAACAAATAGTATTAAGTAAAAAACATTGTTCCTCAAAAGTAAAGACAAAGGCTTTAAGCAATTATCCAATCTCAAAATGTCTATTTCACCCCAATACATTACATCTTACGTATTCTATTAATTACTCCAGATCAGGGCAAATATTTATCTTTTGGGGACTGGCTTATTCTGTCAAGTATAATAGTTGCCAGTGGCATCCATTTTGTTGCAAAAGACAGGATTTCTTTTCTTTTATTAAAATTTTTTTGACAGTTGAGTATTATTTCATATTGAAAAATACCATAATTTCTTTATCCAGTCATCAGTTGATGGACATCTGGGTTGATTTCATTTCCTAGCTATTGTGAATTGAGCTACTATAAACATGAGGGATACAGATAACTCTTTCATATGCTTATCTTCCTTTTGTTCTCATGAGAGTAACAATTCCTAACTCCTACTAGTTTGCATTAATCTATTAGCAAGATCTCTGTCTCCATGATCCAAATACCACATATGAAGCCCCACTTCCCAACACTGCCATATTGAGGAATTAAGACACAGGAGTTTGGTGGAGACAAACAGCACTATTCCATTTTTTTCACATTTAAATGCCTTTTTTCTTGAAAATACAATTATTTTAATTTTCTCCTCTAAATTTCGATAAAAACATGTGATCTTTTGCTCTGGATTATAAATGTATATTTTTCATGGTACTGCACATATAAATGCTCAGAAAGAAGAAACTGTTGCTTTAGTTGAACTTGCAAAACTTGCTCATGTGACCTTAGTTGTGTAAACACAGTTCCTGAGAAACACCTAATTTCAGTTATTGGAAAATGTATGTACTAACAGGCCTATAAATTTGGTTACATGAGATAATAAGATGGTATTGTATATATTATATACAAACTACCAAATTGATACTCATTAATATAAAGATGCTTACTGTATATTTCTGATATTTTCAAAATTATTAAGAATTGTTGAAAAAAGATGGATAGGAATCTAGGAAGAATAATGTCAAACTATTGTGTTAGTGATGTTTGTATAGTTACATACATATTTGAAGACTTTATCTTGAATTGTGATAGAATTGTCTTATATACATGATACTATAAGAGCATTGTTTGTACCCGTATTTCTGCATATGTGTAAGCATGAACATATGCAGAAGATTGTGTAAGACAAAGGAAATAAATGAAGCGACTTTACGTGCCTTTGCTGTTTACAATTCCCACCAATAATTTGGAGACTAAATAGAACTCATTTTCATAGGTGCTGCTACTCCTAGAATACATAAGAATTAGGTCTAACTTTTTCTCTGATTTTTATGTCCAAAGGAGCAGTCTGATTTACTTGAAAAGTAATGTGTGGTTAAAAATTTACTTGAATTTTAATCTGATAATATGTAGTGGAATTTTTTTTTTCTTAAGAAGGGATGAAAGAAGAATAAGTGTCTAACATCAAACCTGCATGTTTAGGAACTGGGAGAAAAATATTTATATTTAACATGGATGAGGACTATACAAGACTAACAGAAATAGATACACTATTCCCAATCAAGTAAATTTTATGGCTTATTTGTCAACACATTAATTAGTTTATTATACTTATTTACTAGCTGTCATCACACTTGAATAGGATAAGTTAACACTATTCACACTGAAATATTTGTAGTACTTGATCAATCTGTATTAAAATTAGGGCATAAGTTGGGAATTACTATACAAAAAGGACCCATGATTTTGAATTGCAAATGTGGATAGATGAACCCAATTCCTCTATAATTAAAAAAAATTGACTGGAATGCACATCTTTATAGAATTAAATTCTAAGCACTTTATGGGATTGCTCCTATATTAGGCCTCAGAAATGAAGGCTCAAGTTTTAAATAAGATCTAAAAATCAAATACTTTTCAGAAGCTGATGGAGACAGCTTTGGGAGAAAGAATCTTTTTTTTTTTTATTTCAGTAGAAAAATACATACTAAGCTCTGCTTATGCCACTATATTTTGTTACTGGCATAGCTGTTCTCTTTAGTGCTTGATTCCAGATAATACCTGCTTGCTTATGTAGTGGTTTGTTGAACAGGAACAATTTTCTGCATTTCTTGTCCCAAGAAAATCATCCATGGAAAAATAGGCCTCTGTGTTAAGACCCTACTTGTAATTATAATTGAGAGGACCTTGATTTTGAAATATGAGTACAGCAGTTTCATTTAAAAAGTGTTTAAATCCCTGAGGATCAATGCTTTTTCTTGACAAATGTGAAAGTCTTGGTAAATCACTAAAAAGAGTGGATGGCCCTGTGGAATAATGCGTAAAGCTGCTGCCTGTAGTTCCAGCATCCCATATGGGGGCCAGTTCGATTCTTGGTTGCTGCACTTCTGATCTTAGCTCCTTGCTAATGACTTTGGAAAGCAGCAGAAGATGGCCAAAGTCCTTGGGTCCCTGCACCCACATTGGAAACCTGGGCTCTTGGTTTCATATAGGCCTAGCTCCTGCTGTTGCTACCATTTGGGGAGTGAACCAGCAGATGGAAGATCTCTCTCTCTCTCTCTGCCTTTGCCTCTCTGTAACTCTATATTTCAAACAAATAAATAAATCCTAAAAAAAAAAAGAAAAAGAAAAGAAAAAAGTCACCAGAAAGAAAGATCAGGTTAATTTTAGATACCTGTGAAATGAGAAAAACTGCTCAGTCCAACTGAAAAAGAGTATTTTATTTTAGACTTCTAAAGAACATTGTCAGCTTAATTTATACATTAAGGCCCACTTAAAACTACCTACTTGTTTATCAGCTATCTATCTTTCTATCATCTATTTATTTATGTAATGGAAATTTCAAACTTGAATTTCAAAGTCAGCTTATGAACTTTCTTGTTAAGAATATAATAACAACTCTATGAAATATATAACTCATCCATTTGTTCCACTAAAGTTAAATTTTCCCTCAAGTGATCAAGCAATACCAAAGATATGATATAAGAGCATTTGGTGTTGATTGCCCAATAATTAATTTTAATAACACTTAATATAATGATTAATACTCTTAAACCTTATTAGTTTATTATTTATATCTATTGTGCTTTTATATATGAGATGTCTTCTAAAGGTTCTTGGAAAATGTATATTATGAAAGAAATACACATGATTTTCACTTTTTTTGGCCATCAAATAAACTTACATTTCAATGCCATTTTCCATTGACTGTGTAAAGTTCCTTTATATAAACACTTTTAGTTTTTGGTATGAATTACCCAGTGTTTTTGTATCAGTTAGCTCCTCTAATAGTTATACTAGGTTGTGAGATCAAAGTTATTCTCACTTGACACCTAAAGCTATACCAGCTCCAGTGGTTGAAAATCTTGTCTATTACAGATCTAACAAGTGAAACAAAATTTATAATAATCTACATCTTTCAATTCAATCTCAGCATCTTTTGTTCTATAATATGGATTTCTTCTTATTCTAATCCCTTGTAAAACTCTGGTCTCAGAAAAATTCCAACCAAGGAAGCGGAACATGCTGGAGTCACTTCAAGTTCACCAACTCCCGCCAGCTCAATCATTTTCTCTCCTCCCAAATGGAAGCAATAGTGCAAGTCACTCCTCAATAGTTAGAAGAAACCAGGAAACTGAAAATGCAGAGGAGGGTTAGAACCCAAAGGTAGAGTAGGGTTAGAGTTCAATTTAAAAGTGGCACATGTTCTTTAGACACTAATAGATTGAAAAAAATTACTGAATCAGAAAACTTAACACATTTGACAAAAGTTAGTCCATCTTGGAGCCTTCTCATTCTGTTCACTATGCTTCAGGATGTCCGTACCCAGCTGCTACTACAGATTCATGCAGATCCCAGACAAAGGCAAGCCAGCTGTTTGGGATTTAAAGATATACCGAGGCGTGTGTTGTGGGACAGCAGGTTAAGCTGCTGCTTAAAACACCTGCACGACATATTTGAGTGCCTTGTTTGAGTTGCAGTTACTCTGCTTCCGGTCAAAATTTCCTACTAATTTGCTTGGGAGGCAGCAGATGATGGTCCAAGCACTTAGACACTGTAACCACCATGAGACACTTTAATGGAATTCCTGGCTCTTGGCATTACAAATTTTAAAGACTTCCAGACCTTAAAAAAATGTGATGTGCTTAAAACCATATATATTATATATATAATATAAAATACTGTAATATATAATATAAATATATAAAAGGTCTAAATTTTTTATTATTTTTAATTTTTAAAAGATTTACTTATTTATTTGAAATACACAGAAAGAAGCGGGGGAGAGAGAGAGAAAGAGAGAATCTTCCATCTTCTGCTTCACTCCCCAAATGACCAATGTCTGGGCTAGGCAGATCTGAAGCCAGGAGACAGGAGTTCCCATGCAGGTGCAGAGGCCCAAGCAATTGGGCCATTTTCTGCTGCTTTCCCAGGCACATTAGAAGGGAGCTGGATTGGAAGTAAAGCAGCCAGGATTCAAACGGGCACCCATATGGGATGCTGGCAATACAGGCAGTGGCCACAGTGCTGTCCTAAAAGGTCTAACTTCTTAAAAAATATTCATGGAAATAGTCTAGAAAGATGTTTTTTACAAGTTAAAATTTTTCTTTTCTTTTTCTTTCAGTGAAGACTAGCAACATTTTCTTTAAAAAAAAAGCTTTATTTATTTATTTGAAAATCAGGGTTACAAAAAGAGGGAGAGACAGAAAGAGAGATATTCCATCATCTGGTTCATTCCCTAAAAGGCCGCAACAGCCAGGGCTGGGTCAAGCCAAAGCCAGGAGCCACTTGCTTCATACTGGTATAGCACGTGGGTGGCAGCGGTGCAAATGTGGGGCAATCTTCCCCTGCTTTTCCCAGGCTGTTAGCAAGGAGCTGGAACAGAAGTGGAGCAGCTGGGACTCCAAATAGTGTCTATATGCGATGTTGGGGCATCACAGGTGGTAGCTTTACTTGCTACACTGCAAAGACAGCCATAATGTTTTCATAATACATGAAAGTATCTTGTTTTCATAATACATGAAAGTATCTTGAGTTTTGATAATATTTTACCATTTCACAACAGATTAGTTGTGGCTTTTTGTGGGTGAGCCTCCAGTCTTAATATTCAGCAAATAAAGTATAAACGTCTTTGGATTTATCATGGACTGCATCATTGTATTCTCTCCTTCCCAGTGATGACTCAAAGCTTGATCTCCTCACTCACCAGGTGATGGTATCAGAAGGTGGGGTGCTTAGAAAGTTAGATCACATGGGAAGAATCTTCATTGATGGGATTAATACCTTCATAAAGAGGTCCAAGAAACATCCTCCACCTATTCCACCATTTGAAGACACTGTGGGAAGGGACATCTTTGAGTAAGAAATTAGACCTTCATAGGACACTGAATCTCCTCTCAGTTTGATCTTGAACTTCTCAGCGTCAGGAACAGTAGGAAACACATTTCTATCTTTAAAAGCCACCTAATTGATGATATTTTTTGTACTAGCCTGAGCAGTGTAAGAAGTATTCTTGGCCGGTGCCGCGGCTCAATAGGCTAATTCTTGCCTGCGGTGCCGGTACACCAGGTTCTAGTCCCGGTCAGGGCGCCGGATTCTGTCCCGGTTGCCCCCCTTCCAGGCCAGCTCCCTGCTGTGGCCTGGGAGTGCAGTGGAGGATGGCCCAAGTGCTTGGGCCCTGCACCCCATGGGAGACCAGGAGAAGCACCTGGCTCCTGTCTTCAGATCAGCACAGTGCACCGGCCGCAGCGCACCAGCCGCAGCAGCCATTGGAGGGTGAACCAACGGCAAAGGAAGACCTTTCTTTCTCTCTGTCTCACTGTCCACTCTGCCTGTCAAAAAAAAAAAAAAAAGTATTCTTTTTCCTCTGTTTTATTAGGTAGTATTATAACAAATATGCCTTGAGACTTACATAGCATTTTAAAGAATTTTAATATCTTCATAAAGATTTTGATATTGGTCTTCTATGGGGTGGGTTACCCTTTCACTTGCTCTATATTTCGCTGACCTTATTGTAATCTAGTATAGGATTTAAGAGTAAATAGCAGTCTTTGTTCTACTCTGTTCTTCCAGTGACAAATTGTGTGATCTTGGTAACCATTTAATATCTCATTGCTTCAGTTCCTTCTCTGTAATTAAAGGATAACTTATTGACTAGTTTAGTTTGAGGATAAAGTAAATGAAATTCTGAAAGCATGTACAAAATGATCTGGCACTAAGTATTTAATGAATGTTTATTATCGCTGCTGTTAAAAATGGTTGCTCTTTAAAGGGGCAGAGAAATTGCAGGTGTTTGTTCAATGCAAGATGCTTGGCAGGAATGCGTGCATGTAAAGCACACTGTAACATCTAATGAAGCAATTAGGCCATAGCTTCAGAAAAGAGTAATTGCTGACCTTTTTCTTTCAGACTTGTAAAGTCTATGAGGGAAATTCTTGTAATAATAAATATGCATTTCACTTGTATTTGTTTATCTTGCCTCACAGCAATTTTATTTTATTTATTTATTTTTTTGATGTGCAGAAGTTAATACAGAATACAAAAAAAAAAAAAACTACAGGAATGAAATGGACACCTCGTGATATGATTGTTATTTTTAGCCCTTGCTTATACTGTGGTCTTCCTACTTCTTGTTGAATTTTATAGTTACTGGTGAATTAAGCCTTGGATTATAGAGTGGATAAAATTTTGTCCTTGAAAAAATTAACGAAAAGAAAAGAAGGGAGGGAAAGAGGGAGTTTGGGAGAGAACAAAGGAGAGAGGAAGTATGATTATCTTCTTAAAACTACCTATGAATTACATGTATTAATAAAAACAAAGAAATAAAAAAGACAATAGCATAAATTATGGGCTGTTAGAAAAAAATCTTATGTATATAATATAGTCTTATTAACTACAGGCATTATACCATACAGTAGATCTCTAGCACTTAATTCATCTTGCCTAACTAAAACTTTGTATGCTTTGATTAGTGTACATTTCTTTCTCCCCTGCACCTTGGCAATCACTATTCTGCTTTGTTACTATGAATTTGGCTTGTTAGATTCCTTATGTAAGGAATACTAGATAGTAATAGGTCTTTAGACTTTTTTTTGTTTGTTTGTTTTTTGTTTTTACAGGCAGAGTGGACAGTGAGAGAGAGAGAGACAGAGAGAAAGGTCTTCCTTTACTGTTGGTTCACCCTCCAATGGCTGCTGCGGCCGGCGCACCGCGCTGATCCGAAGGCAGGAGGAGCCAGGTGCTTCTCCTGGTCTCCCATGCGGGTGCTGGAAGAGGGGCAACCGGGACAGAATCCGGCACCCCAACAGGGACTAGAGCCCGGGGTGCCGGCGCCACAGGCCAAGGATTAGCCTATTAAGCTGCGGCGCTGGCCTAGGTCTTTAGACTTTTAAAATAACCTTTAATTTGAAAAATCTTTAATCCTTTTAAGATGATTTCTCTGGCTACTGCATTTCCCATTAACATGACTTTATTCTAGAAATTAACTATAATTAATTGAAGTAGTACTACTTTAAAATAACTGATGCAAAAGGAATGTCACAGTAAAATGCCTCTTCCCTGAGAGAGGACTGATTTACAGTTTCAGCCCACACAATGCATATCAAAACCTTACTATTATTCCTGAGAAAAAAATAATGACCATGAGCTGGGTCATTTTAATGAGAATACTGATTGCTTTGTCTTTACAAACATTTCTCTGTGTAGTCTCTAAAATAGCTTTGTATGAGATGCAAAATAGTTTTCATTTGTCAAAAGTTAATTGTACTGATATCCTCTGTACACCACCTTATCTTTTCCTTGGGGATATTAATCTACTTGAAAACCTAGGCTAATTTTTTTCTGATACTATAAAGAAGGAGACGTTGGTGTTATTTTATAGAGGTAGTGAAAACAGAGATAGAAGTAAGAGTTTACTCAGAAACACAAAATAATACAAGAGGCTTCAAAAATATATGGACATTTCAAGTGACCTATTTATTTATTTGAAAGGCAGAATAACAGAGAGGTAGAGGCAGAGAGAGAGAGAGGCAGACAGAGACAGAGAGAAGTCTTCCATCTACTGGTTCACTCTCCAGATGGCCACAATGGCCGGAGCCATGCCAATTAGAAGCCAGGAGCTGGGAGTTTCTTCTGGGTCTCCCACGCAGGTTCAGGGGTGCAAGGACTTGGACCATCTTCTTGTACTTTCCCAGGCCATAGCAAAGAGCTGGATCAGAAATACAGCAGCTGGATCTCGAACCAGTACCCACATAGGATGTCAGCACTTCAGGCAGCGGCTTTACCCTCTATGCCACAGTGTCAACCCCTTCATGTGAACTTAATTCTATTTGTTCTGTCATATTTGCACTTTGACAAGGATGGGTTGGATCATGTCAGGAGGTCAGCAAAAAGACAAATTTTTGCCATAAGTTGAGTGATTCATGTGTATACAAGATTCAGTAATGTGAACCAGAACTTCAAATTAGTGATTTAGAAATAGTTGCATTATTGCCACTCACCTGGAGACCTGGATTGTGTTTCTGGCTCAAGGAATTTGAGTAGTGAATCAGCAGATGAGATCTCTCTCTTTCTCTTTCTCTTCAAATAAATCATTAATTTAAAAAGAAGAATGCCCTATGCTAACCCAGAATTTGAAAAAGGCTATATGATATGAGGTGCATATTCTGAGTACAGGAGTGAACAGGCATCTGCTCCTAGGGAACCTGATTTTGGAGCTTCCCAGAAAATATGAGGATATTTGGATCAGAGTGAGTCTAGAAAACATTAAAAACAAAAACAAAAAAATAAAAAAACTGTTCCATCAAAGAAAAGCTAGCATTTGGACACTCAGAAGTCATAGTACCGCAGTATTAGTCATTTGGCATTTCTGTTTTGTCTCAACATCTTCATGCTGCAGAAGAACATATATGCCATCAAAACTGGAATAGAGGGAAAACAAGGTGAAGGAGTGGTGAGCTGACACGTTTCACCAGGTACAACCATTTCCCTCTCTTATCTATTGCTCTTACACTGTGTTCAGTCCTGAGAGACAGATGGGAGAAGCTTTTGAAGGGTTTATGAATACATCACTGTAAAATGTGCCACACTACCATAGTGGCTATTTTGAGTCAAAAATACCAGGAAAAATTGCAAATGCAAGAGGATCTCTCTAGCCTCCAGTTTCTTAAAAGCAGGAGACTAAATTCTCACGTGAAAGATAATGTCCCCTTACTAGAATGAAAGTGTTGTTTGTAACAAGGACAGGATGTTGAGGCTGAGGGAAATCTGTGCAAATAAACATTGTAAGGCTAAATTTTATCTTCTCAGCCACTTCTTCGTCCAGTATTCTATCCTAATTCAAGCCGCATTGCCTTGCCACATTTTTACAATCCACGTCTCATTTTTTTCTATTCAGTATATAAATATTCAACTATACATCTTTGGTTCTTCAAGTCTATTTTGGAAAAAAAAATCTGTAAAGGTGGAGGTAAAATTTGCCTTCATTAATTTTGAATTACATAAAAAATTTCATATCATACTACTTTCTGGACTTTTTAATCTGACATAACTATAATAAATTTGAATGTGATTAGCAAAAGGAGTGGAATTAGCCGGCGCTGCACCGATCCAAAGCCAGGAGCCAGGTGCTTCCTCCTGGCCTCCCATGCGGTGCAGGGACCCAACCACGTGGGCCATCCTCCACTGCCCTCCTGGGCCACAGCAGAGATCTGGACTGGAAGAGGAGCAACCGGGACTAGAACCCGGTGCCCATATGGGATGCCAGTGCCGCAGGTGGAGGATTAGCCATGCGAGCCATTGCGCTGGCCCCAGCATATGAGATTTTTTTTTTTTAACATGTAACTCATTTTATTAAAATATGAATATTACAATGTTGATGAGTTGACAATGAAAATGCAGAAATGAAATTTTCTTTCTTTTTTTTTCTTTTTTTTTTTCTTTTTTTTTTTTTTTTAACTTTTATTTAATGCATATAAATTTCCAAAGTACGACTTATGGATTACAATGGCTTTCCCCCCATACCGTCCCTCCCACCCACAACCCTCCCCTTTCCCACTCCCTCTCCCCTTCCATTCACATCAAGATTCATTTTCGATTATCTTAATATACAGAAGATCAGCTTAGTATACATTAAGTATGGATTTCAACAGTTTGCTCCCACACAGAAACATAAAGTGAAAAATAATAGATGATTTTTTTAAATGATGATGAAATCAGATTAGACCTATTGTCATGTTTAATCCCAGTGAGAGTCAAGTTGGGAATTGATAATTTCTTTTTTTTTTTTTTTTTTTTTTTTTTTTTTTTACAGAGGATCAGTTTAGTATGCATTAAGTAAGGATTTCAACAGTTTGCACCCCCATAGAAACACAAAGTGAAATATATTGTTTGAGTACTCATTATAGCATTAAATCTCAATGTACAGCACATTAAGGACAGAGATCCTACATGAGGAGTAAGTGCACAGTGACTCCTGTTGTTGACTTTACCAATTGACACTCCTGTCTATGGCATCAGTAATCTCCCTATGCTCCAGTCATGAGTTTCCAAGGCTATGGAAGCCCTCTGAGTTCTCCGACTCTTATCTTGTTTAGACAAGATCATAGTCAAAGTGGAGGTTCTTTCCTCCCTTCAGAGAAAGGTACCTCCTTCTTTGATGGCCTGTTCTTTCCACTGGGATCTCACTCGCAGAGATCTTTTGCCAGAGTGTCTTGGCTTTCCATGCCTGAAATACTCTCATGAGCTTTACAGCCAGATCCGAATGCCTTTAGGGCTGATTCTGAGGCCAGAGTGCTATTTAGGACATCTGCCATTCTATGAGTCTGCTGAGTATCTCACTTCCCATGTTGGATCACTCTCCCCTTTATTTACTCCATCAGTTAGCATTAGCAGGCACTAGACTTGTCTATGTGCTCCCTTTGACTCCCAGTCCCTTCACCATGACCAACTGTGAACTGAAACTGATCACCTGGAACAGTGAGATGGCATTGGTACATGCCACCTCGATGGGATTGAATTGGAATCCCCTGGTATGCTTCCAACTCCACCACTTGGGGCAAGTCAGCCTGAGCATGTCCCAAATTATACATCTCTTCCCTCTCCCATTCCCACCACCATGTTCAACAGGGATCACATTTCAGTTAATTTTCAACACTTAAGAATAACTGTGCATCAATTACAGATCTAAACCAGTCATATTAAGTAGAACAGATAAAAAAACTACTAAGAGGGATAATGTATTTAGTTGTTCATTAACAGTCAGGGCTATGCTGATCAAGCCACCATTTCCCATAGTGTCCACCTCACTCCAACAGGTTTCCCTCTTGGTGTTCAGTCAGTCGTCACCAATCAGGGAGAACATATGGTATTTGTCCCTTTGGGACTGGCTTATTTCACTCAGCATGATGTGTTCCAGATTCCTCCATTTTGTTGCAAATGACTGGATTTCGTTGTTTCTTACTGCGGTATAGTATTCTAAAGAGTACATATCCCATAATTTCTTTATCCAGTCTATCGTTGATGGGCATTTAGGTTGGTTCCAGGTCTTAGCTATTGTGAATTGAGCTGCAATAAACATTAGGGTGCAGACCTCTTTTTTGTTTGCCAATTTAAATTCCTTTGGGTAAATTCCAAGGAGTGGATGGCTGGGTCGAACGGTAGGGTTATCTTCAGGTTTCTGAGGAATCTCCAGACTGACTTCCATAGTGGCTTGACCAGTTTGCATTCCCACCAACAGTGGGTTAGTGTCCCTTTTTCCCCACATCCTCGCCAGCATCTGTTGTTGGTAGATTTCTGCATGTGAGCCATTCTAACCGGGGTGAAGTGAAACCTCATTGTGGTTTTGATTTGCATTTCCCTGATTGCCAATGACCTTGAACATTTTTTCATGTGCCTGTTGGCCATTTGGATTTCCTCTTTTGAAAAATGTCTATTGAGGTCCTTGGCCCATCTCTTAATTGGGTTGTTGGTTTTGTTTTTGTGGAGTTTCTTGATCTCTTTGTAGATTCTGGTTATTAACCCTTTGTCTGTTGCATAGTTTGCAAATATTTTTTCCCATTCTGTCGGTTGTCTTTTCACTCTCCTGACTGTTTCTTTTGCAGTACAGAAACTTCTCAATTTGATGCAATCCCAATAGTTGATTTTGGCTTTGACTGCCTGTGCCTCCCGGGTCTTTTCCAGAAATTCTTTGCCTGTGCCAATATCTTGAAGGGTTTCTCCAATGTTCTCTAGTAACTTGATGGTGTCAGGTCGTAGATTTAGGTCTTTAATCCATGTGGAGTGGATTTTTGTGTAAGGTGTAAGGTAGGGGTCTTGCTTCATGATTCTGCACGTGGAAATCCAGTTTTCCCAGCACCATTTATTGAATAGACTGTCCTTGCTCCAGGAATTAGTTTTAGATCCTTGATCAAATATAAGTTGGCTGTAGATGTTTGGGTTGATTTCTGGTGTTTCAATTCTGTTCCATTGGTCTATCCATCTGTTTCTGTACCAGTACCATGTTGTTTTAATTACAACTGCCCTGTAGTATGTCCTGAAATCTGGTATTGTGATGCCTCCGGCTTTGTTTTTGTTGTACAAGATTGCTTTAGCTATTCGAGGTCTCTTGTGCCTCCATATAAATTTCAGCACCATTTTTTCCAGATCTGAGAAGAAGGTCTTCGGTATCTTGATTGGTATTGCATTGAATCTGTAAATTGCTTTTGGGAGAATGGACATTTTGATGATATTGATTCTTCCAATCCATGAGCATGGAAGATTTTTCCATTTCTTGGTATCCTCTTCTATTTCTTTCTTTAAGGTTTTGTAATTTTCATCGTAGAGATCTTTAACGTCTTTGGTTAAGTTTATTCCAAGGTATTTGATTGTTTTTGTAGCTATTGTGAATGGGATTGATCTTAGAAGTTCTTCCTCAGCCATGGCATTGTCTGTGTATACAAAGGCTGTTGATTTTTGTGCATTGATTTTATACCCTGCTACTTTGCCAAACTCTTCTATGAGTTCCAATAGTCTCTTAGTAGAGTTCTTTGGGTCCCCTAAATACAGAATCATGTCATCTGCAAAGAGGGATAGTTTGAGTTCTTCCTTCCCAATTTGTATCCCTTTAATTTCTTTTTCTTGCCTAATAGCTCTGGCTAGAACCTCCAGAACTATATTGAATAGCAGTGGTGAGAGTGGGCATCCCTGTCTGGTTCCAGATCTCAGTGGAAATGCTTCCAACTTTTCCCCATTCAATAGGATGTTGGCTGTGGGTTTTTCATAGATTGCTTTGATTGTATTGAGGAATGTTCCTTCCAAACCCAGTTTGCTTAGAGTTTTCATCATGAACGGGTGTTGTATTTTATCAAATGCTTTCTCGGCATCTATTGAGATAATCATATGGTTTTTCTTCTGCAGTCTGTTAATGTGGTGTATCACATTGATTGTCTTGCGCACATTAAACCATCCCTGCATACCAGGGATAAATCCCACTTGGTCTGGGTGGATGATCTTTCTGATGTGTTGTTGCATTCTATTGGCGAGAATTTTATTGAGGATTTTTGCATCTATGTTCATCAGGGATATTGGTCTGTAATTCTCTTTCAGTGCTGCATCTTTTTCCGGCTTAGGAATTAAGGTGATGCTGGCTTCATAGAAAGAATTTGGGAGGACTCCCTCTTCTTCGATTGTTCTGAATAGTTTGAGAAGAATTGGAGTTAGTTCTTCTTTAAACGTCTGGTAGAATTCAGCAGTGAATCCATCTGGTCCTGGGCTTTTCTTTGTTGGGAGGGCCTTTATTACTGTTTCAATTTCTGTCTCAGTTATGGGTCTGTTTAGGTTTTCGATGTCTTCCTGGTTCAATTTAGGTAGGTTGCATGTGTCCAGGAATCTATCCATTTCTGATAGGTTTCCCTGTTTGCTGGCATACAAGTCCTTGTAGTAATTTCTGATGATTCTTTTTATTTCTGTGGTGTCTGTTGTTACATTTCCTTTTTCATCTCTGATTTTATTGATTTGGGTCTTTTCTCTTCTTTTTTTAGTTAGTTGGGCCAATGGGGTGTCAATTTTGTTTATTTTTTCAAAAAACCAGCTCTTCGTTTGGCTGATTTTTTGTAATGTTTTTTTGGATTCAATCCTGTTAATTTCTTCTCTGATTTTAATTATTTCTCTTCTCCTACTAGATTTGGGTCTGATTTGCTGTAGGTTTTCTAGATCCTTGAGGTGAATTGAAAGCTCATCTATTTGGTGTCTTTCCAATTTCTTGATGTAGGCACCTATTGATATAAACTTTCCTCTTAACACTGCTTTTGCTGTGTCCCATAAGTTTTGGTATGTTGTGCTGTTATCCTCATTTACTTCCAGAAAGTTTTTGATTTCTCTTTTGATTTCTTCTATGACCCATTGTTCATTCAGGAGCATGTTGTTCAATCTCCATGTGTTTGCGTATGCTCTAGGGATTCCTGAGTTGGTAATTTCCAACTTCATTCCTTTATGGTCTGAGAAGCTGCATGGTATGATTCTAATTCTTTTGAATTTGCTGAGGCTTGCTTTATGGCCTAGTATGTGGTCAATCCTAGAGAAGCTTCCATGTACTGCTGAGAAGAATGTAAAATCTTTAGCTGTAGGATTGAAAGTTCTGTATATATCTGTTAGATCCATTTGGGCTATAGTGTCGTTTAAATCTACTGTATCCTTGTTGATCTTCTGACCGGATGATCTGTCTATTTCTGAGAGTGGAGTATTGAAGTCCCCCAGTACTACTGTATTGGGGTCTAAGTCTCCCTTTAAGTCCGTTAATAAATCTTTTAGATAAACTGGTGCCCTGTAGTTAGGTGCATATACGTTGATAATTGTTATATCTTCCTGTTGAATTGATCCCTTAATCATGATATAGTGTCCCTCTTTGTCTCTCTTCACGGTTTTTGTGGTAAAGTTTATGTTGTCCGATATTAAGATGGCTACACCCGCTCTTTTTTCATTTCTGTTGGCATGGTATATCTTTTTCCAGCCTTTCACTTTCAGTCTGTATGGATCTTTGTTGGAAAGATGTGTTTCTTGTAAGCAGCAAATAGATGGGTTTTGTTCCTTAACCCAATCAGCCAATTGGTGTCTTTTAACTGGACAGTTCAGGCCATTAACGTTCAAAGTGACTAATGATAAGTGGTAACTTTGCCCTGCCATTTGCCAAAGATAAGTTCTAATATATGCTTTGAATTCCCTGTGATCTTTTGCTGTGAGGTTTCCTTCCTTGGTTTCCTTCCTTTACCTTCTTTCATATTGATGACCGTGTTTCTGTGTTTCTGTGTGTAACACATCTTTAAGCATCTTTTGCAGGGCTGGACGAGTGGCAACAAATTCTTTCAATTTCTGTTTGCAATGAAAAGTCTTTATTTCACCTTCATTCACAAATGATAGCTTTGCAGGATATAATATTCTGGGCTGGCAGTTGTTCTCTCTTAGTACCTGGGCTATATCTCGCCATTCCCTCCTAGCTTTTAGAGTTTCTGATGAGAAGTCAGCTGTGAGTCTGATTGGAGATCCTCTGAGAGTAATCTGACGTTTCTCTCTTGCACATTTTAGGATCTTTTCTTTATGTTTCACTGTGGAGAGTTTAATTACAACGTGTCGTGGTGAGGATCTCTTTTGGTCGTGTTTATTAGGGGTTCTGTGGGCTTCCTGTACTAGGATTTCTCTGTCCTTCTCCAAACCTGGGAAATTTTCTGCTAATATCTCACTAAAAAGGCCTTCTAATCCTTTCTCCCTCTCCATGCCTTCAGGAACTCCTAGAACCCGAATGTTGGGTTTTTTAATAGTATCCTGAAGATTCCCGACAATATGTTTCAGATTTCTAATTTCCTCTTCTTTTCTTTGGTCTGACTGTATCCTTTCCTGTTCTCTGTCTTCTAAGTCCGATATTCTCTCTTCTGCTTCACCCATTCTGTTTGTAAGGCTCTCTATTGTGTTTTTCATTTGATCTATTGAATTCTTCACTTCAGTCACTATCACAGTTTCCTGTTGTACTAGTTGTTTCGTTTCATTTTGATTCCTCCTTAATATTTCATTTTCACGAGAGAGATTTTCTATCTTGTCCAGTAAGGATTTGTGTAGTTCCAGAATTTGTTTTTGAGAACTTCTTAATGTTCTTATCAATTTTTTGAGATCTGCTTCTTGCATTTCTTCTATGTCATCATCTTCATAATCTTGAATTGGGGTGTCTTTTTCATTTGAGGCCGTCATGGTGACTTCCTTGTTTTTATTACCTCGGTTTTTGCGTTTGTTATTTGGCATATTGGAGATATTTGGTTTCTTCACTGTGGTGCTTTTTCTTGTTATACTATGACTCTAGATTAAGTGGACTATCTGTTTTTGATGGAGCCTTAGGGCTTGAGATGGGTGTGGCCTGAGAGCTCTGTTTGGTGTGCCCAAGGTGACACTCCCAGGTTAGGCGTGGTAAACCTCTCTCTCTCTCTCTCTCTCTCTCTCTTTTTTTTTTTTTTTTTGATTCAAAAGGGAAGTAATTCCGCACAGCTTAAAGAAGTTGGAGGTAGTTAACAGGCAAATGATATACCCACAGGAGCCAGAGATCGGAAGCTCTTTCCCAAGATCCCCACAGGGAATCTCTTCGGCCCTCAGAGTGGGCTCAAATTCTCCTTCAGCCTCCCACTGGGTTGCCAAAGTTACGGAATTGTAGCGTCTCTGGAGAGTGCTCACATGAATTCCGTGAGTTCTCTCCCCCACCGTCTCTTTTTTCACAGTCTCAGTTCAGTAGCACCACAAATTTACTAGCTCCTAATCTCCTGTTAATTCGCCCCGCCCAGAGTCAGGTTTTTCTGCTAGGCTCAGGGCCGGTGCAGACCTGAGGTCGCTCTGCTTATGACGTATGTCCAAGATGGCGCCTGCTCTTTGTCTTGCTCGCCTTTGAGAGGTGAGCGGAGAGAGAGAAACTCGTGTCCGTACTAGTCACCCTTTTTTCTCTCTCTCTCTCTCTTCCAGTTAGCCTTGTGAACTCCCCCCCCCCCCCCCGGGGGTCGTTCCCTCTAGTCTCCTCTCTCCGCTTGCCTGCCGGTGTCTCGGGCTATTGAGGTTCAGCTCACCTCGCGTTCCAGCGCTGGTGTGTTGAGTCTGCCGCTGATGTCCCGAACTGTGGGCTCCCACGCTCTCCACGCAGGTCCGCTGTGAGTCACGCGTTCCGGAAGAGTTTCTTCTGCTGTTTCCTCCCCTACTCTTCCTTGAACCTGCAGTATCTCCACTTTTATTAAACTATCTCTCCCCAGACTATTAGTGTGCTCCCTTCCTATTCCGCCATCTTGCCGGACCTAGCATATGAGATTTTTAAGAACATTTTTTCCTTTTTAGATTTAAATTCCAAAGACTTTTGTTTCACAGCTGTTGTATACCTGTTTACAAATTAGTAAATCCTGCATTTAAGATATCATTGTCTTGCTTTAGATAAATCTTTTCTGAGTGGCTGGTACTGTGGCCTAGTGGGCTAAGCTTCTGCCAGCTGCTGTGGCATCCCCTGTGGTCACTGGTTCTATTCCCAGCTACTCCTCTTCAGATCCAGTTTTCTGAAAGTCCTCGGAAACAGTAGATGACCCAAGTGCTTGAGCCCTTGCACCCATGTGGGAGACCTATAAGAAGTTCCTGGCTCCTGGCTTTGGATCAACCCATTTCTCATCATTGTCACCATTTGAGGAGTGAACCAAAGGATGGAAGACCTTTCTCTCTGTTTCTCCCTGTCTCTGTCCGTGGCTTTGCCTCTCAAATAAATAAATAAAAAATCTTTTAAAAAATAAATATTTTTTGAGAGGCACCATTGGAGTGCTTAGAAGAAGTGTCCTTAATACTTTATCAAGCTTGTAGAACTAGAGTGATTCTTTTTTTTAAATTATACCTAAGTTATACAAGTTTCATGTATTTCATATATACAGTTTTAGGAACATAGTGATACTCTCCTCCTTCCACTCATGCTTCAACCGTTCTTCCTCCCCCTCTCCCATCCCTACTCTTAATTTTTACAAATTTCTACTTTCAATTTACATAATGATCATAAGGTTAACCCTACATTAAATAAAAGAGTTCAACAAATAAGTATGAAGAAAAAAAAAAGAACACTATTCCTCAATAGAAGAGACAAGGGTTATAAACAATCTCTTTTTTACACCTGCACATAAACCATGATTGTGCTGGTCAGCACCAAAACCCTAAAGTTTACAGTATAGAACAGAATATTTGGAAAGTAAACATTCAAGTAAATTACAAGCAATCATGTGGTGCAGCGGCTAAGGCTATGCTTGTATGCCCTCATTCCATATCAGAGTATGGTGTTTCAAGTTATACCTCTGCTTTAAATGCAGCTTCCTGCTATTGCATCCTCAGAGGCAGCAGGTTATGTCTCAATGAGGTTGTTCTCCGCCACCCATTTGTGAGACCTGGATTCATATTCTAGCTTCACGTTTAAGCCAGGTCTAGCCTTAACTTTTGGCAGGCATTTGGGTGGTGAACAAGCTGATAGAATATTCTTCTTGTCTCTGCTCTTAAATAAATAAAAGTAAATAAAGCCAAAATAAATTATATTAACTTACAGTATGATACAGATAAGTACATATGGCATTGTGTTATAGGTAAGGATTATGATGAGGGCTTACTACAAAACTGCATTAAAGAAATATTTAATGACGAAGGTGTACTTGAGATAATTTTTGAAGAATAGTTTTCTAACAGAAAAGGCCAAAGAGGAAAATATTTCTTGTAGTATCAAAGTATAAATAACTATATCAGTCATGACATAAACTTGTCTAATCAAACAAAATGGACTTGGTTTTGTCGTACTCTGGGTCCAGGCTAGTTTCAGGCATAACCTGATTCATACTCAAACAGTAGAGTAAGAAACATCTCGTGGTTCTGTTTCTTCTGAGTTTTCTCTACACAGGCTACACAGACTGCTGTTGATAACACTAGCCTCTCTCTTAAAACAGCTTCAAAATCTCTGCTCCAAAGCTCATATTCTTTCCCTGAACTCAGCAGATAAGCCCAGCATTCCCCAATAAAGTTCCACTGTTCCCTCTGATTGACAAGCTCAATCTCCCTTCTAAATCAAAATGATAGAGTATCACAATAAATCAACCTGGGAAGCCCCCTGAAAATATGGTTTTATCTACTAATATCAAGACTAAAAATATGAGCATGAAGAATTTCTTAAAAAAATTGGACGACAGTTTCCATAGAGAAAGGTTAATGAGAACTGTTTGATTATTATACATCACAGTTGCCAAGGTAGGCCTTCCATACTCATATTTAGTAGAAAAATCATCCTCTGGAAAATAATCAGTTTTCTCATATTAAGGAAGATAAAATCCATTTGCATTGGCCTCCAAGGTAACCTGAAAATGTGGGATTATAAGAAGCCATTAACATCAATTATTTCTATAGACCCAGATTCTCAGAATGTAGAAGGATCTTTTGCCCAGTTACTAACCAACTGATTAAATATGACATCTGTCAGTGGCTATACAAGTACTAATATATGCCTAGGTTCCAGGCTAGCAAGAAATGAAAAACAAGAACATGAAAGACCCATCCTGAAATAGAACTGAATTAGATAGGCATGACCAATTTGAGACCCCTGGAGGAGTTTCTGTAAACACACCAGGATTAGCCACTTCCTCCCCAGCCCCTCTACAAATTAAATATAATTTTCTCTTTTTGGGAGCAAGAGGAAGCTAAACATTTCCTTGGGGACCTATAAAATTTCTATACCAGGCTCAGTTTCCATCTGCTTTAGCTGCAAACGGTATGTTGTCAAGAACCTTGGGAGCAGAGGTTAAGGCCACAGTCTGTTAGACTCTATGATTTAAGAATGATCACTTGGCTGCCATCCCAGCTTAATATTACCAGACCTTGACCAAAAAATAAATAAATAAGTAAATAAAACTAAGTAAAGCTGAAATGAGTCTCCCACATACAATAAGCTAATCATCAATGCAGCTGGCAATGCTATTAATTTGATAATTGATTTCCACCTTTCCTTTCATACTTGCTTTTTGGCTCTTCAAAACGGATTTTTCTACTTAAGCCACGCATACTTTGTGACTATGCTACCTAATACTTTAACTATATTACCACATCTACAGAGCCAGGCATTGAACTCAAATACTATGATGGGGAATGTGAGCATCCTAACTGGTATCTTAGCCATTAGGCCAATACCCATCTCAGGAAAAGTTTTAATAGTTTTGTTTGAAGAGATTTTTAAAAATAACCAAACTCTTTTCGATTATTTTGTGTTCATCAGAAATTATCAAATATGTATCACATCTTGTGGAAGACAGGTGACTTCCAACCCACTCTCAGCTCTTGTGACAAAATGAACACTTTTGTAAATGCTTTTGCTTTGAGACACTGTTTTCTTGTTGGCTTTGGAAATGGAATATGAATTCTGAAGTTTCACGGGAAGGAGCCAGTTATTTAATGGAATGGAAGAACTATGAAATGCTGGATTGCACTTATCTACTAAGGGATCAGATAAGAATTCTGAAGAAAATATCTGCCGGGCAAAAGGAGAAAAAAAATACTTTTTTTCAATGTTAGTGGAAACTAAATCAACAAATAATATCAAAATTCTTTCTTTCTTTCTTTCTTTCTTTCTTTCTTTCTTTCTTTCTTTCTTTCTTTTTTTTGACAGGCAGAGTTAGAGAGAGAGAGACAGAGAGAAAGGTCTTCCTTCCATTGGTTCACCCCCCTCAATGGCCGCTACGGCCAGCATGCTGTGCCATCTGAAGCCAGGAGCCAGGTGCTTCCTTCTGGTCTCCCATGTGGGTGCAGGGCCCAAGCACTTGGGCCGTCCTCCACTGCTTTCCCGGGCCACAGGAGAGAGCTGGACTGGAAGAGGAGCAACTGGGACAGACCTCCACGCTCCAACAGCGACTAAAACCCAGGGTGCCAGCGCCGCAGGCGGAGGATTAGCCTAGTGAGCCGCGGCGCCAGCTCAAAATTCTTACTTTAACAAAGATGATTAGACCAATACTCTGGTTGTACCTTTAGAATTGGCTCTCAATCATTCTCAGGAGTTTGATCTAAAGGTCAGTGTGATTGCAGCAATTCATTAGGAAACTGAGGGCAATAAGAGTACAGTTGGTCCCTGATTTATAATGGTTAGAATTAGAAATTTTCAGTTTTATAATGATATGAAAGCATTATAAGCAACAATTCTGTTTTTGCATTTACACTGTATATATATATATGTTATAATTATATATAAATATATATATGTTATAATTATTTGTTATAATTCATATTAACTTATTGTTATAATTCATATAACAATAAGTTATATGAATTATTCAGAGGCTTTATGTTAGAATATTTTGCAGACCTGTAGACTAATATATGTATTCTGAAATATGTTAGATTAGGCTAACTTATGATGTTGGGTAGGTTTAGTGTATTATATGCCTTTTTGACTTTATATTTTCAATTTACAATGGGTTTAACTGCATATGATCCCATTTTAAATGAAAGAACATTTGTTTTTGTTTTGGACACTTTTTGGTTTTTAGATTCACCATCTCCTGTCCTAACAGCAACACACATGAACAGATTAGCAGTCTGGGGGTTGACAAGTAACAAAATGGTAAGATAATTTGGAAAAAAAATTGAAAAGAGGAAGTGGGGAGACTTCTCATACCCACTAAATGTGTAGTCTGTCCTTTTCCTGAACAAGGCATTTTCCACACATATTCTCAATCTCATAATCAACTCTGCAAATAAGAGTCACAGGGATTTTCAGAAGAAATATGTACCATCTTTTAATTATATTTCCAAGAACTTTTTGTAGTGCTCATGCAAAAAAAATTGTATAAGTTATAAAATCTACTGTGACTGAACAACAGCCACAGCTGTAAATGGCAAAACCCATGTTATGTCTTTTATATTACATCATGGTGACCCTTGGGAGTTGTAAGACACATGAGGGTCCAACTCTCTAGATTATAAAGAATAATTTTTGGTTTTAGAACAGCCACTCAAATTCTATTGGCCAAATTCTCAAAATCTTTACAAAATAAGCTTATAAATCAAGCTCTTCCTACTTGCCAGCTCAACTTAATCAAAGTAACCCAGATGCTTTAATGCAATACTGTCACTGATATCTATTTTCTTCTTTAACATACTGCTAAAGTCGATACTTCTTAAAGAATAACACAAATGAAAAAAAAAACAGAGTAGACTTTCCTCTGGTTGGTTCCGTAGAGAGTGAGAAATTTCTAACATGTACAAAACCTTCTTTTCCTTGTCCAACTCCTATTTTATTTTCCAACTCCTACTAAAATAGAGTAAAATTTCTAACTGCTATACAAAACTCATAATCATATGATAGGAGAACATTGTATTAAGGTGCTAGAGCTTAAACCTAATGTAATCTCCTTAGATTCAACAGATTAGTGTCTTCATTAAAAACATTGAGATCCTGCTTTCATTATACACATCATGGGGCATCAATATCCAAACAGCCTAGAGAAACTGAGTTCATTGTGCATCCAATACCTTTTGTTTTTGTTGCCCTATGAGGTAGGGAATTTTACACCACACTCTGTGTGTGTGTGTGTGTGTGTGTGTGTGTGAATTTTATGTGTGTCATATATATGGATATATGAACACAGAGATTCATTTATTTTCTGAAGGTCAGTAACTAGTAAGTAGCAGAGCAAACTCTGAATGCTAATCTGACTCGGGTCTAATCAACTACCTTTCTGTTTTTTACACAGATTAACAGCTAAATTTATAGCAGGGAGCCTTATTATCTAATAGGCTCTGCATTATCTAATAGGCTCTAATAGTTACCTCCTCATTTTTATATGAAAGAGTATTTAATTATAATTTTTATCTAATAAAAGTAAAAAATAAGAGCAATGCTGTTTTGAATTTACTTATGAAAAGTAGAAAATAAGAATATTAAATCCAGTATTGTAATTATTGCTTATATTTTCTACCCATAAACTGGAGCAAGAACACTGTGGCTAGGATTTTCAGAGAATGAAAACAAGGTACTTAGTTTTTGAGAACTGCTGGAAAAGGCAAAAGATAAGCAAAATCAAAGCTCAAATATTAGAATGTGGAAGCATGTATTTATCATTATTTATAATAATAAGCAAAATCAAAGATATAAAGATAAGCAAAATCAAAGCTAAAATATTAGAATGTGGAAGCATGTATTTATTCATTATTTATCTTTTCTCTTTTTTACTAACAGGAGTCCTTAAAAGGTAGACAGGACTTCTCGGTTTGTCCCAGTGCCTTTACATTTGCTAAATCTCTCTCAATAATTAAATATAATTTCATTTCTGAGAAATCAAAAATAATGAAACTGGTAAAATAATGAAACTCATAAAAGTGATAACCATAATTTTGCTTGGAAAATATTCACTTAATGTGTATCATTTATTTCTAGATATGGAAGAATTTTGTAGATATAGATAAAGGGTGGGAAATGTAGATCATTTTTTGGTCATTGAAAAATAAGCAAAATACATCTATCAATAATAGCAGACATCACAAAAGACTCAAGGGATGAGCAAGAATTCATGATTTTTAAGATGAAAAATAATTCTATATCACCCAGCACAATGAGCTTTGGAGAGGCATAACAATAAGAGCAAGTTGGGGAATCAGAAGTCAATGACCACAGATTGTCCTGAGTATAAATTCAGACTAAACAACCAGAATTCAGAATGTATGATGAGTTGCAGGATGTCATAGGCCTTCCTAGTAAACAGCTTTATTACATTTGTATTAAATGCCAACGAAAAAAATAACACAGGGAGGCTTTGAAAAAGCTGTTTGCAGTGCTTCATTCAAGGCTCATGCTTTCCATGTGGGAAGACTGATCTAGAGTGGCTTTTTCTGCAGAGACCCCACCCCCCCATTGCCTATTCTTAGCCACTATGTCTTCGTCTAACTTCAGCCCTATGGCTTCAACAATACTTCTTGTGGAAATCAATCAGAACATAGGATTTACGTGGGAAGATGTATCATTGGTGCCTTTTCCTGTAGAATTGGAGTGATTTTCAGTGTGGTTCTGGAGTCAAAACGGCAGCATTTTTAATACAGCAAAAGCAGAATAATTCATCAGCTGCAACCCTTTCTTTTTTCATGCCTCATCTTCAGTATATTTAATAGCTTTTTCCCCTGAAAACACCCTACAGCCTGTTTCTCAGGATGATAAACTCTTTCTGTGAGCTTTAAAATTGGTCTTAACAAATTTCTTTGTGTTTAAATAGGCAGAGAGAGTTTCACTGGCAGCAATTACTAACCCTGATTTGTAAAAATTATTTCTCCAATATATAATTTTCTCCCCGGTCCACAGTTTTATTGCTGTTGTTATAGCTTTTATAATATACCTTTTTCTCTTCTCTTACAGTTCGCTTTTTGATGCCCCTATAGCTTTCATTATTTATCTTTTCTTTCCTTTTTACTAACTCCAGTCCTTAAAAGGTAGACAGAACTTCTCAGTTTGTCCCAGTGCCTTTACATTTGCTAAATCTTTCTCAATAATTAAATATAATAATTTTCATATCTGAGGAATCAAAAATAATGAAACTGGTGAAAATAATGAAACTCATAAAAGTGATAACCATAATTTTGCTTGGAAAAATATTCACTTAATGTGTATCATTTATTTCTAGATATGGAAGAATTTTTTGAGAATGTGTTTGGGAGGTTGAAAGGTTGAAAGACTTGAGTGAACAACAGTCACAACAATAGTGCTGATGATGACTATCTTTAAGATTCAAAACAGTCCTTTTCTGAATACTCACTGTTCTCATGTGGAGCTTTAAACTGTAGGCCAAAGCCAGTGAGGAGACTGGAAAAAAGAAATGCATGAGACAAGTGGAGATTTGAAAATTTCTCAGATGTCAAAAAACCTGTATTAATTTATGCATTGAGGCACAATTTACCTCCTTAGCCAATTTTCATGTATGATACTCCAGTTTGCCTAACATGTATATTTTAAAGATAATACAGAACCTCTCAAGGAGATTTGGAAAACAAAGCAAAACAAAAGATAAATTTTTGTAATTCTATCGTTCAAGAGCAACAGAATTAACTGTTTTGGTATATGTATTTCTTATGCTGTTTTGTGTACTGATTTCATGTAATTATAAACAACTCCACAAAAATTATGTTTCTGTACATTTAATTCTGCCTAAATTATTTAAGTTTATGACACAAACATTTTCCAATGTAAATATTCGTTCAAGGAGTATATGCTATAACATAATTTTTAAATGACTACCATGATGTTGTATAGTTCTTTCATTTCTTGTTTTTCATATTAAAAAACCTCACTGCAATGAATATTATTGTTCTATTATGTCTGTCCACATATTTGATATTTTAAAGATGAATTCATCAAAGTAGACTATCTGAATCAAAGGCTGTGCATGACTAGGAAACCATTTTAAATACAATGTCAAATTTCCTTCATGACTATTCTTACTCATTAATTTCTATTCTTCCACATATATAACTAAAAATAGTAGTTTTTAATTTTGTTCCTATCTTTACATAGAGATGTTCTAACATAGGCAGGATCTGAATAATTCACAGGATGTAGGCATACCTACTACTCGATCTTCCACTTAAAAAAAAAAAAACACTGAAATCGAAGTGTGATCAGTATAGAGAGTCTTGAACACATTATACCTTTAAGGAGAATGCTTGTAAGCTGAAATAGGATGCATTTTCTGAATTGGTTATTAAACTACCATTAGTTCCACACTCAGTCCCACACTTTAGATGAGAACCCACACACTGCTTCAGAGACAGCTCTCTTTCATTGTTTCCCAGAAAGAATATTATGAACAAAGTCTATGACCACATTTCAGCACACTGATCTGAGAATCTCATCACAGCATTTGTCATAATCCTTGGTTTGTCATACAAAGTTATGGATAAGCCAAGGAATCAATGCTGATTTTTTTTTTTTTTTTTTTTTGGACAGGCAGAGTGGATAGTGAGAGAGAGAGACAGAGAGAAAGGTCTTCCTTTTCTGTTGGTTCACCCCACAATGGCTGCTGCGGCCGCCGCACAGTGCTGATCCGAAGCCAGGAGTCAAGTGCCTCTCCTGGTCTCCCACGAGGGTGCAAGGCCCAAGCACTTGGGCCATCCTCCACTGCACTCCCGGGACAGAGCAGAGAGCTGGACTGAAAGAGGAGCAACCAGGACAGAATCCGGTGCCCCAACTGGGACTAGAACCCGGGGTGCAGGCGCCACAGCCAGAGCATTAACCTAGTGAGCCACGGCGCCAGCTCCATCAATGCTGATTTTTAAAAAGCAAAAACAATCTCTTGGTATTAGGAATGTTATTATCAGAAAATCTTTGAATGAAGGTATCCATATATTTATATATCTGTATCTGTATCTCATTTCATGATCACTACATTAATATTCTGTAATGGTCATGTATCAGGACTTCCATTAACATTCCTTGTATATAAGCAGAAAGGTGAATTTTTAATTTATCACTTTTTTAAAAAAGATTTATTTTATTTATTTGAAAGACAGAGTTACAGAGAGAGGTAGACAGAGAGAGAGGTCTTCCATCCGAAGGTTCATTCCCCAAATGGCTGTGCCAATCCAAAGCCAGGAGCCAGGAGCATCTTCCTGGTCTCCCACGCGGGTGCAGGGGCCCAAGGACTTGGGCCATCTTCTACTGCTATCCTAGGCCATAGCAGAGAGCTGGATTGGAAGAGGAGCAGCTGGGACTAGAACCCGCGCCCATATAGGATGCCGGGGCATTAACCCGCTGTGCCACAGCGCCAGCCCCTAATTCATCAATTTGAATTATAATTGATGTGCTCAGTTCCTAGTAGAATATTTTTGCAGGCATTTAACGAAATAATGATTATTGGGGGTCATTTCATTTTATGTCATCACATTAACATTAACTTTCCATTTTACCAGGGCCCCCCGAATTTGCATATTATATGAACCTAGAATGATCTATTGAAGGAAAATGATGAAGAGCCCTAGGCAGAGCCATTAAGAGATCTGGTGTTATACCTTCAGAAGGAGATTGTGAGAAACACCACCTTTGAAGCCAACTTGGATATGAGGGTGGGTAACTTGAGGATATTGTTTATGTGATTGGCATCTGAAGTGGGAACTGTTTGTGGGACTGAGCCTTTACACCTATGGAATTTGACAGTGACTGAGTAGTCAGTGTCAGAATTGAATTACACTGTGGGGCATGTCTTGGTATGGGAGAGCTGAAGAACTGATGTTGGAAAGGATACCACTTATTTGATTTGGGGAAAAGGGGACAGTATCTCTCAAAAGTCATGTTTTTCATTTCCTGAGACAGAGGAATAATTGCAAAGGTCTCTCCCTAAAGCCCCAAATCACCCAAAACAATGAGTGAATTAGCGTTCTATAAGTCTATATTGAAATATGGATAATTATAATGATACTTGAACTCTTGATGCCTCAAACCAATTTCAGGGAAGCTAAATAATTAGAATGTCAATCACTTGGCATATTAATTACAATAGTACCACAGATATCATTATTCTCATTTTTTTTCATTTTTCCAGTTACATAAAAAATAGTACTAGGAGCAGTTGTACTTGTAATAGTGTAGTGACAAGTACATTAGAAATTGGAAAAAGTCTAAATCTAAGTCCTTAGTTTAACACTCACTAAAATGTCCCTTTACTGCTAAATGTTTAGGGTTATCATTCATAAAAACGGGCATAGTACAATGATTTGCTAGGATGGTTATGAAAATCAAGTGTGTGAGTTTTATAAGCTACATGTCTTTGTGAATGTTTTTATTGTTGTTATAAATTGCATATAAATAGACTTGCCATTACCCATCGTTGCTGTTTTTGAATTCATCCAGCATAATTTTGTACATTAGAAATGTGGCCCGAGAAGGCAGTGGAGGATGGCCCAAGTGCTTGGGCCCTGCACCCCATGGGAGACCAGGAGAAGCACCTGGCTCCTGCCATCGGATCAGCACGGTGTGCTGGCCACAGCGCGCCAGCCACAGCGGCCATTGGAGGGTGAACCAACGGCAAAGGAAGACCTTTCTCTCTGTCTCTCTCTCTCTCTCTCACTGTCCACTCTCCCTGTAAAAAAAAAAAAAAAAAAAAAAAAAAAAAAAAAAAAAAAAAAGCAAAAAAGAAATAAAGAAATGTGCTATAATTAGTTGTTTTCCTTAAAGTTTTTTTTTTTTACAGTTGTGTGTTTCAAAATCAACCAACCTGATACAGACACACTACAGATGAGGAAAATGACTCAGTAGGTTGTCAGCGCTTTGTCAAATGTGATATGACCTATTGGTTATTGAGCAGACCATTATTCTGGCTTTTATTGGAGTTCTATGGTTACCCTGTAAGAGTTACTTAATTTGTTTCCTTAAAGCCAAATATGCAAAGCATATCTACCAGGATATTAAGAAATATTACATGTGAGATGTTCTAGGATCTGTATGTTATGTGAAATTCTAGGTAAAATGAAATTAACACATCTCTAGAGTTGAACCACTTACATTCTTAAATATGCTAACTGTACTGTGAAAAGATAAAAAATGTGGTGTACATTGAGTGAAACATTTTAGATCATTACTTTTTTAAGAATATATTTTCAATTAAGCAATCTTTGGTTCACCTATTGGCTGTCACTCCCCCACTCGCGGAGGAACGACACCGGTCCTTCCCGGATTTGCTGCCGCTCCCCCGCCTCCTCAGAGGCTCTCTCTTTTTTATAGTCCTCTCCCACCAATCCGTGCTCTGCTGCCCACGTGCTGAACACACCGCTTTCTTCCAAACAGGGGTTGGGTCAGGAATCAGCTAATTAACGAAGCAGCTGTGTAAGATTTGTTTACTCTCTCTCAGTGCCATTTGATGGGAGATCAGATGCATAGAGTTAGTCTTAATAGTCTCAGCGGTCTAGTCTAGTCTCGGTAGTCTCAGTACTTATTTCGCTGTTGCGGGAGACAGGCCTTGCTCCCCACAATTGGCTAAAAATCTATTTTGTAATACTGAAAGCAGTATGAAAAGACATGGGAAATACCTGCTTTAGAAGGAAAAATAAATGGTGATGCAAATTTTCTGGAATTCTTACCACTGTGTATGAACTCGTTATTTAAGTATTTATGTAAGTTGTTTCTATATTGCCTAAATATGCAGTCCCCTCGCCCAATTTGATTTTGCGATAAATTTGGCTAAGCAATTAATAAAAATAAATTTTTTTTCTTAGAAGTTTATTACACAATTATGCTGAGGTTCTTAAATTATAAAGAGATGTCATGTCTGTGTCTTAAAGCAATATATTGATTTATGACTTGAAGAAAAATAATTAACAAAAGAGAGCCATGTTAGGTAGGAGTCTCTAAGAGTCTGGTAACAAAGGTAGCATTCAGAAGCATCAAAGAATATATGTGTGAAGACCTAACAGTACATCCATTGAGTTACACCCTGCAGACAAGAGAAGACCAAACATTTCTAGGGGACAGAGACAGCGGGTAATGACTCAAGTGCTTGGGTGCTGCCAACACATGGGAGATTTGGAAAAAGTTTCTGGGTCCTGGCTTCAGTCTGGCCCAGATCCTTCTATTGCAAGCATTTGGGGAATGAAATATTGGATGAAAACTATCTCTCTCTCTCTCTTATTCTGCCTTTCAGACAAATAAAAATGAATAAAAATTTGCATTTCAACTACTTACTAGAGGAATTGTCACATCATTGTTCTCATATTATAGTGATCATAATGTGGACAAATGATATTTCTTAATTTAAGGGCCTTTAGATTTAAGTAGAAAAAAATCATTTGAAAACCAGGGAAGTCAAAACATAATTAGGTTCAAATATATTTTCATGAATGACAGATTATTCCTAAATAATCTATAGTACATTATTTAGGAAATTAAAGATGTTTAGAGTTTTATAAAAGTTTCTTAATGAGTGGCAACTATCTGTCTTTACGCACACATATTTTACTGTTTATGGTGGACATAAGAAAAAATTACATATATGAAACATGTGTGCCACTGATCTCACACAGAAGAGTGACTCATTTCTCCCTAGAAAAATTTTTTTAAAGAGATTATAGTATTTATATTCCTTTGAGTACTACTCAGCTGTAAAGAAAAAAGAATAAGAAACCCTATCTTTTGCAACAAAATGAATGCAAGTGGAAACCATTATACTTAGTGAAATAAACCTTCACAAATATATATACCATATGTTTTCCCTGATCTGAAGTAATTAACTGGGTACCTAATATGTAATATATTGGGGTGAAATCGACATTTTGAAATTCAATGATTGTTTATAGCATTGTCTCTTCTGTTGAGGAACAGTTATGTTTTTTTTTTCCTTCATACTATTTGTTGAATTCTTTTATTTAGTATAGGGTTAACTTTATGATCATTAAGTAAACTGATTGTAGATCTTTGTAAAAATTAAGATTGGGAATGGGAGAGAGTTGGAGGGTGGTCGGGAGGGAGGTTTGGGTCGAAAGTATTACTATTTTCTTAAATCTGTATATATGAAACTTGTATAACAAATAAAATTTTAAAAAGATTAATTCCACTTATTTGAAAGGTAGAATTAAAAAGAAAGAGAGAGGGAGACAGAGAGAAAGGAAGAAGGAGATCTTCCATCAGCTTATTCACTCCCCAGTCGGCCTCAATGGCTGAGGATAGGTTAGGCTGAAGAAAGGAGCCAGGAACGAGGAACCAGGAGCTCCAACCAGGCCTCCCACGTGGGCACAAGGGTCTAAGCACTTGGATAATCATCTGTTGCTTTCCCAAGTGCATTAGCAGGGAACTGGAGTGGAGGATGAGTGGCCAGGCTTAGAACAGTGCCCATATGCGGTGCAGTGTTGCAGGCAGCAGTTTCACCCTCTATGCCATTACAGCCCCTGACAATTTCTTAATATCCTCATTGCAGAAGTACATGTACAGTACTACAACTAAGAATTAAACTCTAGACAAGTTTGCATGGTCATGAAATATATTCTATTATTTACTACTCGCATGTCTAGGATATTAATCTGTTATATGGAAATAAAAGTATCAGTTTTTCATCAATTAGAACATGCTATGTATAATATAATAGATAATATATAATTATATAGTATACATATGTATATATGCAGTATGTACATCCCTTGATACATGAAAAATATAATAAATATATTTATCATTAGTATACAAATGTTATTACATTCTTATTACTGATTACTGCATTAATCCATTTCTCAAATACAAATGAGCATTTTCCCCCTTGAGACTATTTTTAAACTTTATTTTCAAGCAGTATTAGGGATAAGAAAAAACAGTGAATTTAGGGACAGAAAACTGATTAAGTTCTTTAACGTCTGAACACACCTTAGCACTCACACAAACTGTCACACATTTACTTGATATTTGTGACTTTATTCAAATTACACTACTTCTCCAGTCTTCAGGTTCACTCTCTGTTGAATAGAGTTTAAGATAAATGCACACAGATACTTCACAGGCATTCTGTGAGAACCACTGAGCTTCTACAGGCATGGGTTACCTGTAAGTGAAAAGTGTACAAAAAAATTTCGCTGACAATGAAATGTTTCTTATTAGATATACTTGCTGAACTCTATATTGACTAAATTTCATCTTTTATGTCTAGTTTTCCTTCTTGGGAGTATGTGCATATGCATGGTTAAATTTACCTACCTTACCATTCAAAACACATTTTTTCCTGCTTCTACAATCACGTTATTTTCCTTTTCATATACATTTCACAGTCATTAATTAACACTAAGTTTTCAATGAGTGTATTTTGACAGAAATGAATTTTGTATTAGAAATAGAGAAAAAGATTCAACACACAAGGTAGAATATAGAATGTTCAGTATTCTATGCACGCTTCAAATGATGGCAAGTCAGGTACGGTTTCCACACAGTAGATTTGCAAAGCAAATACACGTATAACTTTATTTAAATAAATATTTCTATGGCAGAAAACTCATTAAACTGTAAGCTATATGAATTATTTGATCATATATTAAATTATATTGATGATATTTCTATCATTCATAAACCACAGGCAATTGAGGAATTACACTTGTGCTCAAGAAACATAATCTAGTAAGACAGAAGTCATGGGCATATGTAGTTAAAACAAAAATTGGAAGGTAAAGTTTTCCTTTCTAGGACAAATATTTGGTATTTAGCAAAGGTAAAAATAGTTTTAGACAGAGAGGTAATGACAGACATTTGGGAAGAAGACAACATTTAATTTCCATGGTACTTTAATAAACAGAAGCAAGTAGTATTGAGCATTTTCAGACAATGAAAGTGTGGGAAAGAATTATTGGAAACTATCCTGAATACTCACAGTGGTTGGAAAGTGCAAATTATTCTTATAAAACATGTATATGCTTCATGAAGCTTGAAAAGTTTTTGGGAAAATTAGAGTTTAAATTCTAGAACCTCAGGTTTATTACACAAGTTACACACAGTTTTTTAAATTGTGAATAGAGATTCAAATCAGTTAAACTTGTGCTTCAAGAAAAGACAGGCAGCATATTATGGAAAACCTGGAGGAGGTGAGATCTTTTAGCAATCTACATAGGTACCTATACTAATGGTAGGGAAGAGTCAGTCTTCAGTCCCTTAGCTAGGCACACTGTGAACCAAACTGGATTTCTACAGCCTTGTATCGCCAAACATCATTTGAGCACTGGGGTTATCAAAGTGGACAACAAAGTAGAACAGATAAATATTAATTTAACACACACACACAAATAAACACTTTTGTTCTACTATAGTAATGCTAAGTCTGAGTCACGTGAATCCAGGGATCATTCACAAAAATAATAATGCAAAAAGAGGGAGGTGTTTTAAGAGTTCAGCTGAGATGTGCTGAGTTTGAGGCACTTCTGGGATCACAGGACTGGGAGTAGAGCAAAGCTGTTCCAGGCTCTTTAGTGAAGGGAGCTCTGGAGAATAGAGTTAGCGATAGATGTAGGTCAACTGCATAAAGACAACAATTGAAACTCAGGGAATGGATGTGCTATCTCTGACATAGATGCCTAGGATAGAAATGGTGAAAAAAATAAAAACAAACAAAAAAAAACAAAAAAAAAACAAACAAAAAGAAATGCTGAAAAGATTATGGATATTTAAATTATTATTAAACTGTCAAATACTTTGTTTATAAACCTTTTTCCCCCATCCAAGTCTACTTTATACAGTTGTATATACATTTAAAGAACTGATTTCTGGATTTCTTTGAAATTGTAGGTTTAATACCCAGGATGACTGTCAATTTAAGAAAAAAAAATAGAACAGCATGGTATTCTCTTGTCTTACCACAACTGAAACAAAATTTACAAAATAATCTCCTGATTACAGAGCTGCCAATAACTCACAAAAATATAAAATAATATCTGGATAAGAAATCATCAATTGATTGTGGACTGTGTCACATTAAACTTCTTTCCAAACATTTCATAACAAAAATGTATGATATTTAGACAGGTACTTTTTGCCTAACAAGGATCAATAACTAATGACATCCAGAGCAATGGAGGTTTTTTTTTTTTAACTTTTCATTCATACTGCATTACCTTTTTTTTTTTTTTTTTGAGGAACAATAACCTGCATACCACAATGGGAGTTTACTTGAGGACAACACTTCAAATATTATCTATTATTGTATAGATTTTTTCAGAAAGCACAATTCATTGAAATCTCCAAGTTGCTCATTTAAATCAAACCCTAAAACTGTGATTCATATAAACTATGAGTGTATAGCCTGATTCTCTCAAGCAACAGAACAGTACCATAAACAGTGAGATTCTGTGTAAGTACCAACCATAGGTATCAACACATATTCTTCACATCAAAGTCCCTCAAGGCTGTCAGCTTACCTAAAATTTATGTAAGGTCCTACAATAACATAACCGGAAGTGATATTCTTATGTTCTCAATGAAAGCAAATCACATATATCATTTTATATAATTATGAAAAAGGAATAAAATACAATAGACAAGAATGAAGGATAGCTGGACTTTTTCTCTGTGGTTTCAGGAAAAGATCCTTGATTGCAAGTCATCACAAACAAAATGAAGCCTCGATAGGCCAACAAAGTGTATTTCTCTGCTAAAATTTTTCTCAGTTTAGTGAAATCTTCTCTAACATTTCACTGTGTAAGCAAACCTGAAGCTCTCTGTTCTTTTTTGGCAGAAATCTATTTACATATTTTGGGAAATAAGCAATTGAAGAAACTAAAATCAGTATCAGTTATACTACTTCCAAGTAGACTACATCAATTCTTATTTTCATACATCTGACACTGAAGAAATACAGGTGTAAGTTAAGATACTCAAACATATTTATGTAAAGATTAGCTTACCAGCAGGGGCAGACTTGCAGTTCTGAAGTTCCAATTGAAAAGAATCACCACAGAATTCAGTCAAGCAGGTTAACGTAATACCTGTATCAGAAGTAAGTTCATGTTTGAAGCCTTCAGGAGAAAGATTATCCAATTCAAATTTCACAGCTGACATTATAAAACTCTCAAGTTATGTAAAGCAAAATTCACAGAATTGAAGCTTTAGAAACCATAGGAATAGACAGGAAATCACTGTAGAGTAATCAGTAGTAACTTCAGGCTTTCTTGTCAATATTTTCACTTGGAAATCCAAAGGAAATAGAACAGCAGAGAAGACTCAAAGTTTTCTGCATTCATGCCTTTTCTACACAAATAACTTCAGCAAGATGAATGGATGGGTTTTGTCACCGTTTCCCTTAAAGATGTCTTGTACTTTTAAATGATAGCAACATTTAGCCCATCTCAGGCTGCAGTGAAATGTGAAATGGGCTAAGTGAAGATATAGGCAAGGCTGCAGAGAGATGCTTTTAGTAAGTTGGTGCTACAAGTTCTCATTCACATTTCTGAATCCTTGAGATTAGGTGGGTGGAGCTAAAGGGCTGTCAAGAAATGTAACTTTATTCCACTGGGCAGCTCATCAGAGGAATGTTTTAATTGGAAGGAAGTTGATCCTAAATGATATTTCCTGGAGTCAGGATTGTGCAACTTTAGTCCTGCTGCTTATTGAAAAGATGACTTTGGAGATTAGTGAGTTTTTTTTTAACAATAGTTGAGTAAAATATATAGCTTGATAAACAAAGACTGCACTTTACAATATGTGCAGGAGATCTATAGAGGGTAGTGGATGGTAGGACTGGTACTGTTGTATTATATGATAGGTAAAACTCCTGTTCCTCGTGTAGCTCATCAGAATGCTGTATTTGTCACACGAGAACACTGAATTTATGATGCCATCATTATTCATCTTTTGTCTTTTCATCTGTGAATCAACCAGAAGATGCCCATTGACTGTCGAAGAGTAATTTAGCAAATACCATCTTCAATTTAGGGAGTTAAAGTATGTAAGCTTCAGATTAGTCTCTAATGGTCTGTTCTAATCATTATATATCCTACTAATTTAATTTTTCTTTCAAGTGAATAATTATTGACTGTGTCCTAGGCATTAACTTAGGTATTGTAATGTCTAGGTCACTGGAAAAATTGTGGATCTGGTCTCCTCTCAGAAGAAAGAGAGCCTTGTTCAATTGGGGATTTTTATTAGGACCATGTTATTAGATTTGGCAATAGAAGTGCTACAAATGAGCAATGAGAAATGCAATATTTGACTTATTCGTTACTCTTATAGAAAATAAAAATGTTTGCAAATTAATTGTTATATTCTGAACAACTACTGACATGTCTCTCTCATAGTTATTATAATTGAAAAAGCAAGCAAAGAACAGTGATTCTCTGCTCCACATACTTATTGAATGTTGCCTAGACAGCAGAATGATTGTCATTCCAATAGTATGAAGAACAAACAAAATGTGCTATGTAAGCCCATTTAACCAATGTTCTGGAAAGGCATGAAAAATCTTTGACTAAAGGCTAGCCTGGTTAAATTCCACTAGTAATTATACAACACATTGCTTAGGTAAGAAATTGAAAGTAGGTCTAAAATGATATGCATCATAAATGGCAATTCAGCCTGAGGAAATAATGACTGGTAGAAAAAGAAAAAAAACTAATATGGGAAATTAAAAAATGAAAAAAAAAATCATAAAATAAGTTTAAGGAGAGAGAGTAGATTCTAGAGTAATTTAACATGGCAGTACAATTCTTATTGAAATATTTACTATGATACGTGGTGGACAGCACTTTGCAGAATAGTTCTGACCTCTCTTGCTCTGCTACAGCTTCCCAATCCCTGAAGTATTCCCCATTTCAGTTTATGCTTTAAATAATTTGCTTACATTGAAACATTATTTGACGTGAGAACTGCTGTTAAAATCATTCCATAAATTATTTCTAGTAGGACCCTACACCAATGAGAGCTAAGATCATGATAGTCTCATTGTCTACCAGTGAGTCTTACATGAGGACATCTTGGCATTTATATCAAATAAAAATAAAAATAAAAATAGATATGTATCCAGGTATCTCTTCTATATACATGATGTTATTCCACTTGGAGTATCCATACGTGAAAATGAATTAGTAATGATATACTACTTTAAATTCACTATCAGTTAAATATTGAAATTTATTAATCACAGTTATACACCTTTGACAATTTGTTCATGTGTATGTGAAGTGCCACAGCTGTATTTTCAGGCAATTGTTAATATACAGGTGGATTTACAAACCTCATGCAAATGGCTACTATTTCATAGTTTATAAGGATTATTATTTTATCAATACACACAATATATATAAGCAAATTTAACAGTTACCTGATCATCCTTTTCTGTAGGGAGGTAGGTGTTTCTTGAAGAATCTGGAATGTTAACAGAGACATTGTAGTTAATGTTGACATGCAAGGGTTGGAACCCTCAGCATTTCTCTACTACTAGGTCACTGCTCAGAACCTTTACATTTCTATCCAGCTCCTGTAGACTTCAAGTCGTCAGTGAGGTGTTTTTCATGAACTCTTGGCCAGAACTTTTCACAGAAGAGCTTGTCTGCAAGTCTGAGGAAATACCAGGGTGAACTTTTTACCCCTGTCATTTTTCTCATAAGCAAAATTTCTCCAATGTTTCCTTCTTTAAGTACAAACAAAAGATAGTAGGAAATGTCACAAAGCTCCTTTTTGATTGGCCTGAATGCAAATATTTTTCTCTGTATCTGCATCAGTTTATCTTGTTGCTATAGTAACCATTCACTTACTAGTAGTTACTGTAAATCCAGATCTTTGGTGCTTCATTCTTTAATAGAAATATGCTACATTCACAACTGATTTCTCTCTCAGGCATGCTTAGTGTTGGTATAACATGTCTTGGATTTCTTAATAATAAATCAATTGACTTTATTTTATTTTGAAAATAGTTAAACTCATGAATAATTTTAATTTTAACTGGACTATAAAATGCATTGTTAAGTAGGAAAAGTAATATTGTTTCCTCATAGCTCTCTGTGTATTTATAGGTTCCTTAATGAAAAGTTCTTAGGAATGTAAATCAGACAATATATTTTCATTATCTTAAATGCTTTGCTGCCCAAACATTGTATGAAACAATTAGCTAGACATGTATTTATTATTTCTCTGATTTCAGAATGACTCTTTAACTTGCTTGTTTATCCAATAGACTTTCTCTCAGAATGCCAGTAAAATAACTTAAAATATTTTCATAAATCTGAAAATAGAAAAATCATCAAATGTCAAAAATTAAGAAAGTTATGGTAGATATTAGTACTGAGCCAACTGAATAATGTGCAATTTCCTGAAGGCAAAGAGGTTGTTGCCTATAAATAAGTGAAGAATTTTGCTTAGGGCATTATATAACCCCCAAGACATCACTCACTTGTGCTCAAAGCAGGAAAGACTAGAAGTAAAGGCAGGATATATTACTTTAACTCAAACCATCATTTGATTCTGACTTTACACCCTGAAAATATGATCATTTCCATAATTGGATTTCACAGGGCTGGCTCTGTGTTGTAGATGGTGCCAGTTTGAACCCCAGTGGCTGCACTTCTGATCCAGCTACCATAATTGTATTTCAGAACCAGAGAAGGGACATTCTTCAGCTACCTGCAGAGGATCCCCTGTGGAAGAAAATCAGTCTTTTCTCTAGTGACATGGTGTGCACTCAATCTTCCCAAAGTTTCTTTTCTTCATTTCCACTAACATTTACTCTCAAATCCATCCAACAAGGTGGAAGCTGAAACCCAGCCACTAAGTGAGTCACAGGACTAACAAAATCCATACACAGACCCTCCAGGAGCAGTGATTGGCACAGATCACATAGTGAGTAGAAAACAGATCATTGTCTATCATCACAAATCGTTTCAGCTTCATTTGAACTGTGGATTTCTGACAGCTTGGCTTGTGGCTTGACTAGTCTGAAGAGAATTCTGAGTTCCTATTCATTGAAGCCAGCTCAGTGATCTCAACAGGAGTAGCACAAACAAGGGGTAACAGAATTGACTCCTCTCCCTTATATGAATACTGATGGAACCAGACCAATACTGGTGTGTGTGTGTGTGTGTGTGTGTGTGTGAGAGAGAGAGAGAGAGAGAGAGAGAGAGAGAGAGATTCCATTCACTGGTTCATTCCCCACATTGTTACAATGGCCAGGACTGGGTCAGGCTGAAGCCAGGAGCCTGGACCTCCATCTGGGTCTCCCAGGTTGGCTGCAGGGGCCCAATGACTTGGGCCATCACCCACTGCTTTCCCAGGCATATAAGCAGGAGCCTGAAGCAGAAGTGGTACAGCCCAGACTTGAACCAGTAGCCATATGGGATGGCTGCTTTGTAAGCAGTGGCTTAACCAGTTTGTCACAAAACTGGTCCCTATTTTTATTTATTCTTTTTATTTCTTTGGAAGGTAGAGAGGAAAGAGAAGGAGAGGGGGAGGGAGAAGGAGAGGGGGAGAGAGAGAGAGAGAGAGAGAGAGAGAGAGAGAGAGAGAGAGAAATATGGAGACATTGATTAACTCCACAAAAGCCCACAACAGCTGGGTCTGGATCAGGCTGAAGTCAGGAGCTGGGAACTCAGTCTACATCTGCCATTTGTTACCAGCTGCCTCCTAGGGTGTACCTTAGCAGGAAGCTGGAATTTGCAGTGGAGCTAAAACTCAAACCTTGGTGCTCCAATATGGTCACACACATTCCATTAGGTGATTTAACTACTAACCTAAAGAAGCAAGATTTTAAAAAGCAAGTTGAGCAATCCTATCCAATTAACTCTGTATCACAGTCACTTTGTCAAACAAAGCAATTTATTTCTACTTTCTTTGGGATTTGGGAGAGTATTATATTCATACTGTAAAAACAAGCTGTTAGGAAAAGGGAGTAATCACAGCAAAGGAAGATTCTGCAAAATAAGTAAAAAGCACACTTAAAAGACAATTGAATAAATACATTGGTTAACAGATGAATTGCTGCTAAAGCTATTAATCAATTAATAATATTGACTACAAAATCAATAATACTAATTGATGAAAAAACCTACCTGAATGTTTATTTTCAATATAAAACTAAAATTGTTTAAGATTGAAAATTATGGCAGCGAGGGTAGAAAAATATGTATAAAACAAAAATTCAAAGAAGGAATCTATGATGAAAATATAAGATTGTGAAAACAACTTCATTGTGTGGAAGAAAGAAGTACTGATTCATCGAATTCCAAGCACTACAAAGACAGACAATCGTGAAGAACATTTGATATTGTGGAATTTGATGCTGTGGAATTTCAAGTTTAAAGACAACATCTAACTAATTTCAAGATGAACTTAGCAGTAGTGGGAAGGGCATTATACAAATCCGAAAGTGTACGAGACAAAAATCTCACCTCGCCTCACCTCTCTCAGAATGGCTATTATCAGAACCATAGAGGATGACAAATTCTGGATGTGGAGAAAGGAGAACTCTGATACACTGCTGTTGGGGATGTGAATTAGTGTGCCCACTGTTGCAAACAGTCTAAGTATTGCTTTAAAAACAATCTTACCCCTGGACACCTACTCAAAGACATGAACTGGTTGTGTTGGAGAGATACCTGCACCACCATGTATTCACAATAGCCAAAAAATGGAGTCAACTAAAGTGTCCATCATCAGACGAATGTATAAAGAAAATGTGGACCAGCCTTGGAGGAAAAGAGTGAGGGCCAGTCGCCAAGAGGCCTGAGTCAGCCATGCTGCTAACAGCCAAGTCATCACCACCACACCTCCATGGCGGCCACCAAGGATACTCACGGAGACCATGGTACCTACACTGAGAATGAAAACGAGTCCAACCACGAACCCCCAATTCGAGTTGCTAATTCTACTTCCTGAAGAAGACATTAAAACGCTGGAGGAAGAGGAAGAGGACCTTTTTTAAAATGCAGGCCAACCTATTCCAATTTGTTTCAGAGAATGACCTCCAGGAGTGGCAGAAGTGTGTGGCACATGCAACATCAAGCTCTTGAAACACAAGGAGCAAGGGACCATTCTCCTGCCCAAGAGGAGGGTCAAGACCCTGAAGATCTGCACCAACCAGTACATCACACCCAGGACAGAGTTGACGCCAAACGCGGGCTGCGACGGTGCCCGGGTCTGAAGCAGCCACGCCGACTTCTCCAGCGAGAGCCCTGAGCCACAGCCATCCGTTTCCTCAACACTGAGAATGCATGGAAATTCAAAACCAAGTTTGAAGAATGCCGGAAAGAGCTTGAAGAGCAAGAAAGGAAAAGGTCTGGGAAAACGACAATGCCGAGAAAGTGGCTGAGACGCTTCTGGCCCTTTCAGCGAAGGAGGAGAGCCCAGAGCGTGGGGAGGGGGCCCAGGAGGTCCCAGAGGAGCAGCAATGGGGCCCCTCACCTCTCCCTGCCTTCTCTTTCTCCTCTCTCTCTTCTTACCCTGCCCCACCTTTTTGGGTCGTTTTAATTCTATCTTGTTTTTGCAATGGACTGTATATAGAGAACTGAATTCAACATTCAGGTTGTTTTGTTTTTGAAGTCTTTGTCCTATTGAGGCAAACTACACAAATCTATTCCCCTGCTATGAAAATGGACTATTCCTTTTTTCCATGGTGGGAACATCTATTTATAGATATCAAACAGTAGTGAATAAAAAAAAAAAACATTTGAAAACTGGAAAAAAAGACAAAAAGAGAAAATGAATTGTCTTTCTCTAATGGAACATCATTCAGTTATAAAAAAGAATGAAATTCTGCCACTTGCATCAAAATGGATGGAAATGTGGAATATTATGTTGATTGATAAGTGAAACGCAGAAAGGCAAATATCACATCTTCCCTCCTATGTATGGAAGCTGATTTTAAAAAAATGAAACCTTAGTCTGAACACAAAATGTTGATTCTATTTGGGATGTGTGGAAGGGATGAAAGGAGTTTGGATAATAATAATAAAAAAAAAAAGGTGGGGGGAAAGCGGCTTGTGTCCCATTAACTGTGGCAAATATACTAATCTGAGATGTTAATGTCATGGGTATAATGGTAATTCATATTACTAACTCACAGCATTTTTTTGTGAATTTGAAGTTAAAAAAATTTTAAGAAAGAATGATATAAAAACAGAAAGCAAAAGTTATATTTATCTAACTCAGAGAGCAAAAACCAAATCCATAATAAAAAAACCATACCAGCATTGAAACATCACAATATAGTCCTGCTCAAAAATATATAAACCGAGTATCATTTCTGCAAACTTTAATTTACAATGTAGTAACCAAAAGCAAAAATAATCCAACAAGCTCATCAGAGCAAGGGCTTAAATGTAAAAAGAATTGTAGCCGATGATAAGCAAAAATAATCACATCATACACTATGTATAAACAATTGCTTAGAATTCAATTATAAAACCATGTTAATAACTGGAAGATTTTGAATTAAAAACCCAGATTATTTGTACAAAATTCAGATGAGAGAAAGCAAGCTTAATCAAAAACTAAGAGCAGCTGATAAGAAATGATACAATAAAAAAGAATCATTAACAAAAAATTCCAACAAGGGGTCTGCACTGTGGTAGCATCCAATATGGTCAGGGGTTCAAATCCTAGCTGATTCACTTCAGATCCAGCTTCCTGCTAATGTGCCTGGGAAGCAGCCCAAGATGGCCCACGTGCTTAGGGCCCTGCACCCATGTGCAATACCCAGTTGAAGCTTCTGGCACCTAGCTTTGGCCTGGCCCAGCCCCCTTGGCCATTGCAGTCACTGGGGAGTGAACCAGTGGATGGATGAGGTCCCTCTCCCTCTGTCTCTGTAAGCCTGCATTCAAATAATAAATAAATCTTTAAAAAATTTCAATAAATTTACAAAATATTAGTGTATTTGGGTTTAATGTGCATAATGAATAAGGATTCAGAATTTTTCTCCTTCTAATCCTCCCTATTACATTTTGCATCACCTGCTGAGTTCCAGACAGAAATATTACTTATAAAAAGAGATTTTAATATAAAAGATATAAATCAGATTCCTCTTCGGTGACAGCTCAGTAATAATTTATTGCTTTTATAATTTAAATATGTGATTTTGGTTTCACAAAATGTTTTTTCTATTCCTACTGAGATAATGAGATAATTAACTTTTTTTTTTCTTTTTTCCTATGCAGTCACAAATCCTAAAATTTTACACTAGGGCCAGCACAGTGGCATAGCAGGTAAAGCCTCTGCCTGCAGTGCTGGCATCCCATGTGAGTGCCAGTTGGAAACCTTGCTGCTCCACTTGCTATCCAGCTCTCTGCTATCACCTGAGAACGCAATAGAAGATGGTCCAAGTCCTTGGGCCCCTGAACTCATGTGGGAGATCCAGAAGAAGCTCCTGGCTCCTGCCTTCGGATGGGCGCAGTTCGGCTGTTGCAGCCATCTGGGGAGTGAACCAGCGGACGGAAGACCTCTCTCTCTCTCTGCATCTTCTTTCTCTGTGTAACTCTGACCTGCATGTAAATAAATAAATCTTTAAAAAATTATGCTAATTTTTATTTTTTAGTAAATCCAACTTGGTTTTGATATACAGATTCTTTTAATAAATGTTTGAATTCAAATACTAATATTGCAGTTATACTTATGAAAAATAAGCATATCATTTTCTATCTTCCTTTATGTAAGATATGATATTGAGCATTTTACTGTTCTATAAAATAATTAAAAATAATAATTTTCCATAGCCTCTAACATGATTTTTTAGATATTCATGTTATTTATTTTAAATGTTTGATAAAATTAATGGGAAACTATATGGATTTGGAAGCATTATTAGATTTAAAATGAAATATTTCAGTAATTATATTTAATGTAACTTTGTGTAAAGTACAATTAAAACAAAAAGACCAACATGTGGGCCATATTCTGCTGCTTTTCCCAGGCCATTAACAGGGAGCTGGATCAGAAATGGAGCAGGTAGGACACTAACTGGCAAACACGTGTGTTGCTGGCGTCTCAGGCAGCAGCGGCTTATACTCTATGCCCAATGCCGGCCTATGAGAATATTTATTTTTATTATTTTTTTTAGAACATGACTGAGGGAAGTGTGGTGACTTCCACAGCAGACGTCGAATTCTCTGCTATGAAAAACCTCTTAATTCTGACTTAGTCCTGGAACTCAAATAGTTAAGGATAAATGTGCATCTCAACATTCCCAGATTCAACAAATTGAACATTATATTTTAATGAAGAACTTAAATTGCCTGTCTCAATCAAGTGATTAAGATAGATGAAGCATATACAAAATAAGCACAGATTTCACTGTAATGGTTGAAGAAAGATGCTTATCAAGATACAATCTTGTCTTTTTTTGGTGAAATTCCATACTTTTTATTTTTCCTGATTCACTTTGTTTTTTTTTTTTAACTTTTATTTAATAAATTTAAATTTCCAAAGTAGAACTTTTGAATTGTAGTGGCTTTTCCCCCCCATAACCTCCCACCCATCCGCAACCATCCCATCTCCCACTCCCTCTCCCATTCCATTCACATCAAGATTCATTTTCAATTATCTTTATACACAGAAGATCAATTTAGTATATACTAAGTAAAGATTTCAACAATTTGCACCCACACAGAAACACAAAGTATAAAGTACTATTTGAGTACTAGTTATGCCCTTAATTCACATAGTACAACACATTAAGGACAGAGGTGCACAGTGACTCCTGTTGTTGATTTAACAATTGACACTCTTATTTATGACGTCAGTAATCACCCGAGGCTCTTGTCATGAGCTGCCAAGGCTATGGAAGCCTCTTGAGTTTTCCAACTCTGATCCTGTTTAGACAAGGCCATAGTCAAAGTGGAAGTTCTCTCCTCCCTTCAGAGAAAGGTACCTCCTTCTTTGATGACCCGTTCTTTCTGCTGGGATCTCACTCAGAGAGATCTTTCATTTAGGTAATTTTTTTATGCCACAAATGGATATCTTCCACTGACCCACATCATCTTGTTAAAAAATAGTGGTTTGCATAAAAGATAAAATCATTATTTTCCTGATTTTCATCCCAAATTATTAGAAAGGCAGCTCACTTTAATAGAAAAAAATGAGAAATCCAAAATCATACGAACCTATATTCAAATCATGTTTTTTATATTAATACTTACTTGCATGTGTTAAATTTATTTTACTTAAATGAGACTGTTTCATCATGTATGGGAAGTGGAATATTGATACCTATGGCTTATAGAATTGTTTAATAGTAGATGTACTAATATCTTCAAAGCCACTGGAATAGTCGGCTCATGACTACTTATTCATTAAGTATATATTTATTGAGCATCTGCAATATACCAGTCATTGCTTTAGTCATTGTTTACCAAAACAGCAGAAAAGATAGAAAATGTCATAACCTATAATATGATGTGAAGAGTCATAAGCATAACTTAAGAAAACCACAGTGGGTATGAGGACAGAATATGAAAGGAAAAACTAGAAGACAGGAGGGGATATGCTTTGTGGCTATCTGGAAGAAATATCTTCCAGGTAAAGTGAGAAGTCCATGAATAGAGTTTGTTCCACATATTCAGTGAGAGAGTTCAGAGACATTCTAATGTGTCCCTAAAATGTAAACCAGGAGATAACATCCCAAGTAGCGAATAGTCAGCTCCATAGTTGAGCACAAGGATACTGAAGTCGTCTATGTCCACATCACTTGACCATCTGCACTTAGAATTCCTCAACTGTATTGTAAGAAGTGCTCTTTCTTAGAGTTGTGGTGAGAACTAAATTGTTAAATATTAGCACATTAGCATATAGTAAACTCTAAAAAGTGTTTTTTAAATTAAAGAACAGAGTCCCATGCTCCTCTTAACTGAAAGAAATTAACATTCACTACCAAGAACATAATTTAATCAGATTTATCAGATTCACCATTTTGTGGGAAATTTGTAGGGATTCTTTATTCTGGAAACACACCTTCTCATTCTTCTCTTGTTTTGGTTTTAGAATTCAGATTTTGTTTTTTTCCAAAATGTCAGATATTTTACTTAAAATCTTGGCTATCTCTAGAACATTAATGAGATATAAAACATTTTGAAGATTGGTGAATAATAAGATTAGGAGAATTTCTCAGTTGGAGAAGAAATAGTTTTGATATTTTCTTTTCAAAAACTTTGACAATTGGGTTAAGGATCTTATCTACTTTAAGCATGACTGGAATTTGGCATGCTAATAAAAATGCAGATTTCATTGCCTGTAATAATGCCTTTTGCATTTAGACTGTGAAGCTGCTGCTCCCTCTCCAAGTATCTTTCTATCCATTCCTAAAAAGATTCCAATGAAGTAAATATTATTTCTCACATTTTTAGAGATGTGGGTGTGAGATATCCACACAGTAACAAGTGAAGTATAAGCAACAGTGTTAGATATTGATCTCAAACTCAGGTGTCCAAAGTTCAGACTGTATTCTGCATCCAAAAATATCTGCCACTTTCTGTTAGCTTTGAATGCACTAAGTATACCAGAAATTCCACGTTAATGGTTTCAGTTCATAGTATTTGTTATATTTACTATCTGTGTGATATACAAACAAGTTTTATTTTTATTTTATTAACTCTTTAATGCATAAAAACAAGGACTTAATTTCAACTTGATTTATTGTTGCCATGACACAAGATAAAGGATATGTATTTGTTTTTTCAAAAAATCCCTCATAGACTATAGAATAGACTGAATATATAGAACTTACTTAAAAAATGTTTGATAAATAAAAATATCTACTTTTGAAAAGATTACATGATTTAGAGATGCACATGATTAGATTGATGCTTACTTTTGGCCATTTTCTAACTCTAAGATACCATGTAGTGCTAGTGAACTTTAGTTCTTTAGGTCCATTAATTAAATGGACCTAATACTCTCTTTCTACTATGTTTTGTAGGAATTTATTGTAATTAATCTACCATGGTCTCTAGTACATAAATTCCATCATTCCCCACTTCCATTAGAATAAATCTAACAAACATGTTATTTCACGATGAAAAATAAAATTATTTTAAAATCAGTGTTCCTAAAACCCCTTAATACCCTTGATTTGTCTTTTTTTTTTTTTTTTTGACAGGCAGAGTGGACAGTGAGAGAGAGACAGAGAGAGAAAGGTCTTCCTTTGCTGTTGGTTCACCCTCCAATGGCCGCCGCTGCAGCCGGCGCACCGCGCTGATCCGATGGCAGGAGCCAGGATCCAGGTGCTTTTCCTGGTCTCCCATGGGGTGCAGGGCCCAAGCACCTGGGCCATCCTCCACTGCACTCCCTGGCCATAGCAGAGAGCTGGCCTGGAAGAGGGGCAACCGGGACAGAATCCGGCGCCCCGACCGGGACTAGAACCCGGTGTGCCGGCGCCGCAAGGTGGAGGATTAGCCTATTGAGCCACGGCGCCGGCGATTTGTCTTTCAATTCAACTTATTTAATTTTTGAGAAGGAAAATATGCTTTTCACCATTGTCAGCAGTTCATGCTGTTATATATTTCCCATGTTATAAAAAAACTAGAAGTTTCTGCACAACAAAGGAAACACTCAACAAAGTAAAGATGCAACTGACAGAATGGGAGAAAATATTTTCAAAGTATGCATTTGATAAAAGATTAATTTCCAGGATATATAAAGAGCTGAAGAAACCCAACAATAGCAAAACAAATATTCCAGTTAAGAAATGGGCTAAACATATGAATAGTCATTTTTCAAATGATGAAATACAAATCAATGGCCAGACACAAGCAAAGATTCTCAGTATCACTAGCCATCAGGGAAATGCAAATGAAAGCACAAGGAGGTTTCACCTTACCACAGTTAGAATGGCATCATCCAAAAATCGAAAAATAAAAAATGTTGGCAAGGATTGTAGGGGAAAAGATACACTAGCATGTGGGAATGTAAACTAGTACAATCATTATGGATGACGGTATGGAGATTCCTCAGAAATATGAAAACAGATCTACCATATGACTCTGCCATTCCACTCCTGAGAATTTACCCAAAAGAAATGAAATCAGTACATGAAAGAGTTATCTGTACTCCATGTCTGTAACAGCTCAATTCACAAGAGCTGAGATATGGAATCAACCCAGATGTCTATCAACTGATGATGGGATAAAGCAAATGTGATACATATACACAACAGAATGCTACTTAACCATAAAAAGAATGAAATTCCATCTTTCACAACAAAATGGATGCACTTGAAGAATATTATTTTCAGTGAAATAAGCCATTCCAAAAATGATAAATATCATGATTTCTTTTCTGATTTTTGGTAACCAATATACAGAATACATAAAATGTGATACATATGAGTAAATTGAAATTTTGAGATTTGATTATTGTTTATAGCCTTTGAATATAATTTAGAGGAATAGTGGTTATTCTACTTACTGCTTTTTGAATTCTTTATTTAGTGGAGGATTAAGCTTGTGATTATAAAGTAAATTGAAATTATGTCATTGTAAAAATGAAAAATGAAGAGTGAGGGGGTGGGAGTGTGAGATGGAGGGAGGAAAGATAACTATAATCCAATCTACATTTTTGATATACTTAGTGCATTCAAAGCTAACAGAAAGTGGCAGATATTTTTGGATGCAGAATACAGTCTGAACTTTGGACACCTGAGTTTGAGATCAATATCTAACACTGTTGCTTATACTTCACTTGTTACTGTGTGGATATCTCACACCCACATCTCTAAAAATGTGAGAAATAATATTTACTTCATTGGAATCTTTTTTTTTAACTTTTATTTAATGCATATAAATTTCCAAAGTACGACTTATGGATTACAATGGCTTCCCCCCCATACTGTCCCTCCCACCCACAACCCTCCCCTTTCCCACCCCCTCTCCCCTTCCATTCACATCAAGATTCATTTTTGATTATCTTAATATACAGAAGATCAGCTTAGTATACATCAAGTATGGATTTCAACAGTTTGCTCCCACACAGAAACATAAAGTGAAAAATAATAGATGATTTTTTTTTTTACAGAGGATCAGTTTAGTATGCATTAAGTAAGGATTTCAACAGTTTGCACCCCCATAGAAACACAAAGTGAATATATTGTTTGAGTACTCGTTATAGCATTAAATCTCAATGTACAGCACATTAAGGATAGAGATCCTACATGAGGAGTAAGTGCACAGTGACTCCTGTTGTTGACTTTACCAATTGACACTCCTGTCTATGGCATCAGTAATCTCCCTATGCTCCAGTCATGAGTTTCCAAGGCTATGGAAGCCCTCTGAGTTCTCTGACTCTTATCTTGTTTAGACAAGGTCATAGTCAAAGTGGAGGTTCTCTCCTCCCTTCAGAGAAAGGTACCTCCTTCTTTGATGACCTGTTCTTTCCACTGGGATCTCACTCGCAGAGATCTTTTGCCAGAGTGTCTTGGCTTTCCATGCCTGAAATACTCTCATGAGCTTTTCAGCCAGCTCCGAATGCCTTTAGGGCTGATTCTGAGGCCAGAGTGCTATTTAGGACTTCTGCCATTCTATGAGTCTGCTGAGTATCTCACTTCCCATGTTGGATCACTCTCCCCTTTATTTACTCCATCGGTTAGCGTTAGCAGGTACTAGACTTGTCTATGTGCTCCCTTTGACTCCCAGTCCCTCCACCATGACCAACTGTGAACTGAAACTGATCACCTGGAACAGTGAGATGGCATTGGTACATGCCACCTCGATGGGATTGAATTGGAATCCCCTGGTATGCTTCCAACTCCACCACTTGGGGCAAGTCAGCCTGAGCATGTCCCAAATTATACATCTCTTCCCTCTCCCATTCCCACCACCATGTTCAACAGGGATCACATTTCAGTTAATTTTCAACACTTAAGAATAACTGTGCATCAATTACAGATCTAAACCAGTCATATTAAGTAGAACAGATAAAAAAACTACTAAGAGGGATAATGTATTAAGTTGTTCATTAACAGTCAGGGCTATGCTGATCAAGCCACCGTTTCCCATAGTGTCCACCTCACTCCAACAGGTTTCCCTCTTGGTGTTCAGTCAGTCGTCACCAAATGGCCAACAGGCACATGAAAAAATGTTCAAGGTCATTAGCAATCAGGGAAATGCAAATCAAAACCACAATGAGGTTTCACCTCACCCCGGTTAGAATGGCTCACATGCAGAAATCTACCAACAACAGATGCTGGCGAGGATGTGGGGAAAAAGGGACACTAACCCACTGTTGGTGGGAATGCAAACTGGTCAAGCCACTATGGAAGTCAGTCTGGAGATTCCTCAGAAACCTGAAGATAACCCTACCGTTCGACCCAGCCATCCCACTCCTTGGAATTTACCCAAAGGAATTTAAATTGGCAAACAAAAAAGAGGTCTGCACCCTAATGTTTATTGCAGCTCAATTCACAATAGCCAAGACCTGGAACCAACCTAAATGCCCATCAACGATAGACTGGATAAAGAAATTATGGGATATGTACTCTTTAGAATACTATACCGCAGTAAGAAACAAGGAAATCCAGTCATTTGCAACAAAATGGAGGAATCTGGAACACATCATGCTGAGTGAAATAAGCCAGTCCCAAAGGGACAAATACCATTGGAATCTTTTTAGGAATGGATAGAAAGATACTTGGAGAGGGAGCAGCAGCTTCACAGTCTAAATGCAAAAGGCATTATTACAGGCAATGAAATCTGCATTTTTATTAGCATGCCAAATTCCAGTCATGCTTAAAGTAGATAAGATCACTAACGCAATTGTCAAAGTTTTTGAAAAGAAAATATCAAAACTATTTCTTCTCCAACTGAGAAATTCTCTGAATTTTATGATTCACCAACCACAAAACAATGTTCTTTATGAGGATGTGGCTTCAAATTTTTTGTGTAAATCCTAAAAAAAATAATCTACAGAACTCTAGAACATAATATCTAGTGTTACCTAAACAATGAAGCAAATGAGTTTTGTATAATTCTTTATTCTAATGATTCAAGTTCTCATATTACTGCTAAAGTTTTCAATACCCAGGTTTAAATTGCTTTAAAGTGAAAAAAAAATGAAGGAGAATTATTAGGAAGAAAGATTAACTTTCTTTCTTTCTTTTTTTTTTTTTTTTTTGACAGGCAGAGTGGACAGTGAGAGAGAGGTCTTCCTTCTGTTGGTTCACCCTCCAATGGCTGCCGCGGCCGGCACACTGTGGCCAGCGCACCACGCTGATCCAATGGCAGGAGCCAGGTGCTTCTCCTGGTCTCCCATGCGGGTACAGGGCCCAAGGACTTGCATTCCCTAGCCACAGCAGAGAGCTGGCCTGGAAGAGGGGCAACCGGGACAGAATCCGGTGCCCCGACCGGGATTAGAACCCGGTGTGCCGGCGCCGCAAGGCGGAGGATTAGCCTAGTGAGCCACGGCGCCGGCCAGAAAGATTAACTTTCAACATGCTAAATTCTCTGATAAATTGTCTCGGGCATGGGAGACCTGGAAGAAACTCTGGGCTCCTGGCTCGCGTCAGCACAACTCTGGCTGTTGTAGCCATTAGGGAGTGAATCACTGGATGGAATACCTCTCTCTCTGCCTCTGCCTCTCTGCAACTCTGCATTTCAAATAAATAAATAATAAATCTTTAAAAATTCTTTTGCGCTTGCATGATTTGGTTGACTGTTTCTCAGAGGAAGTGGACTAACATATCATTTCATTGTCATACTGAACTATAAATAGAAAGAACAACTAGGTGTTCAATGAGCTGCAAGGTGTAATACATGAAATAATTGAGAATATCTAGCTGGAGAAAAGATCAATCACATACCCTATTACAGCAAACCATGCCAAAGGGATCCTTTCAAAAAGAAATCCTGAATATACTTAAATACTTAAAAGACAAACAAAAATTTCGTGGTATTCATGTCAAGTAGGTAAGATACTTAAAATCTCCCAGTCTCTGGGGCCAGCAGTATGGCGTAGTAGATAAAGCCACCGTCTGCAATCCTGGCATTTCATATGGGTGCCAGTTCGAGTCCTGGCTTCTCCACTTCTGATCCAGTTCTCTGCTATGGCCTGGGAAGGCAGTGAAGATGGCTCAGGCTCCTGGTGCCTGGCTTTAGATACGTGCAGCTCTGGCCATTGTGGCCATCTGGAAAGCGAACCAACAGATGTCAGACCTCTTTCTCTTTCTCTCTACCTCTACCTCTTTGTAACTCTGCCTTTCAAATAAATAAATCTAAAACAAAACAAAACAAAACAAAAATCCTCTGAGTCTCATTCTTCTTTTTATAATATAAGGATGATAACTATGCATACAGCTATGACTTGGCGACAATACATTTGTTTTCTTTATAACCCATATCATGAATTCTGTAACTTTATCATGCTTAGTTGCTTTTAACTCTCAGTCGATGATTTCTTTAATTCCTGGTATATTATCTTCTGTCATTATATTTGTAGGCTTGGACTGATGCTCAGTACTGCTCCTTTTATTATTTTTCGAATGGTTCAGATAGGGTTTTTGTTTTTTTCTTAAATTTTTATGTATGTAAAACACATACCCACAAACACATACACACAGAAATTGGGGGTGGGAAGCTCCCACCTGCTAGTTCACTCCTCAAATGCCTGCATCAGCCAGAACTGAGCTGGGCTGAAGCTGACAGCTAAGAACTCAATCCGGGTCTCCCATCTGCCTGGCAGGAACACAAACAATTAATAATCATTGTTACCTCCCAGTGTGGGGAGCAACTCGGACTAGACTAAGTTACTGGAATTAAGACTTATTCTATGCATCTGCTCTCCCACAACATGGCGCTGGGAGAGGAGGAAACAGCTTCTACCCAGCTGCCTTTCACCAACTTGACAAGCTGCAGGAGCTGCTCCTGATTGGAGGAGAGCAGCGTACTCGGCTTGTGGGTAGCAGAGTTGGGATTGGTGGAAGAGGACTATAAAGGAGGAGAGAGACAACATGCACCAGGAACATCTATCTGAAGGAACACCTGTGCAGCCCCCGAGAGAGCCGGCCGGCGGTGTGCCGCTCCCCCGCGGAAGTGGGGAAAGTGGCCAGGGGGAACCGCCCTTCCACGGAGGTGGAAGGGTTGGTAGCCAACCCGGGAAGAACCAGCAGCAAACCCGGGGAGGGCCGAGCAGAAAAAAGAACAGTGCAGGGTCCTGTGTCGTTCCTCCACGAAGACGGGGAGCGACATAATGGTGCCGTGACTCGGATATGAAGCCTAGGCAGGGTTTAGTGTCGTTCCTCCATGAAGAGGGGGAGTGACACCCAGGGTCTGCATTAACAGGAAATTGAAATCAAGAGCCAGAGGCAGGTATCAAACCCCAGAAAGCTGAATCAGGAGCCAGAGACAGGTATCAACTCTGGCACTCCAGCATGGGATGCCAACATCCTAACTGGTGTCTCGACCACTAGATCAAAGCCTGTCCTACCTCCCCTTATCCTTTAAGCTATGCTTTGAACTTATTCCCTATATTTTCTATATGCCTCTTAGGGATCTCAAGAGGAAAAAGGTAAAATTGGTCTTTTCCCTCTGGTACTTAGTCTTGGATCTAGTGAATCATCTTTCTCCCAGGTTTTCTTCAGCCCTCCTACTGTGGAAGAATGAAAAGAAGACTAAAAGTCCAGAGGGGAGTCTTAACTGGGTTCCAACACTTGAAAGGAAGTGAGATAATAGGGTTTACCTTCAGGAAAGCTTTGGAAAACTCATTCATGTCAAACTTGCAAACACAACTGCAGATCTTAAAAATTTTCTGCTTTGTTTTTGCTCATGGGCCTTGTCAACATCACTCACATTATATACTTGCGAAGTAGATTGACTCCTCTTAATCAGTTCTTGGCTTTAAGCTTTTTACACATTAACTTTTCTTTAAACATTTAGATTCATTCTTATAAAAATCCAGAATTTAATTTAGAGTTATCATATATAATTAATGTTTTTTATATATTATTGATTTCATTTAGACACCATAGAACTTTTAACTACAATTGTTAATATCAAAATATCTCTAGTTACATGAAGGAATACTTACAAATTATTGTATTGTATTGTGCAGTCTGTGTCTGTTGTGTAACAAACCAATGGTGAGTTGGTGAACTTAATCTCCTTGTCACTGCCTTCATTCAGAAACTCATCCTCTCATTAGGATTATGGTATTTATCTCCTACTCAATATTTCTCCCTTATTCTGAATTTCATTATTTTTTCATTAGAATTTCTAGTTAAACAATCTTACGTACCTTTAACATTTTGAAATAAGTGATTGCAGAGATATTTTTCCAGATTTATAATTTTAAAAACTCAAAGCAATGTTTAGTGAGTTATTTTCTCAGGAATAATAGTATGTTATAGGTAAAACCTAAGATTTCCCCTGGCCAATTTTCATCCCTTCACCCTGGACTTTCTGGAGAAAGAGTAGTAAAAGGAGATGGTGCATACTGTTCAGGTAAAATAGGTTATTCTCATAGCCATCCAGGAAAAACAGACTTACGTAGCAAGCAGTTCACTAGACTCCAATAGCCTTAAATCTCTCCTATAGTCCAAAAACTTACTACATTTTCCCACTTCAGGGCTTGGTTTTATCTGAATAATACTATATTCCTTTTTTACTCATACAAATAGCTCAATTTGATTTGAGATTCCTTTAAAAATAACATAACATCTAAAATGGCTTCCTCCGCTCATCATCTCTGTGTCAAATGTGCCCTATGATTATACCTGGTTCAGAGAACCTGCCGAACTTTTTTTGGAGTTGCCTATTTTTGTACAGCCTGTATTTCAGATCCCTAAAGGACTTAAGACCAAATCTGTTTCAAGTTTGTAGCTTCTGAATGCAGCCCCATGGTAGCCTTTAGCTTTGCCTTGAGTTTTTGGGGGTGTGTGGGGAGCAGTTAAAGCAAAAGAGGAGAAATGGAGAAATATATAATAAGGGCTGATAGGACACTGCCCTGTGGTGTAGCAAGCAAAGCAGCTGCCTGCAGTGCCAACATCCACAATATTCACTGGTTCAACTCCCATCTGCTCCACTTCTTCTCTCTTTTTTTTTTTTTTGTATTATATATATATATTTTTTTTTGACAGGCAGAGTGGACAGTGAGAGAGAGAGAGACAGGTCTTCCTTTGCTGTTGGTTCACCCTCCAATCAATGGCTGCCGTGGCCGGCGCGCTGATCCAAGGCAGGAGCCAGGTGCTTCTCCTGGTCTCCTGTGGGGTGCAGGGCCCAAGCACTTGGGCCATCCTCCACTGCACTCCCTGGCCACAGCAGAGAGCTGGCCTGGAAGAGGGGCAACCAGGACAGAATCCAGCACCCCGACCAGGACTAGAACCTGGTGTGCTGGTGCCGCAGGCGGAGAATTAGCCTATTGAGCCGCAGCGCCAGCCCTCATCTGCTCCACTTCTGATCCAGCTCCCTGCTATGGCCTGAGAAAGATGGCACAACTCCCTGAACCCGCATGGGAGACCCAGAAGACGCTTCTGGCTCTTGGCTTCGGATTAGCTGGTGCAGCCAACTGGGGAGTGATCCAGCGAATGGAAGAGTGCTCTCTCTCTGTCTCTCTCTCTCTCTCTCTCTCTCTCTCTCTGCCTCTGCCTCTCTGTAATTCTGCCTTTCAAATCAAATGATTTTTTTAAATGGAAGGGATAATAATGATAATGAAACAGAAAGAAGCTCTAACCTAGAATGTAATTTACTTAAATTTGAAAAAAACATTTTAGATGAAAAATTGAAGCAGCATGTATTCCACAATTTGTAAGGTCAGAATATGCTCACAAGTGCTCTCTTTATAAATAATTTAGTATCTTTCTTGGTATAACTCATTTGTTCAAAAATTAGCTAAATTTTCAATCCTAGGTAAATGTTCTATTTTATGAAACAATAATTGTTTTCACAAAAAATATCTAGAATATAAAAATATCAAAAGAAGACATATGGACAAGTCTTAAAATTTAGCTAATAGAGTACCTAAAATGTAATGTATAGAAGTGATATTGACACTTTGAGATGTGATGATTTTGAACAGCCCTCATCTTGACTGTTGAGGAACAGATTTCTTTATTTTTCCATATTATTTATTGAACTCTTTACTTAGTGTAGGGTTAATCTTATGAGTATAAAGATAATTGAAAATAGATCTTTGTGTAAAATAAGAATGACAATGGGAGAAGGAAGAGGAAGAAGGGTATAGGTGCAGGTGGGAGGATTGGTAGTGTAGAAAGAATTACTATGTTTCTAAATCTGTATATATGAAATGCATGAAGTTTGCATACCAAATAAAAGAGTTCTTGGTAAAAAAAATTAACTATCTCTCAATCTAGAAAAAGTAATCAGAGGACTTGTTAGAAAAGTGATTAATTCTTCGTTTAAAGATACATTGAGCCTGTGATTCTACAGTAAATTAAAAGGTAGGAAAGAGAGAGAGAGGAAGGGAAGGAGGGAAGAAAAACTTGTAATATTCTTGGAATTGTATCTATGAAATCAATTATTCTTTATATATTGATAAATTAAAAAGTAATAAAATATAAAATCAAAATCAAAAAGAAAAATGATTAATTATTAATTTGATTAGCCACTAATCTGGCATATTTTAAGCAGTAATATTTGTGGTATTGCTTTGACCTGATAATAAAAAAGGAAAGTTTTGCAATTATTAGCATGAATTTCAATGTTGTATGAAATCTAGTTGGATAAATATGACTGTGTATCAATGTATTTCAATCATAGTGCCATTACCTATTTCAAAAAGATAACTTTGAGTTATTTATTTGGTAGTACTTTGAATTAGGATAAATAGTGAAAGAAAGGAATGAGGGATTTTAAGCAACTAATTAAAACAAGAAATTTAATTTAAAGTATAGGTATATGTGATTTTGTGATACAGGCATTATTTTTGCATTTATGGAAATCACCTCACCACCACTAAATATGTCCTGTAAGATATAAGTTGAACAATGATATGTGTATTAAATCTCAATCAGTCTGGAAGTTGATTTACTGAATTGCCAAGACTGCGTCATTTCCTAGGGCTACATCAGTGTTAAGAGGACACTTGGTAAAAGAACCATGTGAGTGCTTTTTGACCAAGCTTTCCTACCTTTAGAATGGTATCCATTCTTGTTAGTTATGGCATCATTGGTTATAAATTGAATAAATGTAACATCAGCAGAAAGAACTAATCCAGATCAGAAATTTAATTAAAATATGCCTCAGAAAGGGCATATTCAGTGGCTTTTAGATGGCAAAACCAGAAAGGGTATGTATTAAATTCTAGGAAAGGAAAGCAGCAAAATATGGTAACTGAGCTTACTATTTATGTAACAATTCTGAAATTGTAACATTTATTTATTAGTCATGTGTCTTTGTGTGTCATACAGAAATACAACTGGATTCTTTTGAAGTAGTGGCAGTTAAAAATGATCTAATCTTTGCGAAGATCTCATTAAAGTAGTTTATAATACATTAAAGACTTCAAATGAAAAAGTCTCCACACAAAGAATATTTTATGTCTCAGATGGAAGTTTTCATATTTCCTTCCAATTTAATAAAGAACAAGTTTATGACTTAAGCCATATTGAGTCAAGTAGTGGAAAAATCATCTGTCTTCAGTTTGACTTTGAGTACATTTCATATTAATTATTCAAATGTTAGGGCAGAGAAATATGCTTCAAAAGCTTGCAAGTACCTCAGTCACTTTAGAATGTTTTTGTCCATTTGATATCAAGCAAGTGCTTCAGCACTCTAAGATATGGAAGTGGACATTTGTATTAGTGGGAAAAGTTTGATAATTCCCAAAAATGGAGAATTTATTGCACTAGTTGGTTAGTTTTAAATGGTGTAATCCTAAGAGTTTATCTGCTAAGAGTTGGGAGCATTCATTTCATACATGCAATTGCAATCACCATTAATCCATTGAGAGGTAGTGATCAGTGCTGACATTTGAGTGCTGAAATGTAACATGCTTCAGATAAGCACTTTAAATGTATTATCTTCTGTAATTTCACAATAATCTCAACAGGAGTGAGTACTTTTAATGGCTACTTAAATGGAGACAAAGGCTAAGTTGCATTCCATATTTACTTAGGTGTAAAAATGTAGGCTGACTATGAAACTAGCTCCAAACACTATACCAGTAATTTACTTAGCAGCAATGAGAAAAGTAATGAATGCAGCATTCTCTTTTCCTCAGGGAGTGGATTCCAAGTCAATCTTAGTAATGGCGTTCCTATTTTATTTATCGCACCACAATTGTATGGACACAGACTCTTAAAGGAGATGATTACGATATAGGCTTCAGTTGAGTTCAGCTAGAAGAAGATGGAAACTGTGTATCAAAAGGCTCTTGGCCTATTCTGTTTGGCCTCAGAAAATAAAATCTTTTAGCGTAGTCACACATGACAATCATGCTATGTGTGATAGGTAATTATTACTAATGAAAGAGATGTATTTATGTTTTCCTATAACTAGTCCAATCTGAGAAATGTTAGTAACAACTGAATGAATAGTTATGAGAAAATGCAAATAATCCTGGGGTGCAGAAGTTAAGAAAGTAAATGCAAATGGCATAAAGAAGACTGAGAGAGTTTGTGATAACTACGTAAGGGTAAGAGAAACCAACCACCTCCAGGGGAAAGATAACATTAGGTAATTAGAGGATCAAAAATTTTCTTTGTTCTTCAGACTCCACGTTGCCACACGTAAGAACAAATCCCTTCAGTGAATACAGAATCTGTTCACTTTTTCAGTCGTGGGAAGGTAATATAGAGCTAAATGAATGAAATAATACATGATGCTTGACAGCTTATTGAATATTTGCATATAGCCCCACAGTGGCAAAGAAGCCAGTTGCTTCCTTTACTTCAGAGAAATTAAAATAATATAAACTCTTTGGGGTTCATTTGGACAGATCGTTTTACTGAGTGAGTACTTGCCCTTTTGCCAGTGAGTGCTATTTCATATACTAAATAGCTATCCTTTCTTCTCTAAGTGGTCGAAGGGCCTTTCAGAAACCTCTAGCTCAGACTCCCTAACACTGTAAAAACCATAAAAATACTACATAATCTATTAGCCACAGAATCTACCCAGAATCTATTAACTACAGAATTTGTAAAACTAGACTTGTTTAGCACTTTGGAAGTATAAAATTTCAGTCATGATCTGTCGAATTTTCTTGTGATTGAAGATTTTGGATTCTTGAAGTCATCTAGGATTTTGGTTAAAGGAAAAAAGAAGTTTGACACGGGCAAGGCAGCTAGGTCTAAGACTAGTTTCAAAATCTATCCTTATTTTAAAGATTTAGAAATCATCTGTGGTCTCATAATATTTTGTCTCCCTAACCTTCAAGATGCTCAATATTAGTTGATGATGCTCTGAATTGCACGAAGACCCCGAGATTCAGTACTAGTGGAAAGATAATTTTAAAGCACATTTTCTTTCTTTCTTTCTTTCTTTCTTTCTTTCTTTCTTTCTTTCTTTCTTTCTTTCTTTCAGTGTAAGCAGTTTATTTGGGAAGTGAGATTACTGGTACGGTGAAAGCAGCAAAACTGAGTTATTCCCGGAGAGGTAGCATCTACTACCACGCAAGTCCTTGGGGTTAAATACCACCACGGAATTCTGAGGTACAGTGTAGAAAATATACATCAGAATCATCTTGTCAAGGGTTGAAAGTGCTAGAGTTTTTCATCTACCAACTATTCTGACTCATTCATTTGTTAAAGGCTCTGGACAGAAGATCATGTCCATTAGAAGCCAGAGGGCACTGAATTGGTAAGCCTTGAAGGGCACACACAGGCACTGAGAGTATCTCAATGGCTGAGCAGCTTCTACTTCTCATGCATGAAATTTGTACCAATGAGGGCTTACTAAGTGTTGATTGTATGATTATGGATGAATCTAAACATGCATACCAAACTTGGGGTTAGGGTAGGCTTAAAACTGCTTCAGTAAATTTAATCATTTGTTCAAAAGGAACAAATTACCTGATGCCTTTAATAGAAGAGGAAGAAGATGAAAAGTTAATGAAAACAAATAAATAGAGATTTAACTCCTCACACTTCTCTAAGTCAAGGTCGTGTATTCCGTCTCTCCACCCATCAGGCCCCTCCTCCCGGTCATGTGAAATGTGACGTGTGAGATTATATTACACATGAGCGATGAGAGATGGCAGTTAATGGATGAAGAAAGAAATGATGCAAAGTTGATCAGGGCTTGTGTTTCAAGAATTTTGCACATCTGAGTGTCCAAATGGGTTCTCAGGAAGTAGTTCCTGAGACAGAGTTTATAATGACAGTTTGTCTCAGAAGTACCCTTGAGATGAACAACTGTGGAGGGAGAAATGCTTTTACCCTAGTGTTTAAAACACCCACATCCCATATCGGAATGCCTTGGTGCAAGTCCCTGCTCTATTCTTTTTTTTTAACTTTTATTTAATGAATATAAATTTCCAAAGTACAGCTTATGGATTACAATGGCTTCCCCCCCATAACGTCCCTCCCACCCGCAACCCTCCCCTTTCCCACTCCCTCTCCCCTTCCATTCACATCAAGATTCATTTTCGATTCTCTTTATATACAGAAGATCAGTTTAGCATACATTAAGTAAAGATTTCAACAGTTTGCTCCCACACAGAAACATAAAGTGAAAAATACTGTTTTGAGTACTAGTTATAGCATTAAATCACAGTGTACAGCACACTAAGGACAGAGATCCTACATGAGGAGTAAGTGCACAGTGACTCCTGTTGTTTAAAGCACATTTTCTAAAAGGATCTTACACATTTCCGGGGGCAAATGTAACACATGACATTCACTAAGTTGTCATAAATGTATTAAATTTAAAATCACAAAATGTTGGTGTGAAAATGGATTTCAAGAGAGGGAAGGAGAAAGAAAAGAGAGGGAGAGACAGAGGGAGACAGAGGAAGGTGAGGAAAGCTGTTTTTAAGATCACAGGACCAATGGGTTAAAAAGAAATGATGAAAATGCCATGAATGGCTCATATATCCCCTTGATTCTTATTTAGATGCACATATAAGCAAATTCTTAACTGTGTTCCTTACTATGTCAATTCTTTAAATATCAAGGGGCTGACTCTGTGGCATAGGGGCTAAAGCTGCTGCCTGCAGTGCCAGCATCCCATATGGATCCCAGTTCTAGTCCTGGCTGCTCCACTTCTGTTCCAGCTATCTGCTGTGGCCTGGGAAAGCAGTAGAAGATGGCCCAAGTCCTTTGGCCCCTGCACTCACATGGGAAGACCCACAGCTCCTGGCTTTGGTCCGTTGTAGCTCTGGTTGTAATGGCCAACTGGGGACTGAACCAGCAAATAGAAGACCTCTCTTTCTCTCTGCCTTTCCTTTCTCTGTGTAATTGTGACTTTCCAATTAATTAATTAATTAATATTTAAAAAATCAAATGTGTTTCATGAATTGGGTAATTATGTCCCTTCGAGATATTTAAAATGTCTATTAGAATATTAGAATTTCTGATGTATTTTACAGAGGTCCAATTAAACTGAAATCTATATTTTTCTATTGGAAAATAGAATACCCCATTTTTTCAATCATTTCTTCTGCTTATGTATGTAAGAACAAATTCAGATCCATATATTTCTATTCATTTATGTATTTAGACTGGAGAATTACTAGCATTTTGAGATAATCAGTGTTCCATAGAATACTGAGTGGTAAATGATGAATTCTGTAAACCACGCTGTCAACAACAATACAACCAATAGCCAGTAGGAGGAAATTACATTAAAACTGACCCTTAACTATAATTATTTTCTAAAGTTCAAACTGGTTAACATTAGTATAAATTATACACTCAGCATCCAGATTTTATGGATTGTAGATACTAGGATCAAAACATAATTTCCTGGGTCAGTCCATGATAAATTCATGGAAAGGTCAACAGCATAAAATTGACTTCATCTTCACCATGCACTTATTGAGTCTATGAGCACAAATATATATCCACCACCATCTCTTGTAGTATTTAGTCCTCTTGCAGTATTTAGTCCTAAAGGTAATGTTTTCTCTTTGTTTTCCTCAGCCTCATATATTGTTTCCTTTGTTATGCTTTACTTTGCTTTAACTTGTCATTTTTTCAATGAGAATCTTCCTTTCCTCTTTTTTTCCTTAAAATTACAGCATATTAACTCTTTTTTTTAACTTCTAAGAGTCCAAGTCTAAGAGGAAGCAGATTTGACTTTCATTTCCCATGTCTCTTGTTTTGGTATATTTTATGCATATGCTTCCTTCAGAAAAGCACCTCATTGTACCCATTCTTGCATTTCCCTCACCTTACTTTTATTTCTTTTAGAGCTTATGCAATTTATTTTTAAAAAGTCTGATGGATTTTTTTGTTTATTTTGTAAATACCAATCTCATTTCTCACAAACCAAGAGGTCAATTTAGCTAGCATGTGATGAGGATCACGCTTCAAAGACAGCAAAATCCTTCTGAACTGTTGTTTCTTGAAACAAACTAAAAATACAGTCACCCAAATAGGAGAAAAAGGGGGAAAAAAGCTCTGGTAAAATCCAACTAATGATCTTATCTTCCAGCAAGTTCCTAAATGCTTTAAAAAGTTACAACCTTAATGAGAAAACTAGTTGCTCATTCTTACTCTTCTTGTGAATATCTGATATATTCATGTATTAGTGAACATGTGGTGATGGAAAGTTATTTTTGTTCTCCAGATATATGATGTGAATGTCTGTTAGCTAAGCTGCTTTTAATTGCAAGGAAAAAAATGACTCTAGTGCTTGGAGATCAAAAATGTAAATAAGAAGGTAGAAGTAGGGGGGGTTGCTTCTTGTGATGACGTTCATAGTCATCAGATTTTGGTGATGTTTCTCTGTGGTTCTATCAGTCTGCTTTTTTCTTTGGCACTACCATCAGCTTCCCAGGCAATGTCTGCCACCTCACAGGAAATAGGAGGAGAGGGGTTTCCTTTAACTCACAGATCAAAACAATTAAATTCTTAAGTATTATCATCATACACATGCATCCGCCCACACACAAACTACATGGTATTATATGAAGGAATGAATATGTTAACTGTGGTAACCACTTCCAAGGTGTGTGTGTATCCAAACATGCTTTACACCTTAAATGTGCATATATGTATCTATAAATTACATTTGTTTATTATGCTTCAATAAATATAGAAAATAACTTTGGAAAAATAGATAAAATTAGATGTAAAATATAAAACTATTAAAATAACAATTAAATAACTTTAAAAAGAGTGAAGTCCTGGCTTGGAAAGGACTGATCTCTGGAGTTAAAGGACAGGGCTGCTACACGATAGCAAGCAGGTAAAACAGGTCTTTAAGGTATGGGATCTCAGTATGCCTCTGATGTTGAAGGGTGATAAGATCCTGGTTTCTTTTATTCATCCGTTCATTTATTCATACAGGTTATATTTATCAAGTGTTTGCTTTTTTACCTGACAAGACTATGAAGATAAAACAGTGACAAACGATAGATGCAACTGTGTATTATTTTCAACAAAATGACCTGGTAGGACCTTTCTAAGATGCGCTACATAAAAAGGGATATAAATTATAAAGAAAGAATCCTGAGCAGACAGTAAAGGACTGAGGCAAGTATGAACTTTGCCTGGTTTGAATTTCAGCAGCATGAGAGTGACTGCTACACAGTAAAAGACGGTAAGGACTGAGACGAGGGAAGGAGCCAGTTTGCTTGGCAAGGTGTAATGAAGAATTTTAAGCAGAATATAATTTGCTTTTATTAAAATTTTGAAAAACTGTTTCTTACAATGTTGGGAAAATTCAGTGTAGAGGATAATGAGTGAAAATTAAAAGGTCTTTTGGGAGGCTTTTGCATGGTTACAGTAATGTGTAACATGTGAAGGCAATGAGAACCAGTAGAAATTAGAATATACTTCAAGCGATAATACATCCAGTACATCTTGAGGAGGTTGTATAGTGAATATATTTCACAGGAAAGATTACCCTGAATAGTCCTATAACATGTCACCTACTTTTAGCAGATATGAGACAAATGCAAAATCTCTTTTTGTATTACACTGCCTAATTCTAAAATTTCATTTTAGCAAGTATCCAATAAATATTATTTCCAAACTGTATTCTTATTGAAGCATTCACACTACAGTATCCACCTAACATAGATTCAAACTGCTGCCTCACTTAGCAGCTGAAAAACTTTGGGTTAATTTTATTACTGTGATTATTCAATTCCCTCATGAATAGAGTCGAGATAGTATCATGTAACTCAATGGATTTTCTCAAGCAGAATGTGAGATTATGAATATGAAGCCTGGAGTACACTTCACAGCATTCATTGGCAACTCTGTAGGTACTAATTTATGTTCTACTATATTCTGAGTAATTATTTTTATTCTTTAGATGTCATGAGAAATCTCACTGTGCACAGTGTGAGTCATTACACAGGTTTTATGTACAGTTGTTTTTTAGGGAGAAGGTTGCCTTGATGGCATATCCAGGGGTCCAATAATTTTCTAGCAACTGCAGGAGGCTCTTGAAATAAGACGTGATCATGCCATGGAGATGAATTTTTAAAAAAGTCTTCTTGTGCTGGGAATGTGTCCATTCTAGGCATAGATAATTTTCCTTTGGCAGAGGGCCTGAATGTTTACTGGCTTTTCTTTCTATTCTCTGAAAAAGAGAATAATGTTCCCAGGAAAATTCTAAGTTCCCAGAGCTATCCATCAAGAAGATCTTTGAGTAGACAAACTTCATTATAATTTAACCCGGCATTCTGTGACTGTCAGCTATCACTGAACAAAATCACTTTTTTCCATTACCTTCTTTTAAAGCTGTAAGTTTTAGGCAAATTTTTGTATGATGATATATGTCTTTGAAAAGGAATTATTGCTCATTTGTATGAGATGACAGGTTGAATCAAGTTTAGCCCCTGACAAATGCCTTGAAGTGTATTTGTTATTATTTTTGTATCTGTAAATTGCATCATTTTCAATGTGTAAAGACAAGGCATAGCCCTACCCCCAAATTACTAAGTAGGTATAAGATAATGAGAATACCAATCTAACAACAGAAGTTCATGCTAATATATGAATGATGTGTATTTTTTACTTTGATAACTTTGGTACTTCCTGTTCTATTAGATACCTGCTTCATTAATCCTTACCTGGTGAAACTCAGCCTAAAGCTACTTGCATACAAACTTCCTTATTCCCAATTGATATTCCTTCTTGATTTGATCTCACTTGGACTTAAACTCAGTTGGAAACTATTTCTTAGCTATTCCTGATTGTTCTCCATCCTTTTGTTTTCTCTCACTCTGGACTGAGGTTCCTGATTCACAGATACATTTGGTGGCTGCTTATGGCTACCAACAGTCAAGCTTTCCTACAATGATGTTCAAAAAGGCTTTAGCCTTTCTTTCAATTGTTGTCTTCCACTCATTTCTAGAGTTCGTCACTTACCTATAGTTTAAGTTCAAGTAACCAATGACCCTCTTCTTCTCTAAGCTCAATTTCATAACCAATTCTCAAGAGGCACCCATTTTATTTCATCTACCATTAAAGATCACTGGGGAGTTTACCAATTAGTATGAAGGAAAAAAAAAAAGAAGTAAAGAACAAAAACAAATAAACACGCAAATAAGAAAAACATTGTTTCCTGACAGTCAAGGTAAGGGTTATTCATACTTTCTGCTTGGTATAGGGTTAATCTTATGAACATAAAAATTAACTGAAAATTGATCTCTGTAAAAATAAGAATGAAATAGAAGAGGGAGAAGGAAGAAAGGAGAGTACGGACGGGAGGTGGGTAGAGGGAGAAGAAGCATCGTGGTCCCAAATCTGTATATATTAAATGCATGAAGTTGTTTTTCTTAAAAAAAAAAATAAATAAATAAATAAAAAAGATCACTGGGGAACTTTAAACTAGCAACTACTATTTTTGAAATTTTTAAGGTCCTTAAATTGTTATCCTACTCCAACAGGTGACTTCCACAGTTTGCTAGCAGAGGAGAGTGCCAGCAAGGGACTATTTGTTTGTGGCTAGAAGAACTGAATAAGATATTTTCATTGGGTCTTAACTGCCAAGCAAAAGTACACCTCCATTCTATTTTCCCATGGGAGCTTATCATTGAAAGCTAGATTTATCAGCATAATACTGACATTATTTGATCTCTAATTGGCTGATATGTACTGCTGGAGATGCTGACTATGCAAGGAGTAGTCATGATGATGGCAATAAGGTTCAGTTACCTCTACGACATCAGTCTTGCACCCTGAGTCTGGAGATGTACTCAGGCACATTTATGTGGGAAAATGAAAAAAAAAATTCTTATAAATTTTATCAGAAGCTGATTCTACTAGCAGTGATTCTGATACCTATCTTTTGTCCCTTTTCTGCACTTAGTATTTTAACCTGTGCATTTAACAGCTAATTTTTGACTACTTTGTGCCAAGCACACTTCTAGGTGTTGCAGTTATGGTCAGAGACAGATTTAATGGAGGAGCTCATAGAATTACGGTTTCCAGGACTCCCACCCTCCCTTACATGAGACTTCTTGTAAGGAGCTTCAACAGATGTAATTGTGTTTCTATACAATTTTCAGAAAGAGAAAATAACCATAATCAGTTAAAACAATTTTCTCGTTTGATTTTTACATCCTCTTCATTGTGTTTTTCCCTCTATCAGTGTCTGGAGGCAAAATGAGCATTTTGGAGAATTGAGTAAATTGATTTGAGGAGGTCCTTTTTGTTTGGAACTAATGAAAATATTTTTTTTTTGCAATCAGTAAAAAGTTCCATATAGAGTTATTACTAGTCCTATGGGAACCAGATAGTACGCAGTTATATTTTGATCACTGATAGAGGATTATATTCAGCTTCCTCTTAGGTGATGCAGCTATTGGGAGATGTAAGTAATCATCCATCAGGGCAGGAGAAGATATTACAGTGAGGCTGCAAGAGATATTTGTTGCCAAGGATACTGTGGTCAAATGAAAGTGGGAGTTAGTAAGAAAATTGTACAGAGAAACTGTCTGTGATTTAGGGTGAATGAAATAGAGATGACTTTATAAGTTAATAGTTTCCATAATTGACTAAATAAAGGTTTGTTATAACTGACAGGTAACTTTAAGTAGCACAAGTTAAGGTAAAGGCATATTATGAAACCAGTGTCATCTGCTCTGGCAATATATATGGTCTTTGATGCTAGGTTGGGCAAGTTATACTCACCTGACATATACCTGGGTGATACTGAGGATTTTACAGACACAATTTTCATCTCTTATTAAGCTTTTGGTATGATAATTGCTGCTAGCTTTAATTAACACTCTGATTTTGTTAATATTGAATATTTGTTAATATTGAAAATAATATGTTTCCTCTATTTCACATTCTGCAGCCATCAGTTTGATTATGAACTTCAAAAACATCTCTTGGTTATACAGTGGCCTATATACGTGACCCTGTTTTTTTAATCCTAGTTTATACTCAGCATTGAATATAACTATGGGCTTCCAGTTTAAATATTTCCTCCTGCAATTCATATTCATATAAGGTAAATTGAAATAACAAATGAGCTTCCTGTAAATAATTTGTTAGCTATGGTTTGTCCTGGGCATATGTGTTGAGAGGCTGGAAAGCAACCTTTCAACTCTGTGAACAGATTTTTAGGAAATATTATTATACCAGAAACTAAAACTTACTATACAGGCATCATTCCTTGTACGGCATGATTTTTAGGAGATATTACTTTTTAATGGAGTGCCAAAAAGCAGTCTCTCTTCCCAAATATTCTATGACTTTATAGCTGGCAATAAAATGTACTAGATTGTTTTCCTGTTTTGATTTTCTGTGTTCTCATATTTGGAAAATTCCACCCAGTGCTTGCTTTGGCAGCACATATACTAATTTCACCCATAACCTTTTATAGCTAAACCTTTCTTTTCGATAATGACTCTTCCCCATACAGCAAAAGCAGTTTACTCATCATGAAGATTCTGTTTTGACAAACAAATTCCAGTTGAAATTTAGAGTTTTCTTCATTGATGATACCAGGCAAACAATGGCACCAAGCCACTACTAATCTCCAGAAAAGGATTTGAATCTGTGCATATTCTAAAATTCAACATAGAAGGCATCTATCTACTCTGATATTTAGACATACATGGACTACACTATTTGGATGTTAAATTGGAATATCTGGTATTATTTCATGGAGCTCATTAGCACTTTTTGGATTTTACCACCCAGTCCATCAAGATATCCTCCTTACTGTGAGAAATGTTAGGCCAAATAATAAAGGTCAGCAAATATTTTATTCAAAGGAGTCAAATACCAACACCAAACTCAAGGCAACATGTTGCTGAAAGATAATATAATAGCAAGAAGCAATAATTCAAACCATCCAGATTATTGGAGTTCATCACCAAATTACCAGAATCAGATTTGCATTTCCTTGATACTCTTAAAGATTTTATGCAAGAAATCCTTCTGGAGATTGCTTTATGTGACATCTCATCTCTTCTTTCTGGAGCATACTTGTTCTACAACTGTGTGAGCTCTGCTTACCCTGAAATTTCCCTCACTTCACAGGGTTTTTCTTAGTTGCAAAAATAGTAAAAACAGCCCTTACTTTTCTATTGAACTACTTGTCATTAAGTTCAAAGTACGATGCTCCCTTGTCCCCAGATATTGTGGCATTTTCATTTTTTCTCATACAGAGTGAAATAGTGCTACAATCAGGAAGTTAACATGAAGTCATGACCAATAAAACTTCAAACTCTAGAAAATGTTTACACTGCCTAAATTTTTTTTCTATTTTTCCTTAGATCTCAAAAATATATCTAAGAATCAGGCTTTCGCATACTTGTTACGTCTCTTAGTTATTTTCAGGATGAGAAGTTTCCATAGTCTTTCCTTAACTTTTTATGATCTTGATAACGTCTGAAGATTATAGACCAATAACTTTCTTCAATTGAGTTTATCTGATCTTTTTTCATAAGTAGATCCAGATTATGTGTCTTTGGTGTGTATTCTAGAGAGAATAGTGTGTATTTGCTTATTTATTTTGAAAGGCAGAGTTGCAGATAGAAAGGGAGACACAGAGATCTTCTGTCCACTGGTTTACTTCCCAACTAGCCACAACAGCTGGAGTTGGGCCAAACTGACAGGAGTCAAGAACTTCTTCCAGGTTTCCCAAGTGTGTGGGGGGGCCCAAGTACTTGCCCTATTTTCCACTCATTTCCTAGGTGCACCAAGAGGGAGCTGGATCAGAAGTAGAGCAGCCAGGAGTAGAACTGGGACTTAAACTAGGACTTAAACAGCTGTGCTACAGCCCCAGCCCTGATACTGTGTTTTTACTCATGCTAATATGTCAGGAACACAAGATATTAAATTGTCCCATTCTAATGATGGTTGATATCCTAAATGGGTAATAATTGCCAGACATTGCTTCTTAATAAAATTCTTTTGTTCTCTGTAATTAAAAATATTTGCTGGGGAGATGTTTTGAAACTAAGTATTCTGTTTTTCATCAAAATTTAAATTTATTCATCCATATATTATATTATTTGTCTGGAACTATTGATATCTCATGTTTAAAATGGTTCTCATTAACTAGTCTCTTGTTGATCTTTGTGCTCAAATTGTCTTTCCTTTATCTTTTTCAGACATAAATCTTTGAGCCCTTTCTCATTTTATCATAAGCAATTCCAGTTTTATCTTCAAATTTATTTGCCCTGTCCTTGAACTCGTTCATCCCTGTTAGGAGTCCCTCCCTGGTTTCTAGGAAAAAAGAGAATGAAACACAGAAACTAAAACATGGGAGGTAAACATATATGTAATTGTTAGTATCAGTTGATACTTCTAAACTCATTCAAATATCATTCTCTTCACCTTTAATCACTCTTTTGCTTGCAACTCCATTATTTAATATCCACTCCATTACTCTTAACGCATTTACTTATTTACTTAACTAATTTCCTTATTATCACACCACTCACTCGTCTGTGTACATGTTCTCTTCACTCTGCTTTAGCTGACAGTCTGTGCCGAGCTTCAACTACCCACTTGGTGCAATGCCTCTTCTGTTACTCCTTAACTCTTTTCAAAGAACCTTCACAGCATAGAAGCCCTGGTCACCCAACCAGTGGCTTTCTCCATCTCGTATGGGTCATCAGACCTACCTCACTACACTCAGTATTTCATATTGAACTGCCCTTCTTACGTTGCTCCCCACTTTGACTGTGACAATCTTCCTCTTCCCCCCCTGCTTTGATACCTGGATTTGGCCAGTGTGGCTTCTTTCACATAGTGAAAACCAACTTCATAATTTTAGGACTAAAGGGCTCAGGAAGAGAAAGGAAGAGTTGAAAATGGCAGCAAAGAGAAGGGAAGAAGTGCAACAGGAAGAAGGGAGAGGACAATTCTTATGATTTCAACAGATGCTGATATTGCTGTAATAACTCTATTGTTTTATGGGACTCTTCTTAAATTTTATCTTCCTTAAGTCTGTCCTCCTTAAATGATTGTTGTATAAAATTGAAGGACAACTATGTGGTCACTTCTTGAGCAGAATTTTTTAATAAAATTCTCAGTCATGAAATTGAGTAATTGGAAAATTGTAAGTATTTTATTATGTAAAGAGTTATTCCTATTTTCCACTCTTTGATTCCTTGATTGTTTTCTCTATTTGAAAAAAAATTGCATACTGAGGAAATAATTCTTAAGAGATAGGTATCAAAACACATCTAATATTGATATTTCTGCTTATTTATAAGTCAAAGTGTGAAGTAGATGAAAATCTGTAATTTTAATTTACCTGCTTACCAGCTTCATGCTTTCTCTGTCTCTTCTTTTTATTACTCCATATCTTGTAGGCTTTTCTGAAATCATATCTCATCCATTAATATATAGTTGCAATTCTGTACACACTTAATAATATCTACCTATTCACTCTAGGATAATTTGTGTGTTCTCCATCAGAAATGTAATGACAGCAATGAATGCAATTAAAATTTTTCTATTAGTTACTTTAAAAATATAAAAAGAAACATGTAAACTTGAGTTTAAAAATATATGTTAATATATACAATTATTATTTTAACACGTAAACATTGAAAATTAAGTTAGATGTTTTGGACTCCTTTTATACTAAAACTTTCTTGATCACTTTATGGTTTTAACTTATAGAAAATCCAAATTTGGATTCTAAATTTTCATTAGAGATACTCAATTTATATTGATATTCCATAAAATTACCAGTTGGAAAATCACATTTATAATCACGAATTGTTTCAAACATACTTAAAAATTTCTCAATATTTGACTTAAGTTTCATATATAAAATTATAATTAAATTGTAATAAATTTTGAGTTGCTCAGTTATGCCAGTCACATTTTAATTGCTCAATGCTGCATGTGGCTAGTGTATTAAACAGTGCAAGCATAGTCACTTAGAAAGTAGAAGTCTCTAACTTACAGCATACTGTTGATTTTGATAGACAAGGGAAGGTCTCACTAACTTCAAAGTGATAAAGTCAATCTGATCTGGTGGCAGATTAGATCAGGAATTATCACAGTGTGAGAGGAAATTCGTAATAATTTGCATTACTCACCTAATATAATTCTAAACAATGTCTCTCCAGCTTCAGAACTTTTCTAGGAGTGAAGTCAGTGTTTAGCTTGGCTGATAAGATGCCAGTGTTCTGTATCAGTGTTTGGATACAATTGCTGGCTCCAGCTCCCAGTTCTAGCAGACCCTGAGAGGGGACAAGTGAAGACTTATACAACTGGGACTCCCATCAACATGTGAGGGATGTGGACTGAGTTCCTAGCTCCCTGCATTGGCTTGGCTGAGTCCTAGCTGGTGCAGGCCTTTAGGGAGTGAACCAGAGGAGAGTAGGAGATTTCTCTCTCTTCTCTTTCTTTCCTCATCTCTTTCTCTTCCTCTCCTTCCTCTTCTCCTTCCTCCTCCTCCTTCTCCCTCTTCTTCTCCATCTAGTCAAATAAATACATTAACAAATATTTTTTAAAAAGAGATTTTCTGGAGAGGCTACCTGAACACACATATTCCCTAGACTTACCACTGTTCCTTGAGAAACTGTAGTTTACAGTGGGTCTTAGAAAACTGCATTTTAGTTGATTCTGCCTCACATCTTTTTGACTAAACTTTGAGAAAGACTGCCCTCTAGAGCTTAACTCTATTATAACTTTTTAGTATAAAAATCTTTCCTGAGTTGAGTAAGTAATGTTAAGACAGATCACTGCCTTGCTTCCTTAGTGAGAAAAACCCGTAATCACCATGCAGACTGTAGAATCTTGTCAACATGTATGGATAAATATTGAGATTCTCAAATCATTAAAGACACAACAAATAATAAATTGCTTAAGCGACTGAATATAAACCATGAAATCTACTGCCTCCATCAGACTATCAGTATTCAAATAGTGGCTATGCTTCTATTCAAGGATATATTTGTAGCCTGCCAACAAGATAAGCAGAGTTCTTAATATAATTTAGAAGTAATTCATTCACTGAGACAAAATTATTGTTATCATGTGTGTTCTGCTTTTACACTGTTTTGTTTTGTAAAACCTTGTAAGCTTGTCTTGTAGGCACAAACTTTTATTGTGTAATTTAATATATAGTTTTCTATTTTTCAACACACGCTGTTTCTTTCTGAGTCACCATTTAAACTTTGGCCTCATTAAAATTAAGAAAATAACAAGACACACTAAAGGAAAAGAAAAACAAGCTTTGTTCAGATTTTCTTACAGACTTCTTCATCTAAAAAAGCGTTTGTGCCAAGTTTGCTTGATTGTAATTTAAAAGGAAAAGTAAATATATGAAGAAAAAATGAAGTAAAAGATGTGCTGTCATGTATGTCAGAGAAATACATTCGACATTCCCAGGGAGGTTTTTCTGCAGCTGTCTATCCATAGCTGGCAACCTTAGTGTCAGAGAAACATCCAGTAGTATCAGTAGACATCTCTTCACTGTGACATTCTGTCACGGACTTCCTTAACAACAGACTCTTGCCTCTCATCAAAATAAAGTGGTACACTGAAGATGAAATCTGCCTTGCTCCATAGTGGATTTTTCTGAAAGGGAAAATGTTGTGTGACAAAAGCCTCTGTTTGCTATGGTGGGATTGAACTAGAGACCTCACAAGTCTCTGAATTGGACAAATCACTGCTACAAGAAATGTGCTATAGATGTGCCAAGAGCTTTAGAAAATTACCTTCACTTGCCAGTTGGGTGGACAGATTTGTCCCAAATAGAATGAATTACAAGCTGGGGTGGCCTTCATGGTTGATATTTAAACAGATTCTTTTGGGGCACATCCTTGAGGGATGCGTGTGACTATTTTTTGTATGGCTGGAAACACTCCTCCAACTTAACACATATATCAAAGATATAGTTCAGCTCCTCCCCCCTTTCTCTCCAGTCTTGTTGAGGCAGTTATTGCAGGTCCTCCCTAGGTTGTTACCCTGAATTGAGAATAAGCGTATTTCACTGCTGTAAACATACCTACAGATTGAACTATGCCTACAGCACAGGAAGACACCCCAATTGTTCTTGACTAAAAATCACACAGAGAATGAACTTTCTTCAGAGTCCTCAGGACAGGGGAAATAAAAAAGTATATGAAATCAACTTCTTATTTAATTTTAGGAATATGAAAAATAAACGCTCTGACAGTGACCAAGGCTTAAATTTATTCTTGGAATTTATATAGCTATAAAGGTATATAGATATATTCAAAATTCTATTCTATTTCCAAATTATTTCTTTTACCTCTTTAGACGATTGGAGAGGAAGAGTTGGACGCTGTTTCAGATTCCCTGTGAAAATAATTGCATTACCTCTATCCTCTATAACATATGGCACAGTTTTTCATTCTTCTTCCAAAATTAATACTTAGGCATTTATAACAAGTTTGTTCGTCACTTCTAAGAATTTCAAAGTTAAGAAGTCCTTCAAATATTGTTATATATAAATTTGGATGCCAGGGTAAGTCAACCCTATGTGAATTCTTCTGTCTAAATGCTGATTCTCAGTCTTGACCAATCCAGACCTATTGCCTCCTTCCATGTTTACTACTTTTTTACACTTTGTGAATTAAACCTTTTTAGACACATAAAGAAGACACATGCCTGTCTTTAAGAAGCTTATAGCCCAGTGGGGAAGCTAAATAGGAAAACAAAAAGTAATTACAATTTGTATACTAAGATAATTATTTATAATGAGATATGGGAGATTTGGGGTTGATTCCTAGGGATGGCTCAAATTAAGTAAATGTATATTTCCCCAAAGATCAAACAGAAAAGACATTCCCAGACAAAAGGAAAAGCAGGGCCAAAAAAGAGGTGACAGCTACCATGCATTTTAGGGAACATACATTAGAACACATTGCAAAAGGATCGGAAGGAATGAGATGCCCAAGCTGAAGGTAGGGGACACAATACAGAAAGCCATGATGCCCTTCTAAGTGAACTGTATTTTATCCTGCAGTAAGGGGATGTTACAAGTATTTTTAAAACTTTCATTAATATAAAGAGAACAGATGCCATTATTGTAACACGTATAATTCTAAGATGATAAGTGAAATGATAACTTGAAACAAGTAACACAGCAAGATTTTTTGAGAAAATTGTTCGGAAACCATAGTTATGACAACTACAACTACAAAAACTAGACTTCAGTTTCACAATCATGACATTTTTTAAGCTAATTAAAAAAAAAATCTTTTGGATCCAGTTCAGGGGTTGATATTAAAAATTCTTTACAAGTCAAGGATAGAAAAAAAAAAAAAACTTTCTCACCTAAAAAAGGGCAACCATAGAAAAATTCCAGATAATATTGTAACTAATATTGCAACTAAAACTGTGATTTAGAATGAAGCAATAGCATCTCACTAATTTTGTTTAGCAGTGTGCTGGCTCTCCTTGCCAATGAACTAAAGTCAGAAAAATAAAAGTCACATGGGAATAATTAAAGAATTTCTGTTTTAAGGCAACATGATCTTTCATATAGGCAATCATAGGACATTAAAAACTTTTAGAACTAACAAGTTTAACATGTTTATTATGCCAAAACACTAATATTAATCACACACAGTGTGCATATAAATGGAAAAATAAAATATTTTGATGTGTATTTTTTCTCCAAGTTTACCATGGACTCAACCTCAGAATTCTGATGAGATTTTTGTAGAAACTAATAAATTAATTTTAAATTTATTTGGAAATTTTAATGTCTTACATTAATTGAAACAATTTTGAAAATGAAGGAACAATTGTTTATGTTGCATAATTCCTGTATGTAGCATACAAAAAGTATAAAATGTATTTGTAAACTAATTTATACATTACATTTAGCAATGTTTTACTATTATGAAATCTGATATTTGCCACAGGTATGAAAAATGAATTGTGAGAATGGTAAGTAATTGTGCCAACCTTGTGGAACTGAGTGTGTAAAACTGCTGCCTGAGATGTTGGCAACCCATGTGGTGGCTGGTCTGTGTCCTGGCTGCTCCACTTTGATTCAGCAACCTGATTAAACAACTAGATAGACTTGGAAATGAATCTCCTTTTCAGAAATGTAATTTCTCCATTTTAATTTATTTAATAAGATTTTTACTGTGCATATCTGCTTGAAGTCTGATATTTTCAGACTGTAGTTTATTCAGGCAATTTTGTCAACGACTTGGAAATTCTCCAGAGAGCTGATAAAATACACTAATTAATAGTTGATATTAGCCTAACAGCAGCATCCAATGAAGGGAAATTGTTAAGTCTTCTAGATGAGGGTAACCAACATACTTAAAAGTAGATCTTCCTAAATTACCATCATCACGCTGCTAACTTTTCAAGAGGTTTCCTAAAACATCTCAGAAACAGTACTGCCTTTCAGTGTTATGGGTTTATTCACTTAAAAGCAAACAAAAGCTTAAGGAAAGGTTGACTCTAACTTGAAAGATTTGTTGATTCTGAATAGAAATCTGTCACTGGGGAAAACAGACATTATTTTCATTACTGATGTCAATGTTTTTAGCATGCTATCATTTGAAACATTTCTAATTGTATTTCACTTTATATTCATGTTCAGAACAATAACACAAGCGGACAAAGAGGTAAAAGGAATAGAATAAAACAGAAAGTCCCAGTAGATTTGCAAAGAGAAGCTCAAAGACATGAAAAAATAAAAGTAGAAACAAAAAGGAATAACAAAACATTAGATCAAATAAATGAGACATAAGAGATGATTTCTCAGAGAGGATTTGAAGCCATGAATGTGTGAGAAGCAAAATTCAGTGTGAAAGAAAGGGGAGCTGAAATGAGGGCTTCTGTAGAAACAAATAATTAGAGCTTGGGTTGGAAGAAAAAACACATGAGGTATCAGATTCGGAAACTTATTTGGGTCAAGGATATAGGAGTGGTAGTGAAATAAGGTCTTGAACTATTTTCTTTAGACTCACACTGCAATCGATATCATGGCTATCTCTGATATTTACATGGTTCAGATATTTTATTTCTTTGTTCTGCTAGTGATTAAGCATCTGATCAAATACTCTGGGAAAAAGTAGAGACTTCTATAAAAAAAAATGTCTAGAGTAAGTAAGGCACACAGAATTTACAATTTCCTCTGAATCCTTCAAGAAGGAACAAGTATGTGAGCATCGTTCACACTACAGTCACAATGGCTCTGTGTTTTCTGTGCCTCTCAGAAATTTAATACCACTATTGCTTTTAAATTAACAAATATTTGTTTATGATTCAACAGTGTATGTGAGTTTTTCCTCAAATATTTGCTATACAGTTCACAATAGGTCTAGTTGTCATTATCCTACTTATGTACATGAGGAAATGGTAGCTTGGGAAGATGAAGTCACCATTCTGTGATTATGCAGGTAGACAAGGTGAAAGCCATAGCCAAGCACAGTTGGGTTTACTTTGCTTACTTTAGAAACAAGACTCACTTCTTTCCAGAATTTCATGTTTTCCCATCCTTTGTTTAATGGCATGCTTCCTAGAATTGACCAAAACTGCTGCTCCAATTTTTCATTAAATATCATATGTAATTTCAGAAACATTAATTGATATTAAATTCTCCCAAACTACTAAAACATATAATTTTACTTAAGCGATTCTAAAATCATTCTGAAAAAAATCAAAATTTCTGTTTCACTAAAATAATTTTATGATAGTTCATGTATTTATTCTGCAGACTATGATATAAAAAACAAAGTTCTATGTGCATGGTTGGTGTGAGAAAAGCAGGGCTTATTCTCAACCAAATGTTCTAAGTGAATCCTTTAAAATAATAACATAGTCACATGTAAACGAGTATATGCCGAAGAATATTTTATAGTTAAAAAATATAGTTATTTAAAGTTAAAAATATTGCTTTGAGACTGAAAAATCCTCTGTATCCTTAATTTTCTATTTTGTTCCATAGGTTAATCATTTGGTAATACCCACAAACTTCTCTTTGCTATGAAAAGTCGATTTATAAAATTTAGTTCTTTTTAACATGAGAAACATGAGTAACCTATAATCTGTGCTGAATCCTCTCTGCAACAGCGATTTTTTCATGGTATGATCACCCAGTCCATGTTTTTGTCATTAACTTTTTGAGATAGTCCATTCCATGTTTGGTATGTTCTGAGAAAAAGAAAGTTCTTATACGGAACTTAAATCCACATGTCATTGCTTCTATCCACCTAGCTAGCCAGTTCTAATCTTCTGGTTAGTTACTGGTGTTTCTAACATCTCATTTTCTCATTTTTCTAATCCATCTTATCGTAGTAAATATCAGAGACAAAACAAATGATTTAACACAGGAAGTTTTATAGTGTTGTTAAAAAAGAGAAGTTTCATTTTAGCTTATTTACTTCAGAGAGTGAGAGAGAAGGAGAGAGAATGCCCACCTATCCACTGTTCACTCTCCAAATATCTGTGATAGCTTGGGCTTGCAGGATATGAAACAGGGAGGTAAGAATTCAATTCAGGTCTCCCTGGTGGGTGGGAGGGCCAAAATACTTGAACCATTGTTGCTGCCACCCAGAGTCTGCATAAGGGAAAAACAGGAGACATGAACGTGTGCTGGGAATCAAACCCAGACACTTAAATATGGGATGGGGGTATTTGAGCTATTAGACCAAAGGCCTACTCTAGCTTTTGTTTTGTTTGCTACTAGATCAGCTCTAATAATTCTCCCTGATACTTGTGCTAAGGCCACTGATGCCAAGGATTCTGATTCCAATGCTCTAAACACTTCATAAAAAGCCTGGGAATACCTCAGGACAACAGGATTTTGACTCCAAGTGGAATCATCATGTCTTGGAATGAGGCAGGCCTCATACCTCAGAAGGGAAAAACTGAGTGGCATGTCTAAGTTCATCAGTATTTTAGCTTCCTTCAAAAAAATGAGATGTAATTGAACATAAAGCAATCCATAGTTCTTTGTGTGTGTTTTTTTTTTTTTTTTTTAAGATTTATTTATTTATTTGAAAGTCAGAGTTACAGAGAGAGAGAGGGAGAGACAGAGAGAGATCTTCCATGTGCTGGTTTACTCCCCAAATGGCTGCAACTGCCAGAGCAAGGCCAGTTTGAAGCCAGGAGTCAGGAGCTTCCTCTGGACCTCCTCTGTGGGTGCAGGGGCCAAAGGATTTGGGTCATCCTCTGATGTTTTCCCAGGCACATTCCCAGGGAGCTGGATTGGAAATGGAGCAATTGGGACTCAAACCTGCATCCATATGAGATGCCAGCACTGTAGGCAGCAGCTTTACCCATTACACCACAACACCAGACCCCAGTATATGGTTCCTAAGGTACATATTTACAACAGTGTGCAGCTGTGTCATCAACATTCCAAAAATATAAAATGTTTTCCTAAATCAGGACTATGCCAATTTCCATTCTTTTGTCAATCCTATCAATTATTACCAATGAATCACTGACTAGCATTACAGACTGACTTTACCAGCTGTTCTTCACTGTAAGAAGTTTAATCATGCCACAATAGCTTCTCCTTATTTTCAAGAGGTAAGTTCTAAGATGGAAAGAAATTTTGGATATGGGTCTACATTTTGACTTCGGATGGAGCCTCAGGAATTATTTGGCTAATGTAGAATGCATTGCAGGCTTTTGACAAATGAAGTCTCTGTTAGTAGTTACTATGGGTAATATCAGTGATTGAAAATAATTAAAGTAGGTACTGCAGTTTCTGAGAAACCTACAGAGATGACATAAAAAACTTGCAGTTTCTAATAAAGGAAATGAGGAAAATTGGAAGGTATCTCTAGCAATTTTTGAGAAATAGTTTGTCTCCAATATTAGATATAGCTGAAAATTAATCCCTCAGCCAGAAAATTTACTTTTAGATTGGAGCAACAATTAAGAGCCCTATTTTTTACACTAAAGCAAAAATAGACTAGCCCACCACAAGCTCTTATAAAGAAAGTTTTTGAAAAAACTTTTATTCACATATGTTTGCATGATATCAATGGCTATTTTTTAATGAAGGACAGTGCACTTGTAATGGAGAACATATGAATAAAAAACTTAGAATCTTACTAGCTGGTCCTTTATAGAAAACCTTTGTCAACTTCTGCATGAAGACACTGGTAAGGTTGGAGTAAAGTCCTGACGTAGGGATTTAGAACATTTGGTTAGTATGCAAGGATGGGAATTTTGAATCCTCAATTCTGCATAAAGCTTCCTTGCTAGCAACAAAATACTCCTACAAAGGCCTAAAAGCCCATAGTGGTAGCTACATATAGCTAAGACTAGAAATGTATGGTTTGGATCAATAGTAGATTCCATATAAAGCAAAAGAGGTGGGATTTGGTCATTTTAGACGGATGATTCTGGAGAAAAATGCATGTAAAAGAGCTTTAAGGTTATAAGTAGAAAGGATTAACAAGATCAGGCTACATTCTTTATAAACTAACTTTATTATCTGAGAATATATTGTGTTACTTGAAAAATTGAAATCACAGTAACTACATCACTTCATCTCCATTATCCCATTATCTATTAACATGGCTTAATAGAGTTGTGTGATGGGCTACTTAGGCTCAGATGCAGTACCAACCAAGAAAAATATGCAGTGAATTTGACTGATATCCAAATACGTGATGCATTTGGTATGTCCAACATACCATGGAGTCTTCCTTATACTGCACATGTTAACACATGAAGAACTAGAATTGGGAAGAATTATCTCTGTTTCTCCTAATGGTCACTTAAGAAATTTTTGAGTACTCTAGTACTCTCTCCACGGGAGTACTATGTCCAGCATTGGATAGAGTCACAGTCTTGTGGGATCCTCAGCTCTGTAAATTAAGAAGCAGAAGATATGTTCATTTTCTATCCAGAATCATTGATATTTTGATTAAAGGGCAGACATTGGGTTTCTGAAAGACAATGAGATCAAAGAAAACACATCCTCATATTACTTACTCAATAGCACCATTCAAGGGAAAACTGTGGCAAATAGGGGCACTAAGGACACACTAAGGTGCCGCTGCATCGATCCAAAGCCAGGGGTCAGGTGCTTCCTCCTGGTCTCCCATGAGGGTGCAGTGCCCAAGCACGTGGGCCATCCTCCACTGGTTCCCGGGACACAGCTGAGAGCTGGACTGGAAGAGCAGCAACTGTGACAGAATCCAGCACCCAGACCGGGACTAGAACCAGGGTGCCGGCGCCGCAGCCAGAGGATTAGCCTAGTGAGCCGCAGCGCTGGCCAGACTTGACATTTTTATCCTGGGCAGGAGCCCTGGCTCACTTGGTTAATCCTCTGCATGCGGCGCCGGCATCCCATATGGGTGCCGGATTCTAGCCCCAGTTGCTCCTCTTCCAGTCCAACTCTGCTGTGGCCTGGGAAGGCAGTGGAGGATGGCCAAGTGCTTGGGCCCTGCACCCTCATGGGAGACCAGGAGAAGCTGCCTGGCTCCTGGCTTCGGATCAGCGCGGTGCGCTGGCCGTAGCGGCCTTTTGGGTGATGAACCAATGGTAAAGGAAGACCTTTCTCTCTGTCTCTCTCTCTCACTGTCTAACTCTGCCAGTCCAAAAAAAAAAAAAAAAAAAAAGTTAACATTTTTATCCTGATTATGCTTGATCAAGTATCCAACTCTCTATGCACTCCTAATTTCTTCTTTGTTTCTTCAATGCATAGAATGGATCCTGGTTATAGTGCCACCATAAATGTGCAGTATCCATTGACATGAAAACCTGCATCCACTAAAATACTTCCTATTTCACTGATACTTTGTGTCGTGTTCCATATGCCAAGAACATCTAAATTGAGGGTTAATTTTACCTTTCTTGGTCTTAAAATAGAACAAAACAGAGTTGATTTGTGATTCTCTAGGATATTCTCACCCCTTAGCAAATCAGAATGACAAACTATTGTTTTAACCTATGAGGCTGTCTATGCTGAGTCAGTCCTATGCTCTACTTTGTCAATTAAGAACTTTCCCTTTGTTGTATTTATTTATGAAATGGCATTACTTTCACAATATTTCTATTTTGAGAGAATTTTGCTTTCCCTTCTGTTCTATTTTTCAATTCAATTTCCTATGATTTTTTTTTTTCAATTTATTTGATAGATAGAGTTAGTGAGAGAGAGAGACAGAAAGTTCTTCCTTCCATTGGTTCAACCCCCAAATGGCCACCATAGCTGGTGCTGCGCTGATCAGAAACCAGGAGGCAGGAGCTTCTCCAGGTGTCCCATGCAGGTGCAGGGGCCCAAGCACTTGGGCCATCCTCCACCTCCTTCCTGGGCCACAGCAGAGAGCTGGACTGGAAGAGGAGCAACCGGGACTAGAACCCAGTGCCCATATGGGATGCCAGCGCCGCAGGCGAAGGATTAACCAAGTGAGCCATGGCGCCGGCCCCAGTTTCCTATGCTTTTAAAATGTAAAGTGACACATTTTGAGTTTTCTTATTGTCACATGACATATTTATTCTGATCAAGAGAAATATTAAGGCATAAATTTGTAAGCTATTTTATAATAAATAAATATAATTAATAAAGTTATTTTACCTAACTGGTTACATTATTTTTCTTATGCATTGCAATGTCTTTTTAGGAAGGTAATTACAACATTTTATTTTAAAATTACCATATATTCGTAATTTTTGTGACAACAGGTATGGGGCCATGTTATTTTTTCTGCATGCAAATATACACTTAGGCAAATACCATTTTCATAAGTATTTATCTCCACTCTGCTGATAGATTTTATGGAGCAGGTTTGTGCTTAAACAGGGGTTATTTTAGGATTGATTATTTTGAAATTTATATTTGTTGACCATAAAATATTTGCTACAGTCTTTCAATCTAAATTACAATGGATCTTTGTAATATAACAGAAGATATTTAACAACACTATCTTATGAACAAGTGTGGAAAATAGGATGTGTTCCTACTGGATTTGTGTGTTACCTACAGAGATTTCAAAGCAAAACAATTTAAAATGCTACCTGATTTCCTTCTGCTATATATGCTGAAATTTGAGAAGGAAAAGATGAGTTAAGGATGAGTGATTCAGTGATTAAATAAAATGAAGTCAGGACATGCTGGGTACAAAATTAGTTTTCCATTGCTAGTATCTCCTGAGAATAGATTGGCTTGATACCGTAGATTAAATCTAGATGATGAGAGTGTATTATGATTTCTTTTAAGGACATCATAAATATATTGTGCAATAAGTCACAGAAGCATTTAGATTGACAGGGGTTCTCTAAGGTCTTAAGGGCATATCTTATAAATCCACTCTGCTAAACAATGGAGCATCTAACAATCAAGGGGATATGGTCTTAGAAAATTTCATAGGGAATCTATAGTAGAAAAAGACTTATATTTGATGAAAAAAAAACATGTAATTGAAAGCAGATCTTTGTAAACAATGAGAATGGGAATAGGAGAGGGAGGAGGAAGAAGGGTGAAATGCAGGAGGGAAGGAGGGTTGGGTGGGAAAAATCACTATGTTCCAGAATTTCTATACATGAAATGAATGGTTTGTATGCCCTAAATAAAATTAAAACAAACAAACAAACAACAACAACAACAAAACACACAGTCGCCAAATTTGGTGACATTTGATCCATAGAGATATAGTGTTTATGTTTCTGCCCCTTGAACCTCAATTCTTACATTGTTCGAAGAATATAAGAAGATGAAATTCATATATGGCACTAAGACAGTACCAAGGTAATTTACATTCTCTTTCTCTATGGATATGATTCTTGAACTCTGTTAGTGTGCTGTGAGGAAGCCAAGGCTACATGGACACGCTCTGTCCACATGTACGCACTGATAACCATAGCTTTGGTCTCAGCTGCTTGTCAGCAACAATCAGCAGACAAATGAATACAAAAGACTTCACACTGAGGTAATCTATGTGACAGACCTGGAATTGGAACTTCTTAACTGTGTATGCACCAGACCTGCACTTTCATTTTTATTGCAACATTATTCATGATAGCAAAGATATGGAGTCAACTTAGATGCCTACCAGGGAGTTAATGGAAGAAGAAACTGTGGTACACACACACACACACACACACACAAAATGGGATATTACTCAGCCATAAAAAGAATGAAATCCTGATATTTGAAACAAAATGGATGGTATTGGTGATCATTATGGTAAAACAAGTCAGACAGAGAAAGACAAATACCATATTTCTCTCTCATATGTTGAAATTATACATATATATATAATATATTCAGATGTAATATTAGTAGGCATATAGACAGACAAAAATATTGTCTACACGGAATTATATGTTAATGACAATACATCTTTTTTCTCATTTTTATTATCTTATTCATAAATTACACATTCTGTGATATATTAACATTCATAACCTTTAAAATTATATTTCTGTGTATGCTTGTATAAAAACAAAACAGATATGGAAAAAATAATGTTTACCTACAAAACAAAAATAAAAAAATATTAAAAATTTTTAAATCTATATGTTCACTGAACTCTTTTTTTGTACTTTAATATGATATTTGGAATATTTTTTAAAATAGAAAATTACAAAGAGCTAGAAAAAAGAACTTCTTAGTTGGACTCAGTCATCTCCAAAATGATAAAGCATAATAATGGCACTATTCTTATTGTTTTAGTCATTAAATTTTGTTCTGATTTTTTTACATAGCAAAAGGGAACTATAATAGTTTTTATCTCTAAAAATAAAATCTCTTTTAAAATAACTGTACTTTAGCAATATTGAGAACAGATTTATTTTAATATAAATTTATGTATATACTCTGTCATAAATAACCTTCATCCTAGATTTTATAATTATTTTCATTAGATCCTAATGACACAATAAGATAACTCTAGAGTTGAACCAAAACAAACTAAAAAAAGAGAAAAAGTTTCAATTTAACTTAACCATAATTTAGCCAAATTTCAATATAACTTAACCATGCATTGTGTTTGCATCCTCTTTTTATCAAGCATTCCAATAGAGATGTTTTAAGTATTTCCGATTAAAGTTGCTAAATACTAATAATACAAATCAGTGAAATATTTATGATGTGGAAATATAATGAATATTTTATACACCATCCTAGTTTCCATTTATTAACTCAGTGTTAGTTATGTAGGGTATAGGTCATTAATATATCTTAATATATTAATATTAATATTATATTAATATTAATATTAATATATCTTAATATATCTTAATTTCTACAGAAGAGATAGTAAATAATTATTTGGTTCATTTTTTCCCAGAGTGCAGTGGACTAAAGTAATTTCTTCTAAAGGAAGGAAAAACATAGGCTTCTACCAAGAAGTTGCTTTCTTCCAGGAATCTATATGCCAGTTTTCTCAACAATAAACAAGAAAAGCAGTAATTTTCCAGTTGAATGTTCAGCATATGAGTGTTGAAGGTGTCTATAAGATTAATCATGTGGGCAGCTTTAAAATTGACTTGTACTCATAAGGTAAAAATTATCATGCGCTGTTAAGTAAATAAATATATTTATATTTATAATATATTTATTTATATATATTTAATATTTATATATAAATTAAATCTAGTTACACTTTCAATTTCAACTTATACTTTAATCTATGCCCTGTGACTCAGAAGACAACATCTGCAAAATCATCCCCAAGAAAATATCTCCTCCATTCAATAATATGTGTTTGTATTTTAATAGCTTTGGACACAAACAATACCCACAGAATAAATTTTCTTTTCTTTTCTTTTTTTTTTTTTTTTTTTTGACAGGCAGAGTGGACAGTGAGAAAGAGAGACAGAAAGGTCTTCCTTTGCCGTTGGTTCACCCTCCAATGGCCGCCGCGGCCGGCGCGCTGCAGCCAGCGCACCACGCTGATCCGATGGCAGGAGCCAGGAGCCAGGTGCTTTTCCTGGTCTCCCATGGGGTGCAGGGCCCAAGCACCTGGGCCATCCTCCACTGCACTCCCTGGCCACAGCAGAGGGCTGGCCTGGAAGAGGGGCAACCGGGACAGAATCCGGTGCCCCGACCAGGACTAGAACCCTGTGTGCCGGCGCTGCTAGGCAGAGGATTAGCCTAGTGAGCCGCGGTGCCGGCCAGAATAAATTTTCATAGTCACCTAATCTCTCAAATCAAGAAAATTAATCAAAGGAAAAACTGGATCAAGTAAAAGTAAAAAAATATATATATATATCATCTTCAACATCAGTATCCTTTGCTCAATTTCCACATTGTTCCTCCACAAAAGGACTCAGAAGTGATAACTCCAAGCAGCAAACATGAGTTATGTCAGAAGATGGCAGTAACAGAATAGGAGCAAAGAAATCAGAAGCTTAGTTTAAGGTCCTCTTAACTGTCAGTGGAACAGAATTCAAAATATGGAATTTCTGGCTTCCAAGAATTTAATGCATGCATTTTAAGTATAATTGCAAAGAATTTTAGAGGTAGTGTATATTGTATAAGCACAAAAAGTTCTTTTAGTTGCAATGAAGACATGTAATATAAATTATAGTAGAATGTGGTTAACCAAATAAAGTAGGTTATAGTTTTTTTGTGTGAGAAAAAGTATATATCCACAATTAATGTGCAAAAAGAAGGAGGTCAAGCATGTTATAAGAGAGGAGAGAGGGTTTATGTTAATGAGTCCTGGGGTAATTATTAGGAATTCTTCTGGAAGAAGAGATATATGAACTGATCACCAAGGAACAAAAGAATGACCCAGGATACCCAAAGGGTGGAAAGGCTGCCAGACAGAAAGAACTTCATGCCTGAAAGATAGGATTGGAATAGTTGTTATTCATTAAATAGCACTGGGATTATTAATTGCAAAGCAGCAACATTGTTTCCAAGAAACAGGGAACATTTTCAATAGAAAGGAAATAGGTTTATACATATACTAATACCTTTAATCTTCCCCATTTCCGTTTACTATGTTCTTACAATTCATTATCTTCTATTACAGAAAAGGGAGTTGAAACCAATGAAAATTAATAAATGTGCCAAATGTGACATTATTAAGAAATAGTAATACTAACATTTGAATTGCCTTCCTCACTCTACAATTTATATTGTTCATTGGATATTGGTGCTGGAATAGTTAAACATTGATAAGATCAATTTATTTGACCAAGAACTGTCCAAAAGTTAATCTCTGTCATATAAAGCCTTTCATTTGTCAACTATATGTGCCCACTATGGGGAGATATAACCTTAGATTTTATTTATTTTTCCACCATGTTGTTAGGATTTTAAAATAATATATGTGATGAACATAGGGCAACTGGGGCAGAGTAAAGACTTTCTGGGAGTAACTAGTTTGCCTGTTCATTTCCCTTATTTTGCTTAAGGTTGATTCAGATCAATGCTCTTTTTATTGTCATATTAAAAAACAGGGACTGATCATTTACTCCTACAGTACATTTTTAGAAACCTAATATATTAGTACATTTTGTGTTGATGCAAATAGACCACATAGATTGGATGATTTATAAAGAATAGAGATTTATTGCTTATAGTTGTGGAGGCTGAGAAGAAGATCGAAGAGTCCTATCTGTGGGGGAACTTCATGGTGATTCATTTTATGGTGGAGAGCGGAAGTATAAGAGAGTATGCAAGCACAAAAAGGGTGAACTCACATTTATAACAAACCCATTATCTCAATAATGAAACTACCTTTCTATTTATTTATTTATTTATTTGATAGGTAGAGTTATAGACACTGAGAGAGAGAGAGACTGAGAGAAAGGTCTTCCTTCTGTTGGTTCACTCCCCAAGTGGCCGCTATGGCCGACGCTGTGCTGATCCAAAGCCAAGAGCCAGGTGCCTCTTCCTGGTCTCCCATGGAGGTGCAGGGGCCCAGGCACGTGGGCCATCCTCCACTGCCTTCCCGGGCCACAGCAGAGAGCTGGACTGGAAGAGGAGCAACTGGGACTAGAACCCAGAGTCCATATGGGATGCTGGCGCCACAAGGTAGAGGATTAACCAAGTGAGCCACGATGCCGGCCCGAAACTACCTTTTCAATAATGGCATTAATCTATTAATGAGGGCAAAACCCTCACGATCTAATCACCTCTGAATCACCTATCACATTGTTACACTGGGAGTTAAAATTTCAAAAGAAGAATATTGCAGGACATATTCAAACCAAGGCACTTATATGTAATAAAAAATTAGCCATTAATTATGTTATTTTATTCAGAGATATTCTTAAAATGTGCAAATGATCTGAATATATTTTTCTTAAATAAAATAACCAAGTAGATAAATATATGAAAAACTGATCAATCTCAATAATCATCAGGGAAATGCAAAACATTTCCAATATCATCTTTCCCAAATAGAATGGCTACAATCAAAAAGACAAAAAAAATAACAAATGCTAGAGAAAATGGGGAGAAAGGAGAATTCTTAGACATTGTCGGTGTATTGTAAATTAGTTATAACCATTATGGAAATAGCATAGAGGTTCATCAAAAAATGAAAATTAGAACTATCATTTGAATCAGTTATTGCACTACCACATCTTTGTCCCGAAGGAATGAAATCAAGACATCAAAGAAATACCTGTGGGGAGCAACTCGGACTAGACTAAGTTACTGGAATTAAGACTTATTCTATGCATCTGCTCTCCCACAATATGGCGCTGAGAAGGGAGAAACAGCTTCTACACAGCTGCCTCCAGTTCAACCAATAAACAGCAGGACCTGCTCCTGATTGGAGGAGAGCAGCGTACTCGGCGTGTGGGTAGCAGAGTTGGGATTGGCGGAAGAGGACTATAAAGGAGGAAAGAGACAACATGCACCAGGAACATCTAAGCGGAACATCTCTCTGAAGGAACACCTGTGCAGCCCCCGAGAGAGCCAGCCGGCGGTGTGCTGCTCCCCTGCGGAAGTGGGGAAAAGTGGCAGGGGGAACCGCCCTTCCACGGAGGTGGAAGGGATGGTAGCCAACCCGGGAAAAACCAGCAGCAAACCCGGGGAGGGCCGAGCAGACGAAAGAACAGCGCAGGGTCCTGTGTCGTTCCTCCACGAAGACGGGGAGCGACATAATGGTGCCGTGACTCGGATATGAAGCCTAGGCAGGGCTTAGTGTCGTTCCTCCACGAAGAGGGGGAGCGACAATACCTTTATTTGTATGTCAATTTTAGCATTATTCACATCAACCAAAATATGAGTCCACCAGGGTATCTACTGATAGATGAAAGATAAGTAAAATGGAATACATATGTATATTCTATATGTATATTCAATAAAATAATATTTATCTGTTAAAACTATAAAATTTCAGAGAGTAGACTAAGGATTGTCAGAAGCTTGGAAGGGTATGAGGAGAGAAGGGTAGAGAAAGATAGGTTATTGGATAAAGAAAAATATAGTTATATAAGAGGAATAAGTCCTGGTAATCTACATGCAACACAGCGGAATGACTGTAGTTAACAATAATTTATTTATATTTCAAAATAGATAGAAGACATTTTTCCCAACTCAAATACATGTTAAATGTTTGAGGTGATGGATATGCTAATTAATATAATTTAATTGTCATATTTTACATGCTTTATACATCCCATTATATATGACTCTTCAGTGTTGATTTTAAAAATAACTTTTAAAATAATAAAACAAGGAGATGACATTTGGGTTAACAGTTAAAACACAGGTTAGGATGTCTGCATCCAACATTGGTGTTCCTGAGTCTGATTGCAGCCTCAGCTCCTGACACCATCTTCCTGACAATGTGTTTCCTGGGAAAATCATGCAGTTTGTCCCTGACTACCATGTTGAAGGCATGAATTCAGTTCCCAGTCCCTGGCTTTGGCTTCCTATGACCCTTGTGGGCATTTGGAGAGTTAACCAATAAATGAGAGCACTCTCTCTCTCACTCTTGCTCTCGCACCCTCTCCCTTCCTAAAATCACTCCTTCAATCCATCCCTCTGTATTTAAAATCAATAAAAACCTGAAATGATTTTATCTAGGATAACTAATCCACAAGTCTCAAATATTTTCTTATGTTCATGAATGACGTCATTCACCTCTCCAAGTTCTCTTTGCTTTAAGGATTAGTATGATTTCAGAATCTCTTTTAAGACACTGTCCTAGGGAACAATACAAACTAATCAGAAAATCAAGGTTTATAGTATTTTTTCTTCTATGCACTAACAATCCTGCAGATGTATTGGTGGGGGAGGAAACTGTTACTTTTTTAATGTGTATTGAAGTTCCAGGGTATAATTACTCAGAAAATAATAATGAAGAATTATTGTGATACTAATTTGACATAAACCAATTGAAGGATTCCTCATTATTGAAATTATTATATTATTTTCATAATTACCCAGATTAAGCTTGGCACAATGAGGTCTAAGAATAGGTTTTAAAAAGGTTCATTCTTGACTAACTTATATGCACAAATTGCTCTAATATTCCCCATTTTGTAGTTCCAGAAATCCAGGGTAACTTGGTATCCAGGAGCATTTAGAAGAGCATTAGGAGAACACACAGGGGTGATAGCACTGGAAACTTTTTGATATAGCCATAATTGATCATTGCAAGTTAAATACATCTCTTACCCATCTCCTAAAGGATTCTGGAATTATGGTTAGAGTCACTCAAGACTGATGAACGAGCAGAGTTTCTACCTCCCTATTTTTTTCGTTTATTTATTTATTTATTTATAATATAATGAGAACAGATTCAAAGCAGTTCATAGATTCAATCCTAAGAGTAGGTCTCTCCCTCTTTCACTGTTTCTTTTCTTTTTTCCCTTTCGTTCTTTTTGATTTTTGATAACATTTTTAATTTGCATTATTGTCAAAGGCTTACTAGCCCACTAAATAAAGAGTTCAACAAATAAAAACACCATAGTTTAGCAGGAATATAGGCAAGGACTATAGAGAGTAATCAAGTGGAGTGATGTCTGTTGCTCCCCCTTTTCGTGGAGGAACGACACAGGACCCTGCGCTGTTCTTTTGTCTGCTCGGCCCTCCCCGGGTTTGCTGCTGGTTCTTCCCGGGTTGGCTACCGACCCTTCCACCTCCGTGGAAGGGCGGTTCCCCCTGCCACATTCCCCACTTCCGCGGGGGAGCGGCACACTGCTGGCCGGCTCTCTCGGGGGCTGCACAGGTGTTCCTTCAGAGAGATGTTCCTCTTAGATGTTCCTGGTGCATGCCGTCTCTCTCCTCCTTTATAGTCCTCCTCCGCCAATCCCAACTCGGCTGCCCACACGCCGAGCACGCTGCTCTCCTCCAATCAGGAACAGGTCCTGCTGTTTATTGGTTGAAATGGAGGCAGCTGGGTAAAAGCTGTTTTCTCCTCTCCCAGCGCCATATTGTAGGAGAGCAGATGCATAGAATAAGTCTTAATTCCAGTAACTTAGTCTAGTCCGAGTTGCTCCCCACAATGTCAATTTCACTCACATACAGTAAATTTTAAAAATACACTCATGAAAACTGTAGTAGCATATCATTCTTAACCAGTTGTTTGACAAACATATAAAGCAAAATTGACAAACAATATTGATACACATAGGTATTTTTTTTTTAAATTTCAGTTAATACATATAAAGGAGAGAATGTAGTACTTGTCTTTATGTTTCTTGCTTATTTCACTCGACCTGATGTCCACCAGTTGGACCCATTTTAATGTAGATGGTAGCATTTTTTTCAACTTTTATTTGATAAATATAAATTTCCAAAGTACAACTTTAGAATTATAGCGGCTTTCCCCCCCACAACCTCCCGCCCACCCGCAACCATCCCATCTCCCACTCCTCTCCCATCCCATTCTTCATCACGATTCATATTCAATTATCTTTATATACAGAAGATCGACTTAGTATATACTAAGTAAAGATTACAACAGACTGCACCCACAAAGACACACAAAGTACAGAGTACTGTTTGGGTAGTAGTTTTAAAGTTAATTCGCATAGTACAACACATTATGGACGGAGGTCCTATATGGGGAGGTCCTATATGGGGAGCAGGTCCCCAGTGACTCCTGTTATGTATTTAACAATTAACACTCTTATTTATGACCTCAGTAATCACCCTAGGCTCTTGTCATGAGCTGCCAAGGCTATGGAAGCTTCTTGAGTTCACCAACCCCAATCTTATGTACACAAGGCCATAGTCAAAGTGGAAGTTCTCTCCTCCCTTCAGAGTAAGGTACTGCCTTCTTTGATGGCCCATTCTTTCCACTGGGATCTCACTCACAGAATCTTTCATTTAGGCTTTTTTTTTTTTTTTTTTTTTTGCCACAGTGTCTTGGCTTTCTATGCCTGAGAAAATCTCATGGGCTTTTTAGCCAGATCCGAATGCATTAAGGGCTGATTCTGAGGCCAGAGTGCTGTTTAGAGCATTTGGTAGCATTTTTTTTTATAGCTGAGTAATATTCAATCATGATTTATATATATATATGTATATATATACATATATACATACATACATGCATACATATGTATCATATTTTCTCTATCAGTTCATCAGATGGACTCCTTGGTAGATTCTATATTTTGGTTATTGTGAATAGTGCCCCTGTAAACATGCTGATGGGGGTATCTCTTTGATACAATGTGCTCATGTCTTTTGTACATATGTCCAGTGTGGGATAGCTGGATCATATGGCAAGATTGTTTCTAGTTTTTAAAGAAATTTCCACATTGTGTTCCACTTTACTGCCCAAAATTACATCCTAATAACAGTATAAAAATTCTTTTTTCTCCAAATTCTTAATGACATTTGTTACTTTCTATCTTTTGAATAAAAGCCATTCTGACAGGGGTGATGGGATGTATCATTGTGGTTTTGACTTGCATTTCCTTGATGGCTATATATGTTGAACACTTTTTATATACTTTTTTGCCATTTGTGTTTCTTCTTTTAAAAAATGTCTATTGAAGTCCTTTACCTAGTACTTAACTGAATTGGTCAGATTTTTTATTGTTGTTGAATTTCTTCAGTTGCTGATATATTCTGAATATTAATCTTTTGTCAGACAAGTAGCTTGCAAATGTGTTTTCCATTGTATTGGTTGTCTATTTTTTTACAATTTGTTTTATTTTATCTTTTCAACATAAGGAGTACCAATTTCATGTATTTGATATATACATGTTTAGTGGTATAGTGATAGTTCCCACCCTACCCTCCATGCCTCCCATGTTCCCTCCCTCCCTCCTCCTTCCCTTCTTATTTTTTCTTTTAATTTTTACATTGGCATACTTTTAGTTTATTTTATAATTATGAGCTTAAGCCCCCATTAAGTAAAGAATTCAACAAATAGAAAAAAAAAAGTGTTCTTCAAGAGGATAGTAAGGACTATAAACAACAATCAAATCTCAAAATGTCAGTTTCACACAAATCTATTTTGTTTTTTTGTTTCCTTTGATGGACAAGAATTTATTAGTTTGAAATAATTCCATTCATCTGATTTTGCTTTTGTTTCCTGTGTTTGGGGGATCTTAACCCAAAAGTCATCACCAACACCAATGTCTTGAAATGTTTCTCTTACATTTTCTCCCATTAATTTCACGTTCTCAGGTCTTAAATGTACGTCCTTCATCAATCTTGGGTTGATTTTTGTATATGGTGAGAAGTAAATTCTAATTTAATTCTACTATATATATATATATATGCATCCAGTTTTGCCAGCACCCTTATTGAAGAGATTATCCTATCTCCCATGAATAGTCTGGGCACTTTTGTAAAAATAATTTTGGTCTATGTGTGTGGGCATGATATTCCAGAGCACAGATATCATTGATACCAGCAAATTATGAAAATATACACACATGCATATACTATGAAAGCATCAGCAGCAATAATTTGTTTTACTCATTGGTTTTCTCATCTATACTCAGTGAAACTTCTAAGTGTGTTGTTACTTTTCATGCAAATTATGAATATATTGACATTCAGGTACAAATCTACACCTCTTTACCTTGTCTTTCATTATTACATTTAGGATTTGCAAACATTTCTCCTTTACATGGTGTCTTGATGTTTAGCTTTGTCCCCTGTAAGCAGTAGAAAAACTTCAAGGCCATATGAAAAGAAAAGATCTTCTTTTCCAGGTTCTAGTGGACTGTTTTTGGTATGGCTTCCAACAGGTTAATGAGAGTTCTTGCAGTGCCCTTTAAAGGACAGCTGGGATTTTCCTACATTTTCCCAGAAGTTCCTTAATCACTCACCTTGTTTTTTCCTAGCGGCCAGCTCCAGGTGTCCTGCACATTTTAGAATCCTCTCAACTACCTGACTGGTCTTTTGTGTGCCCAGCTACACCACACTGCAGGGTAGTTGCCTATATTACTCTTGGAATTACTTACACAATGTGTTTAAAAATTGACTTGAAAGCAAAAACTGCATCACAACCAAATGAAGAGAAAAATGAAAACATGCAAGAGTGAAGAAAAAGTAAGGTTTAGAAGTTTTTTACAGTACATTATTTATAGATCCACAAAAGTTTTTAAGTATCTTCTAAATGTGAGACTTGTGGAATATCCTAAATTAATCTAAAGTTATCTTCTATAAAGAAGTAAATAAAGGAGATTTTATGAGTAATTATGTGTGCAAAGCATTTTACACTGAATGTATTAGGAAATAATTCTTGACTTTAATAATCCAACTTAATGATAATAATCAAGGAATATAGATGCTAACAAATTATAACAATGTGAAGTGCTTTCCAGAAATGTCATATGGGTTTGTGGCTGTTTGGCTCAAGTTAGTACACTAGACCCTAGTCTACTTATTAAAAAAAAACATAAACATTTGATAAGAAACATTAAGTTAATGTAAAAATGAAAACATGCTCCTCTTGTAGACATATTGAATACTCAAGAAAGTATTCAATGAGCAGCTTCTTTAATTCGTTTGTGAAGTATGGAATTATTTACAAAATAATTTCATGAACAAAATTTCTAATTTCCCTAAATATCCTTACATTTACCTTCCTGTATTTCTTTTTATTTTGAAAAGTTAATGTTCAATATTCTGAAAAAACTCACTCTGAAATATTAACAAATTCTCATGATCATAAATGAAGAAATAGCTATAAGTCTTGTGAATTTTCTCAGGAGTACAATTCCACCAAAGGTCACATATCTGATGAAATATGCTCACAGTAATAGCTATCTCTATTTTTTAACTTTTACTTAAAATTTATATCTCAATATTTGAGAAGTTTTTACATTGCCTCAATGGCTGTTGAAACTGCTCAATTGATCTTCTTATTTCAACACACAGTTTATGGCCCATTACTCACATGATAAATAAGCCTTGAATTTGACAAACCTATATTGATTTTACCTTAACTTTCTATTTTCTAAAATGGAATTTATATGTGTGTGTGTGTGTGTGTGCATGTATTTCTTTTTGCTTCATTTTTCTGATTTAATTTTTATTTTTTTATTTTTTTTACAGGCGGAGTGGACAGTGAGAGAGAGACAGAGAGAAAGGTCTTCCTTCCGTTGGTTCACTGTGGGGGATAGGAGGTGATGATTCAAGTAGTTGGATCACTGTCACTCACATGGGAGATCAGTACTGAGTTCCTGAGATTCGTGAAGAATAAACAAAAGCTCCATATATTGTTTATGTCAAGAAATAGCATGTCAGAAAGACAAAGTTATATGTTCAAGGAAACAAAGATACTATGGAAAGAAGATGCATTAGCAGTGAAGTATAGCCAAAACTTCACTTAAAAGTTGGTAAAGAATACTACCATGTTGGCAATGGCACTAGAGGCAGAAAAGCACAGAGCAATTATTTCAAGCAGACAACTGTTCTCAGAATGACATCTTAACCTTCAAATACTGTTGAAGGGTTGGAAGTGGTGACAGCTGTCAGTAAAGGAACCAGTGAAGGAGCAATGTGAATGAAGAACATTTGTCACAGATATGATAGAATTACAAAAGTTTCCAAAAGCAAGGATTTGATATACATAATTTTTTAAGATTATGCATTAGAAAGGCAGTGTGTTTTTGTGGGGTGGGAGGAGATAGAGCAAGAGAGAAAGAGAGAGAGAGAGAGAGCAAGGAAGAGATCACTTCTGTTTACCAATCATTCTCTGAATGGCTGCAATAGCAAGGCTGGGTCAGATTGAAGCCAGGAGAAAGGAATTCCATCCCAGCCTTTCATGTGGATGTCAGGGGCCCAAGCACTTGGGCTGTCTTCTTATCTTTTTCAAAGCACATCAGCAGAGAACTGGATAGAAAGCAGAGCAGCCAGGACTGAAACTAGCACTCCAAAATTGGGAGCTAACAACGAAAACTGACACTGAGCTCACTGTGCTACAGTGCTGTCACAATTTTTGGAGATTTTAAATAACTTATCCAAACAAAGCATTTTCATTAATGTGATGATAAATTGATAATTGATAGTTTATTAATAATATGTGAATCTTTCTTCTTACAAAATGTTTATTCCTAAAATTAATGAAGAGCAGATAAAATTTTTAGAAAATTTTCAGTATATGAAAAAGATACTACATGATGAAGAGTTCAACATAATTTATTGAAATTTGAATTTTTCTTCCCACATTAAACTTCTTGATTTTATTTGTTTTTGATTCAATGCAACTTCAACTCTCTCTATCATTTCAAAATGCAGTTTGATATTTCTATGTAGCTATGATGTTCAACAATATTTACTTTCCCTTTTATTAAACTTTATAATGATTTTGAATTTGAAATTGTATTGGAAAAACAGTTTTGAAGTGCGATTTGCACACATTTAGTATTTCATATTGCAACCAACAAACATTTCAAAATAAATCTTTGGACTGTGTAATAGACAAAGTTTGTATGCAGTACACTGTAGTACTCTGAAGATTCACAGAATAAAGCAGTCTATTAAACGTATAACCTACTTCTAAAACAGGCAAAGATTTGTACGTGCAGTATATGCAAATAAAACTGGAAGATTTTCTCTTTCTCTCTCTTCCTTTGTGCTTGACTATCTTGTCTGAAGATATTAAACTGTTAAATAGCAGAGAAGAAATTAGAAATTACATTTATTTATATGCCTAAAGTCCAGGCTATAATACATTATTGGTGCTGTGCGGCAATCCCTCGTGGCCATTCTTTCCTCCACTGTCTGTCAATCACCACTCTCCTTCCAGTCCTGGTTATTTTATGCCTCAGAAAATACTCCCTAGCCATCTCTAAAATAAGGTTTCTTTTTTTTTTTTTCATTTCATCTTAAAAGATGTGGAAGATAATGAGACAAGTATATTTCAGTTTTTGCTAAATATTTGTTATAGTAAATCACAGAGTATGAAATGTTCATTGTTTCTGTCACATGAAATTAAGTTATGTAGGGCCATGATTTTAGAGATGAAGGGTGCTTTCCATAAGATAGAAGGTTATTAATGTCAGGTGTCACATCTTTTCCTTTATATCACAGAAGTACTTAGTGCAATTCTGAGAGTGCACTAGATACCTTAATTAAACCTTGAGATTGGTAGGTATTTGAACACCAAATCGACTTCAATTTTTTTAACTCCTCTAGGCCACATTTTCTTCTTCTTCAAAAAAAAGGTATCTTAATCTTACTTATTATGTAAGGTTATTATGCAGGCAATATGTTTTGCAATAAATTCAGTTTCCAAATATAAATCAACAAGACACATACACACACACACAAACACACTAGACATATCTGTAGATTTATCCTTAATAATGGTTATACTATCTTTGAGGGCATGCAGTGTATGAAGACATGGTAGGCATTTTGGTGAATACTTAACATGTTATGAATCTCAGGGAGATATCTGTGTATCTCTTATCATATAATTGTTCCTGCAATTATCTGTTTAGGTTGATGAGGATCTGCCCTTCCTCAGGTGGCAGTGGGTTCTCAGAGAGTCATTCAAAATTTTAGGCCAGTATAGAGGAGATAGAAGTAGGAGAAAGGACTGAATCTCTCTTTCCTCTCCTAATTTTCATCAATAATCTGCTTGAATATAAAAACATTATATTTGGGGTAACATTTATAATGAGAACTGTTCAGATAAAGATTTCTCTAATATTGCTATCTTTTGAAAAAATCTTGAAAGTGTGTTCCTATGTCCTGCTGCTTTTCCCTAGGAAATATTTTACTATTCATAAACCTGAAATTAGCACTATTTTAGAGATAAGTAATCCATGGTTTATTTTTGTGGTTCAAGTTGAAAAGTACTTTATCCTACTAATTTATCAGAATTTTATTATCTATTGATTGGCATTTGAACATAAAATCATCAGTGATAACTAGTTGGTTTATATGACCTAATTATGGTCAGACATCACTAAAGTACTTCTTTCCTTTGTGGTCTTTTCAGCACAACTCAGAGTGAAAGTCTCAATTGTGTTTGAATAATAAGTAGATGATCCTTTGCCATCTATCTATAAAATGCTAAGTGCTTTTCATGTTATTCTAATTCTCTAATCCTACTCCCTAAAAAGATAGATTTTAAGCCAGATCTGATGAAAATTCATCACTAGGAAGAAGAAAGAGCAATAAAAGTTTAAAAACATGTAAACTTTTAAAATCTAATTAGTTACCTGTATTTGTTCAATATAGTTAACTCTTTATAGCTGAATGCATAAATTGTCAATGCATCCCAGGAGTGTGAAATCACAGATGATTAGATGTGAGACTTTGTGGTCTACAAGTTTTCAGTTTCCTTTCTGTTTTTGAGTCACTATGTTCTACATAGCTGTAAATAAATACATAATTAGAGATATATAATTGAAATTAATATTGCAGTTTTTTATCAACTTAATTGGCTAATTATTATGCAAAGTTAGACAAAATCTTGGAAAATTTTGCTCATTATAAAATAACATTTTTGATGCACATACTAAATTTTCATCACAATGTTCTCTGACATACAAATTGCAATTATTACTCATAGAACTTAGAAAAGAGTTTCCTCAGGGAGCTGGGATGGAGTGATTTCATCATCATCATCACTATCATATCATCATCATCACTATCATATCATTTTCAGGTTAAATTTTACTTAACATACTTTCTATGTTCCAGGCATATTTTTAAGTGTTATACAGGTTTTTGCATCTGAAATGCATATTAATTTCTGTGATAAATTATTGTCTACGTTTACTGGTAAGGAGACTGAACTCAGCAGAGATAGGTGGTTCACCAACTATCACAGAAAATGAGTTGTGTTGCTATGGGTTGAATTCAGGTGGTCTGATTTCAGAGACTGGCAAGAAAGGATTTCTTGACTAAAGTGTCAAACTTCCATAATGGCTGTCATTTATGATAATGCGATCACATGAACATATAGTCCCGTTTGCTATCAGGTGCTTACATGGTTAACAATAAAATCTTTGCTTAGGGTGAAGCTTCATAACTGAGGTTATTCACAGAGCGCATAAACTTTAATGTTTCTGCATGACAAATAATGTCACTGAATAGCATTTGGATAAAGAAAGCCAACCTCTATGTTTCGCATGTACAAGATTTGTGTGGGAATCTATAGCTTTTTAAACTCCAAAGAATGATGTTAGATTGTAGGTAATTTTAGTAGAGGAACTCTTCCATCCTCACAAACTACTAAACATATTGCCAAACACCACTGACAAAGCGATCCATAAGTGGATGTCTGTGAGATTCAACTAAGGAACAAATGCAAGCATTTTCCCTACTAGCCTGTTTTGATGCCCCCAATTACTCTTTAGGAACTCTTTCCTTTGAGGTAATACCTCTCCTTTACTTTAATATACAGATATACTTCAGGAAATGAATAAATGAAGACATTAACAATATTCTGTTTGCTATAACAATATGCAAAGCCATTCACTAGATAAAGACAGGTGTTAATTGGTAACAGTCATTGCAACAGGAAAGAAAGACCACTGTGAACTGAACCTAAGTTCAATTTGTAAAGAAGTGGTATAGCATTTTACAGGAAGACTGAAAGAATAGGGAGGGGGCAAGAGCAGAGTAAGGAAAGTGGAAATTCCCACCCCCCAAAAGAAAATGTTTTGGTGTGACTAAGTCATCTGGGTATGTTGACTGGCATTTATCAAAGATAAACCTGTACTCCCTCACAGTAACTGAGAGACAGAGACCCTATCTTAGGTGCTGACTGACACAAACAGGAAGTTCTTTTGTCAGTCTTGAGATTTCCCAGGGCAGTTTGTTGGGGACCCAGTCCTTATCCTAGGATGAATTCTTGACCTGTTAGAAATTGTGCTAGTGTTTGTTCAAGTCTCTTAGTGCAGAAGAGTCTGTACTGAGAGTCTGCAGTTATATACCCCAAAATTGCTTGTTGAAAAGAGGGCTTGAATGAGCCTGGTAGAATTTGGTCAAGCAGAGAGTGTTTTTCATTGCTTTTCTTCTGTTGTGTATGCCTGTGTGTGCAGGCGACGAGGCTGTCATAATGACGTTGGTGGGCTCTATGACAGTAATCTCATTCAAGACTTCTTTTCAACAAGCAGTATGTTTCTAAAACATAGGATATCGTATTCAGATTCTGAGTGCCTCTCTAGAGCTGAGAAAACTCTATGGTCCTGTAAAGATAAATACAATGGATTCATTGGATGTTCAAGATGACTGAGTAATGAATAACTGTACTGACCTCATCTGCAGAAAGATATCAGAAAATCAAGATAGACCATATTTCCAGGGGACTGAGAGAAACTTTCAGAAGAGAAGTGACATAATGTAATAGGAGCTTCAGGGGCCAGCGAGGAGAGAGGGCAGACACAACATTGTCAGTCATTCTGACAGCCACCTCTACATTTATGTTTCTGGCTCCAGGCCAGGAAATGCCATCTTGTGAAGAAAAGGTAGGAAGAAGGTGTTGTGGTGCCTCCTAAGCCCTCACACCCACATACACTAGCAGCTTTAACTGAGGGAGAATTCCACAGTCGTTAGTGACTTCAAGTTCAGATGGAATCTGGGAGGGTCTGAGCAACTACATTGCTCTGAAAGGGGAGGCCACATTGCCTTCCTTCCCTCCTCCCACCAAATTGCCAGACTCACTTTGCTTTGGTAGAGTTACTGCAGAACTGCATTCTGGCTCAGAGGTCAGTTGGCAGTCATGCTGCTGCCACAGGCCACTGGAGCCAGAGACAGGGCAATTTACAGAATGGAAAGCAGAACTCCTATACCCTGTAACTTCAGCATTATTGCTATAAGCCCTGGAGCTTATACCTGTTCCCATGCATTCATCCAAGGGCCTAAATATTTCAGTCATCTTGAGTAGCTTTTCCCAGGCCATCAGCCAGGAGCTGGATCAGAAACTGAGTAGCCAGGATGTGAATGGGCACCTATGTGGGATGCTGGCACTGCTGGCAGTGGCTCCTCTACTTGCAACATCACAATGCTGGTTCCTGTCAAGTAATTTTTGATGGATTTGGCCACAACTGACAGGCAAATTTCCTTATGACATCTTTTTCAATGAGATTCATTAATTAATTGACTATTGATTTGGTTTGTTTCCTTTTACATACTAGAATAAAAGACCTGTTACTAGGTAAGAATTATATTATTTTGTTTCAATATGCTGAACTTTAGATATGACTGCCAACAAAAAAGTAATTGGATTTAAGGTAATAATAATTAATAAAAATAATCCTTCAGTAAAAAGTTTAGTAAGTTTGAAAACTGCATTTTCTTCTAAATTCATAATCCAGTGAAGATATTTGTGGAAATGAGATTCTTTAGATCATATCTTGAGCTCAGATTTTTTCATTCTTTATATCTTTTGCTAACATTCTCTGAGAAAGCATTTAATTTTCAGTGAAAGGAAACCTAAGAAAAACATGAGAAAAATTTATTGTGTCAGTCTTTATTTTTAACATGCATTCTTTAATTTGTGGATTTGGTATCTTTTATTTCAGTCTTTCTACTTAGAAAGTCTAATTTTAGGGAGTATTACAAAATGGTTGAATAGGGAAAAGATATGCTGATTTTGACTAGGGGAAGATAGCAGAAATGTGGTGGAGGAAACATTCCCAGGTCACAGTTGGAGATAAGTTTGCAATGGAAATTCTAAAGTAGGCAGAGAGACAGCATGGAGTAGCATGAAAAGAGTGAACATGCAGCAATGAGTGGGGCACTGCACATGACTCCCAAATCTGGGGAGTTGGAGGAGACACCAGTTTCTGAGAGCTAGGTGAGGGCAGACCTTGGTAGCCCACGCAACTGGTGATATTATTTGAGGGAGAACCTTGCAGACCACACTAACTTGAATCTGGCCTGGAACTCTAGCAAGAGGGCAGGGAACCCACCTAAACTAGTGAGGGAAAAACACATTTCTTTTTCCTAAGTCCCCTAAAATGGCACCTGGAAACTAGTAGAGGGAAGGCATTGTCATGACACCAATAGAGGCTGCAGTGAACTCTTAAGCATGGAGCCAGGGGATTTTACCAAAGGGAAAAATCCACATTTCCCACTGACTTTGAGACTTTGAGACTGGCTGGGAGGGTTGACAGAGTGATAGGCACCCACTTAGGACAGTGAGGTATCCCCATCTTCTCAACCTTTCACAAGTTCTGGAACTCAAACTGACAAGGCAGAGCACCCACAGGCAGCTAGCTCTGAGAATGTCTTTTTTCTCATTGTGGGCAGGGTAGGCTCATGGGACAGAGAGGGGCTCTTCTGCACCCAGTAACTGTAGAAGACTTGCTTGCTATGGCTTTGAGAATTCTATGACTGCACAACAGGACTTGGGGTGTAGCTGGGTCTCTTGGAAATCACTGTGTCTGGTGTCACAGGATCAGAGCTCCCTGCCTGCCTGGGGTGGGTCATTAAAGAGCATTCTATGCTCACACTGAGGACTGCACAGATATTTTGTACAGTTCATGTGCCAGAATGGGTGAAGATTGTACACCTCTGGGCAAATCCTGGGCATTGATCACCTTGGAAGAGAGGAGATGTGTGGGGAGCAACTGAGACTACACTAAATTACTGGAACTGCTAAGACTAATTCTATGTATCTGATCTCTCATCATATGGCGCTGAGAGACAGCAAACAACTTCTACACAGCTGCCTCACCAGTTCCACTGACGAGCTGCAGGAGTTGATCCTGCTCCTGATTGGAGGAGAGCAGCGTGCTCGGCGTGTGGGCAGCAGAGCACAGATTGGTGGAAGATGACTATAAAGGAAGAGAGAGACAATAGGCACCGGGAAACATCTGAGGAACATCTGAGCAACCCCTGAGAGAGCCGGCCGGCAGTGTGCCACTCCTCCGCGGAAGCGGGGGGGGGGGGGGGGGTTTGGGGGGGGGTTGGTGGCAGCTAACCCGGGAAGGGCCAGGCAAAAAGAACAGCGCAGGGTCCTGTGTCGTTCCTCCGCGAGTGGGGGAGCGACAGAGATGAAGTTGTGATTATGCCAACAGGGATCATCATACCTTCTCCTAAGCTGACAATAGAGGATATCTGTCACTCCCCCATTCGTGGAGGAACGACACAGGACCCTGCGCTCTTCTTTTGTCTGCTCAGCCCTTCCCGGGTTTGCTGCTGGTCCTTCCTGGGTTGGCTGCCTACCCTTCCACCTCCGTGGAGGGGCGGTCCCCCCTGCCACTTTCCCCGCTTCCGCGGAGGAGCGGCACACCGCCGGCCAGCTCTCTCGGGGGCTGCTCAGATGTTATCCGGATGTTCCCTGGTGCATGTTGTCTCTCTCCTCCTTTATAGTCCTCTTCCACCAATCCCAACTCTGCTACCCACATGCCGAGTACGCTGATCTCCTCCAATCAGGAGCAGGATCAGCTCCTGCAGCTTATCAGTCAAATTGGCAAGAGGCAGCTGCGTAGAAGTTTACTCCTCCCTAGCACCATATTGTGGGAGAGCAGATGCATAGAATAAGTCTTAATTCCAGTAACTTAGTCTAGTCTCAGTTGCTCCCCACAGATATCTACCATGCAAAACTTGGCTGTCACCCTGGATTCTTGTCCCACATTTGAGCAATGACCAGAACTACCTGGCTTCACTTAGCACATTCACTGAAGGAGTGGACACTCCACTAAGCCATAGAGCCATAGTTAAAAAAAAAAAATCAGTGAAGAAAACCAACAGCTGTTTCCACAAATGCCAAAAATAAATGCAGAAAAAGAATAAAGAATTTCCCATGAGAGAGATTTTGAAGATAAAACAAGTTGAAATATAGAAATTAAAAATTCAGTATGTCAAATAAAAATGCAGTGGAGTCAAGTTGAAACATTAGAAATTAAGAATTCAATATGTCAAAGAAAAATACAGTGGAAAGCCTCAACAATGACTTGGTGAAGCAGATAAAAGGATATCTGAGCTAGAAGATAAATCTTTGGAAATATCTCCATCAGACTCCCAACTTCCCCCATCTCCAGAAGAAAAAATGTTAATGGATCTAAACTGAAACATAGACTCCAGTAGTAGAAATGGGGGCTTCAACGCCTAAAATTTATTAATGGACCAATCAACAAGAACAAAAATCAACCAAGAAACAACACAGTTAATCGACACTATGGACCAAATGGACCTAACTGATACCTGTAAAACCATTCATCTCACAGTTGCTGAATACACATTTTTCCGACAGTGCATAGAACTTTCTCTAGGATAGACCATATGCTAGGTCATAAAGCAAATCTGATCAAATTTAAAAAATTGAAATCATACCATACATCTTTTCTGACCACAATAGAATGAAGCTGGTTATTAGAAAACTAATAATCTCTAGAGAATATGCAAACACATGGAAACTGAACAACAAACTCCTGAATTAACAGTGGTCCATAGAAGAAACAAAATGGAAATAAAAAATCTGTAAAGGAATAAAAATTATAATACAACATATCAAAACCTATGGAATATTGCAAAAGTAATGTTAAGAGGAAAGTTTATCCTATTTAGTCCCTACATCAAGAAATTGGAAAGCCATCAAATAATGAGATATCAATGCATATCATGGACATAGGAAAACAACACAAATCAAACACCAATTTAGTGGGAACAAAGAAATAATTAAAATTAGACAAGTAAGCAAGATCAAAACCAAAAAAACAAAATCAGGGAAAAGAAGAGTTGTTTTTCAAATAAAATCATTGTGGTCCTAAATCTGTATATATGAATTACATAAATTTGTATACCTTAAATAAAATTAAATGAATTAAAAGAAAAAATAAACAAAATTGACACGTTATTGTACCAACTAATCAAAAAAGAGAAAAAAATAAATCAGAGATAAAAAGGAGATGTATCAATGGCTACCACAGAAATAAAATCATCAGGAATTACAATAAATAGCAATATACCAACAAATTGGAAAATCTAGAAGAAACAGATTCCTGGGCAAATACAATCTACCAAAACTCAGGCACACAGACATTGAAAACTTAAACAGACCAGTGACCAAGACAGATTGAAGCAGTGATAAAGACTCTTTCATGAAAGAATAGACAAATGGGTTTAAATCAAGCTGAGAAACTTATGCACTGCCAACGAAATGTCCAGCAAAATGAAGAGGTCACCAACAGAATGGGAGGAATTATTTGCAAACTATGCAGCTGATAAAGGGTTAATATCCAGAATCTACAAAGAGCTCAAGAAATTCAACAACAGTAAAACAAACAGTCCAGTTAAGAAATGGGCAAAGGTCTTGAATAAGAAATTTTCAAAAGAGGAAATTCAAATGGCTGAAAGACACATGAAAAACTGCTTGTAATCACTAGCCACTAGGGAAATGAGGAAAAAAAAAAAAAAAACCACAAGGAAGTTTCACCTCACCTCAGTTAGAACTGTGCTGGCTGGCGCCGTGGCTCACTTGAATAATCCTCCACCTGCGGGGCCGGCACCTAGGGTTCTAGTCCCAGTTGGGGCACTGGATTCTGTCCCGGTTGCTCCTCTTCCAGTCCAGCTCTCTGCTATGGCCTGGGAAGGCAGTGGAGGATGGTCCAAGTGCTTGGGCCCTGCACCTGCATGGGAGACCAGGAGGAAGCACCTGGTTCCTGGCTTTGGATAGGCGCAGCGTGCTGGCTGTAGTGGCCAGGCCATTTGAGGGGTGAACCAACGGAAGGAAGACTTTTCTCTTTGGCTCTCTCTCTCTCTCATTGTCTACCTCTGCCTGTCAAAGGTTAAAAAAAAAAAAAAAAAAGAACTGTGATACAGAAATTAATACAGTTGCCTGCAAGGATGTGGGAAAAAGGGTACACTAATCCACTGTTGGTAGGAATGTAAACTAGTGCAGCCATTTAAAAAGACAGTATGGAGATGCCTCAGCAGCTCAAAATAAATCTACCATATGACACAACCATTCCAATTCCTGGGAGTTTATGCAAACAAAGTGAAAACAGTGTAAGAAAGAGTTAACTGTACCACTATGGTTATTGCAGCTCAATTCACAATAGTTAAGATATGTAATCAACCCATATGCCCATCCACTGATGATGGATAAATAAAATGTGGTACATATATACTATGAAATATAACTAAGTTATAAAATTGAATGAATTCCTATCTTTTGCAACAAAATGGATGCAACTGGAAACCATTATACTTAGTGAAATAAGTCATTCACAAAAAGACAAATACCATATGTTTTCCCTGATCTGTGGTGACTAATAGAGTACAAAATGTGGTAACAGAGCAGCAAAATTAACATTTTGAGAATTGATTATTGATTATAGCCTTTGTCTCTACTGTTCAGGAGCAGTGCTTTCTTTTCTTACATTTTGTTGAATTCTTAGTGGAGGGTTAATCTTATGATTTGAAAATTAACTGATAATATGTTATTGTAAAAATTAAAAGAAAGAAAAAGAAAGAAAGAAGAGGGATGGTGGTAGCATGCATGCAAGGGATGAAAGGATGAGTAGAATCACCATGCTCCTAAATCTGTGTATTTGAAACACACGAAATTTGTTCACTTTATAGAAATAAATAAAATTGTTAAAAATAATAAAATTATAAAAATTAAAGAAAACCTATAATTTAAATTGACTGTAGGTTGAATAGCAAACATTTATAGAATGCATTATTCTAAACTAAATTTTATTTTGCTGATATATTTTTGATATGAGTAAGTTGACGACTTTATGAACAGTTACATAAACAGTATATTAAGTATATAAACCAAGTTTTTCATATTTAAATATTTTAGAATATTGGGAGTATAATGTTTTCCCTAATTTAGTATTTCCATTTTAGTAGAATTATTATTTCTAGAATAAATACAATAAAAAATTAATTTGAGGTGCATAAACAAGGCATCTAGAGTATAGTCTAGTTTACTCAGTTTAGATAGTAGCTTCTCAAGGTGACATTCTATTTTTGAACTTAGTGAATTTATTTATTACCATTCTATGGTCTTGGGCTATTAAATTTACCTTTTCTGCCTCAGTCTCCACATTTGTAAAATAAGAATAAAATATTAACCATAAGAATGACTTTATAAGAATGTGATTTTTACAAAACACGTGATATAAAAAAAGGACCTAATAGTTAGTGCTGCTCTTGATACATAAAGAGCACGTGAAAACTGTTAACCACCTTGTACAACAAGGCTATGCCTAAAGATGAAGTGAATATATTACCATCCAAACCAGTATTCCTCTTGGTGGGATAGTTGTTTTCAAAAATCCATTTAGGGTGGTGAATTGCAAAAATCAAGATGTGTAAGGACTGCTCCATCTCAAAGCTAATGAATGTGACTGCTCAAAATTTTGTCTGCTGGAAATTGTCTATAACTTTATAAAGTAGGACTATTTTGTGGAAAAGACATTCTTCAAACTATGTGTCTGAGTCCTCTAATGTATCCATCAAGTCCTCTCATAGAAGCAGAGGTCAGACTCAGTAGCATCATCAAAAGAGGGAGGCTAGAAAGAGAGTACCTCAAAAACACCAATGCATTTCTTTAGGAGTGAGAAAACAAACTGTTTCAAGACAGGTGAAATGGATTTGGGAGATGATATTTAAGACTTTCAAATTGCATTGATATGTGCAGAAATAATAGTTTACCTGTGATATCCTATGTTATAATTTCATGATTTAATTAAACAAATTTTATGTAAGACTTCTGTCATTGACAATGATTCTTTGCAGTAAATCCTTTAGAAAGAAAATGCTGGAGCTAGCCTTGTGTCCCAGTGAACAAAGCCACCGTCAGCAAAGCCGGCATCTAATACAGGTGCCGGTTCAACTCCCTGCTGCTCCACTTCTAATCCAGCTCCCTGCTAATGAAGCTGGGGAAGCAGTGGAAGACAGCCCAAATGCTTGAGCTCCTGCTCTAACATGGGAGACCAGGAAGAAGCTCCTGGCTCCTGTCTCCTGGCTTCAAACCAACTCCAGTGGTTTTGGCCATTTGGGTAGTGAAACAGTGGATGGAAGATTCTCTCTCTCTCTCTCTCTCTCTCTCTCTCTGTAACGTTGCCTTTTAATAAATAAATTTTAAGGGCTGGCGCCGTGGCTCAATAGGCTAATCCTCCGCCTGTGGCGCCGGCACACGGGGTTCTAGTCCCGGTCGGGGCGCCGGATTCTGTCCCGGTTGCCCCCCTTCCAGGCCAGCTCTCTGCTGTGGCCCGGGAGTGCAGTGGAGGATGGCCCAAGTGCTTGGGCCCTGCACCCCATGGGAGACCAGGAGAAGCACCTGGCTCCTGCCATCGGATCAGCGTGGTGCACCGGCTGCAGAGCGCTGGCCGTGGTGGCCATTGGAGGGTGAACCAATGGCAAAGGAAGACCTTTCTCTCTGTCTCTCTCACTGTCCACTTTGCCTGTCAAAAAAATTAAAAAAAAATAAATAAATTTTAAGGAAAAAAAAAAAAGAAAGTAAATGCCTTTCCTACTTGTTCCTAAGTGCTCATGATGTAGATTTACTCTGGAGTCAAGCATTGCTAAAAAATTTTTACTCTAATTCTTTCAAAAATACTAATCAGTATTAACCAAATTCTAATTAACTATGTATCTCTTATCTTAGTAATTGTCCCATTCTTATTTGACATATTTTATATTTTATACAACCTCTATATTTTAAAACCAGACATTAGATTAGGGGTTTGAATACAGAATATACAAAAATGCTTAAAAATTAATAGCAAAAGATAAATAGCTCAATTAAAAATGAGTCAAGTATATGGAAATATATTTCTTCAAGATGTATAAATAACCAATAAGCACACAAAAAATGCTCAAAATCATTAATTATTAGAGAAGTCAAGCCATATATCTTCACTAAGATTCCAGAGTTTGAAGTCTTCAAATTGCATCATTGCAGCCTGAATGAGATTCAAGTCCATTGACTTGGAATTTAATGTTCCACACAATGTGTTCTCAGCCTAAAGTTCCAGCCCTAGCTTCTACTATCACCACCCTTACTTACTAGAATGCTGCTCTTCCAACAGTCCTGACAGATGTTACTGTGCTGCAGCAGCTCCATTTGCAGCAAGCCGTCAGGTGACAGTGCCACAGATGAATTGTCACCTAGCTATTGTCTTGCATTCAGTAGCTAGGAAAACTCTCATTTGAGGAAGTGACAGTGATCTAGTCCGATGCTGTCAATTTGCTTTTCATTCTTTCTGATTTCCCTTCTTTCACATTGTTCTTTTTTGTTTCTTTAAAAAACCTCCTTTTTTCTTCACTCAGTATGTTCACAAATTTTTGCATGTGCTGTAAGTACAGATTCATTCATTCATGCCTATTTGATTCAGAAAGTATAACAAAAATGCTGCTACAACACAATTAGTAAAAATATATATAGGGTAGCAATAAAAGTGAAGTTGAAGATACTGACTGAAATAAACATGCACTTGAATTTTGTAGCTTTAATTGCAACAGTGCAATTTAAAGTGGCATTCTGAGAGTTTTTAAAGATATATTTATTTATTTATTTGAAAGGCAGAGTTACAGAGTACAGAGATGCAGAGAGAGAGAGAGAGAGAGAGAGAGATCTTCTTCAGTTGGCTTCCAAATTGCCGCAACAGCCAAGGTTGGGCCAATCTGAAGCCAGGAACCAGGAGCTTCTTCTGAGTTTTCCACGGTGGGCAGGGGCCAAGGCCTTGGGCCATCTTCTACTGCTTTCCTAGGCCTTAGCAGAGAATTGGATAGGAAATGAAGCAGCAGCTGAGACTTGAACTGGTGCCCATATGGGATGCTGGCACTGCAGGCGGTGACTTTACCCTCTACGTCCCACCAGCACCCCCAGGATTGTGTTTTGCAACTTTATTTTAAAATATTATGCTTTACTTGATAGAAAACTACCAAAAATTCTAATTTCTTATTGATTCAAAATCTGAATCTCCTGGGAAATAGGGGATTATTTGCACTGAATTTTGCTGTGTTGGTATATTTATTTTTACTTTTATTTGCAAAGCAAGACAAGCAAACAGACAGGCAAGGATATCCCATCTGTTGGATCCTTTCTCTAATGCCTGACATAGGTGAGTCTGGGTCATGCCAAAGCTAGTAGCCAGGAATTCCATCTGAGCCTCTCAAGTGGATGGCATGGCCCAAGTTAGGTGAGCTACCACCTGCCATCTCCCAGAATGAACATTAGGGGGAAGCTGGGACTTGGACCTAAGCAAACTGATATTGGATGTGGGCTCTTAAGCAATGTCTTAACCATTGTGCCAAATGCTTGTATTTAGGAGTTTTAAAAACAAAAATCTTGGGTATCATTCTGGAGAGTCTTAGTACTGCTAGATTCAGCTGGGTGACCCATGCACTTAAAAAGGAATAAGCAAAAGCACAGCAAACAAAAACAAAAGCAACAAGAATCTTCCCAGAATAGTCTATTAACCATATAGAATTCAATTCTTAATCATTATCTGACAAATAATTGATATTCTTAAAAAAATCAACAACAAAATAATCAAACAATCCAGCTGAGAAATGTACAAAGGACTTCAACAGATAGTTCTCAAAGAAGAAATACAAATGGCCAACAACTATATGAAGAGGATTCACCAGAACTGGAACCAGGCTCTAGGATATGGGATGCGGACATTCTGTGGGGTGACTTAACTGCTGTGTCAGTGCTTGAGCTTATTTTCTTCACATTTCCATTTTACTGTTTATAAAATACTAGTGCTATCAGTGTTTCAGGTTTTTTTCAATATAAAATATTCTGAGGAGGCTAATTATTAAATTACTAATTACAAAGAGACTAATTATTAAAATTGATTCATGTTATGAAAAGAAAATTACAAAAATTCTCCTAGACTGTTAACTTAAAAAGGAGGTCACCAAACTATTTCCTGTAAGCCAATTCCATCTCTTTGCCTATTTTTGAAAATCATGTTTTTTAGAACAAGATGAAACTCCTGGCCATTTGTTTACCTAGTAGCTGTGGCTGCTCTGCACTGCCATGATGGAGTTGAATGGGATAAGGGAGAACAGTCCTCAAAGCCTGAAGCATTTACCATCAAGGCCTTCACCTTGACTCAGAAGACTCCACATATAGCAATCGTAAATAACAGAAAAGGATATATTTTGTCATTTATGCCATGGAACTCTGTGATTTAGTGACTTAAAATAATTTAATTTTCCCATTTTGTGGTTTTGTTTTCTGGTTTCATGTGAGCCTACTGATGAAGTCATACTCTATTGCATAACAGTCTCAGCTAGAAAGTACAAGGTAGCCACACACATGCGGGCAGTTTCATCCAGAAGGCCTCAGTTCTCTGATGAGCCACCTGGTTAGTAGTATCAATTTCTGGGTTCTTTGTATTTCTTGTTCAGCATGAAAAGCAGAAACTACATGGACAGCACAATGCATATTTGTGACCCATGTTGTATTTATCATAAAGATACACTACTCAGCACAGTACTTTGTGTACAGTTTTGTATAAATAGGAGTGGATAAAATTAAAGATCACAAGGCAGAGTTTGAAAAAAGATGAAATTTACCCCACTTAGAACCTTTAATAGCATATTTCTTGGTTTGTTTGAAATACATAGACACAGCTTCCGGCAAAAATAGCTCATTTGCTTGTTTGTATATGTTGATCAGTGTAACATTAGAGACCACAGTCATGTAGGTCAAAATGACCTATGGTAAAGATGAAAATGAGAGTCCCCCGTGTGCATAGTTAAAGTTAACATGCAATATTAACAAGGCTCTCTCAAGGCTGTTAGTTCATGAAAGAATTTCCAACAGCTGAATTGTGATTTACTCTATGGGATTCGACCATCTGGTAAACAAACTTTAACAGCCTGGCCTTCGACCTTAGTCACATTGGAATGTTTCCTGTCATGAGTGCCTATACTGTCTACTTGAAGGGTCTCACCAGGTTAAACTGTGCACTAAAGAGACAATCACGATTGCTCCACTTCAGTCAATTTCTTTGGGGCAGACAGAATAAATATATTAACAATCGTGTATATTGAAGTATACTTTCTCCAATAGGGAAATCTTGGATAGATATAAGATAAATGAATGTAGAAAGTAGATCTAAAGAAGGAAACTACATACTTGGACCAGATAGTCTTATTATAGGGTCAACTAAATTTAGACAAATAACGTTGCCATCTCTGACTAAAAATTTCAAATTCATTATTATTTTTAGCTTTGGAGTTAGTATTTGGCATATGGGATCTTTTTAAATAGTTGTCACAATATTATGTTCGATATTTCAAAGTAACTATAAGAGAAGACACTGAATATTCTCACCACAAAGAAATTATAATCATTCAAACATTGTTGTTAATTGTATTGAAGCTTTACAGCAGCTAGAATCTTATTTTCCATAATGCAGTTTAATGTTATGATCCTTTCATTGACTCTCTGCACTTCCCAAATAACAACTGGACAAAAGATAATTTTTCATATAGAAAGGTTGTCACAAAGGACCCACATCAATCAAACAAAACCAATATTTAATAGAAACTGTCTAAATATCACATTGTCAATGTCACATTTAGAATTTTACATTAAAAATTGCATGACAGTAAGATAGCAGTGTTTAAAAATTCTCAATCAAGACATTGTGACATTTGCTTAAGAAATTTTATTTTGTATCAAGAGTTCATTGCAAGGATATTTCAATTGTTTTATTTACCTTGTCTTCACAATAACAATAGAAATAGGTCAATATTCTCTTTTGTTAAATTAGGCTGTCAAATTCAGGTAGACTCCTAGATTATTTGAGGCACATCAAACATAAGGGAAGAGAAAATATTTTTAAGAGCATTGCAGAAGAGGCTCACTTGGCTAACCCTCCGCCTGTGGCGCCGGCACCTTGGGTTCTAGTCACAGTTGGGGTGCCAGATTCTGTCCCGGTTGCTCCTCTTCCAGTCCAGCTCTCTGCTGTGGCCTGGGAAGGCAGTGGAGGATGGCCCAAGTGCTTGGGCCCTGCACCCACTTGGGAGACCAGGAGGAAGCACCTGGCTCCTGGCTTCGGATTGGTGCAGTGCACTGTGAACCAACGGAAGGAAGACCTTTTCCCTGTCTGTCTCTCTCTCACTGTCTAAATCTGCCTGTCAAAAAAAAAAAAAAAAAAAAAAAAAAAAAGCATTGCAGAAGAGAAGCAATTAAAATAATTAAAATATGCAGAGTGTTACTAGGCATATGACTAGTTTCTCTGAACTTGTTGTTCCATCTATACAATGTGTGCAGTAATACACACATGAAAGACCTTTTGAAAATTAAATAGGTGATGAAGGAGGCAGTGTGAATGTTGGGTAAGAGCACTTGATCTGGAACCTGAAGACTTGGAGCATGTGATCCTCTGCCACTCACTGACTTTGAGAAGTTTAAACAGGGTGTAAATTTGACGTCCCAGTTCCTTCTTTTGCCTTAAGAGAGGATGATGAAAATATTATACATTGCATATATTTGTACTGAGGATTATATTAAAGAATACACGTGTGTAAAATAGCTAACCCATTCCCTGGCACATAGTAAAATATCAAGACACTCAGTTGTGTTTCTATATAGATTTCTTAACCCATTATCTGTTGTATACTGGTTTACTCACAATCTTTTCATAATTTCCCTGCAATTCACATGTATCAAACTAAAAATTAAGAATAGGGGGAATAAAAAAAAAAGAATAGGGGGATAATAGTTTCATCTGGTTCCCAAGGTGATGGTTCTCAAAAGGGGACCAAAATCCATCTGCTTCTAAGGACATTTTTCTTAATCTTTTTTATTGTGTAGAAGTATCTCAGGCCGGCGCAACAGCTTGCTAGGCTAATCCTCCGCCTTGTGGCGCCAGCACACCGGGTTCTAGTCCCAGTCGGGGCGCCGGATTCTGTCCCGGTTGCCCCTCTTCCAGGCCAGCCCTCTGCTGTGGCCAGGGAGTGCAGTGGAGGATGGCCCAAGTGCTTGGGCCCTGCACCCCATGGGAGACCAGGAGAAGCACCTGGCTCCTGCCATGGGATCAGCGCGGTGCGCTGGCCGCAGCGTGCTGGCTGCGGCGGCCATTGGAGGGTGAACCAACAGCAAAAAGGAAGACCTTTCTCTCTGTCTCTCTGTCTCTCTCTCTCACTGTCTACTCTGCCTGTCAAAAAAAAAAAAAGTATCTCGTTCCTACGCATAATTTTGTGCCTCAGAGTATATTTCACAATGTCTGGAAACATTTTTGTGATTCATAAGTTAAGAGTTATTTGATTTCTAGAAGGTAGCAACTAGGGATGTTGCTAAACACCAGAGAGTGCTTAGGATGGCAGCCACAGCAGAGAACCACTGTTCACGATGTCAATGGTGCTGAGGCTCAGAAAATGTTTTGAAGGAGCGTTGGCTCCTGTAACCCACTCCTTGCTAAATAGCCAAACAATTATTAAAGCTGTAAAACCACTCATGGGCTTCTTTTCTTCCATGACTTACATCACTTAGATATACATACTTTTCTTGGTGATGTTCTTTATATTTTATGTGTATACCAAGAAGAGTCTGTGATGCTGGAGGGGTTCTTTGCAGTTGCACAGGAGGAAATCACAAAAGCATAGAGATCAAAGAGAATTCCATGCTGTTTTCAGAAATTGAGTTTTTGAATTAAAAAAAAAAAAAACACAGGTTAAGCTGCCTTCTGCTGGCAATCCCTTATGGATGCTGGTTTGAGTCTTGGTTGCTCTTTCTTATCCAGTTGCCTGATACTGTACCTGGGAAAACTGTATATAATGATCCAAGTGCTTGAGCCTCTGCACCCAGGTGGGAGGCCCAGATGAAGGTCCTGGCTCCTGGCTTCAGCCTGGCTCAGCCATGGTTGTTGCAGCCATTTGGGGGAGTAAAGCAGCAGATGGAAAATCTTTCTCTTCTCTCTTTCTGTCTCTGTCTCTCGTAAGGTAACTCTGATTTTCAAATGAATAAATAAATTAAAAAAAAAAGTCATTGAAGGCACAGCAGGTTATCCTGTATATCATGTGGTTTAACATCCACTCCTTCAATATTCTCTGTGTGTGCCAGAAAAGGTAGTGAAAATTGCCTAGAGAACTTGCCACAAAGGAAATAAGCAATATTCACATTTAGCCCTATTGGAAATCTAAAGTATGTTTGAAAAAATATGTCAGACTACTACTATTATTTTCTTTGGAACACACTGTGATAGTCTTGTACCACTGATTTCTTAGTTGCCCTGGAAAGTAAAATTCTGGTATAACTTTAGATTTTGTTATAAAAATACACTTGCATTGCCAAGGAATATAAAGAACAACTTTGCTTCTTTTATCCTGTATTTTGACCTTGATGAAGATAAAACTAGATTATGCACCCTGAAGTTCTAAACTCAGTCTGAATATTTTGCAGTTCCAGACAGAAAAGTGAGGCAAATGCAGATTTTGGCTGTTTCATGATCATATGCTCATACCACACATGTTATCCTTGACTGTTTTTCCTATTTTGGTAGACTTCCATCTTCAGAGATACTTATGTTTCCCATCCTTGCCCTCCTTCCAGTGCCTGCTGTCATCTATGGGACTATGTGATCCAGGACTGTACTGATTTCCAGGTGTCCCTGAATACTCAGCTTATCCTCAAATTGATGGTAATTTGCTAAATTCCATAATTTTATGATTTAGGAATTTGGACAGAATTCACTTAGGCTAACATCTGCTCCAAGTAGTATTGACTACGTTCAATGCTTGTGAGTGCACTGGCCAGAAAGATTCAAATAGTTCTACTCATATATCTGATTCCTTAGGAGGAGTACTTGGAAGATTACACAAAGACAGATATAGTCACCGGTGTGTCCTTGCATGCTTCTCTAGCAAGGCCATATCAGCAGAAACAAAAGTTTTCAATGTCATGTCAGGGCTTTCAGAGAGTGTTCCTAGAGGCAAGAGATGGAAGCTGAATAAAGTGCAGCCTTTAGTTATTAATAATATATCAGTAGTGGCTCATTGACTGTGAAGAGTATACCATAGTAATGTAAATATTAATAATCAGACAATTTGTATGTGGACTATATGGGGACTCTCTGTGTCCTTTGACAACTCTCTGTAAATCCAAAACTGCTTTCAAATGTTTATTTAAAGAATAAATTTAGTTTAAGCTATTTAGCCTAAATTCACAACAGCATATATTCGACCATATACACAAAATATTTAGCATTAAGTTTCCTAGTAATGTGTCCACACACAGATCACTTTTGTTGTTATTATTCGATGAAAACTGAATGTTCTCTAAAAAATGCCTTTGTCCTAATCCTTGCAGTCTACTGATCTTTTAAAGTATTATTGTGGATTGTACAAGTGGGCGCTATCTAAATACAATGGCCTTAAAAGCAAAGAGCTTTCTCCATCTGGAATCATAGAGATGCAGTAGAAGTCAGGGAGGTTTAAAGTGTGAAGGAGACTCAGCATCACTGCTAGTGAACAGCATTACAAAGAATGAGAGCAGCATTTAGGAACCGACTCTGACTCCAGTGGCTCCCAGCTGACAGACACAAGAAAAGGGGAATCTCAGTTATGGAACCATAAGAAATTGAACTTCGTCAACAACCCTAGTGAGCTCAGGAGTAGATTTGTCTCCAGAGCCTCTAGCAAGAAGCACAGACTTGCCCATTACCTTCAGTTCAGCCTTGTGTGAGCAGAACAAAGAAACCAGATGAGACCACCTTACTTCTCACCTCCATACTGGTGAGGAAATATGTAATATAATATATTGTTTTAGGACACTATATTTGAGGAAACTTGTTATAGCAGACATATAAAATGAATAAGAAACCTTTCATAATCCCTTAGAAATAAATATTACTGGGGCTGTTGCTGTGGTGTAGAGGGTAAAGCCACTGCCTGTGGTATCTGCATCCTTTCATAATCCCTTAGAAATAAATATTACTGGGGCTGTTGCTGTGGTGTAGAGGGTAAAGCCACTGCCTGTGGTATCTGCATCCTATATGGGCACTGGTTCCAGTCTCGCCTGCTCCACTTCTGATCCAGCTCTCTGCTATGGCCTGGGAAAGCAGTGGAAGATGGCCCACGTCCTTGGGCCCCTGCACCTATGTGGGAGACATGGAAGAAGCTCCTGGTCCTGGCTTCAGATCAGCTCAGCTCTGGCAGTTGGGGAGTGAACCATCGGATGGACCTCTCTCTCTCTCTCTCTCTCTCTCTGTCTCTGCCTCTCTGTAGCTCGGACTTCCAAATAAATAATTAATATCTTACAAAAATTAATATTACTTCTTAATACCTCTTAAATGTACACTCAAAAGCAAATATCAAAATGACAAAATGCAAACAACCAGAATAGAAAACATAATTCATGATCTTGCCTTTTCACGCATTTTTTTCTGTCATTCAGAAATACATGGCACATTGGTCCCTTTACTACAGAGGATGACTATTGTTATCCAATGTAGTTTTATGAAGAAACTGTTTCTCTGTATTGCCATCATTAATGAAATTTGCAAACACTAAAACTCTCAATCTATAGTTATTCAATGCTCTAGTTTGAACATGGTCTTTATCGGTTATATTTCTATAAGATTCTTTATTTTCATGTTCAGTACACTAAAAAATTCTTTCTACATGCTTTAATTGAAAAGTTTTTCGCAATACACTATAGCTTTCTGCTCTCTGTCTCACTGATTTTAAATAGCCTATAACCATACCTGCATGTGTTTGTGATCTGCAGAAATGGGGAATGAAATTATATTACATTCTTTGGTAGCAACAATGACTTCCAAAACAGATGTTGATTATGAACTGAATTGTGTCCCTTCCAAATTCATACATTGAAGCCTTAACACTCAATTTAACTGTGAGAAGTGATGACACTTTCAAGGAGGTAATGAAGGTGAAATGAAGTCGTAAGTGTGAGTCCCTAATCTATCAGAAGTGGTATACTTATAAAGTAAGGAGAATAAGCCAGATGTCTCTCTTTCTCTTTCTACATAAATAAATCTTAAAAATGAATAATTCCAAGATTTTTGTTCTGAGCAGGAAGAAAATGGGATTTCCATTTAGAGTTTCTAAAAAAGGTTATTCAAACTGAGCATCACCAATTACAAGCCAGCTTAAGTTAAAAAATATATGAAGGGTAACAATTCATATTAGAGAAAAAGTAGGTAAAAGAGATTGATGTGTTAAGTAGGTATATTATTTATTTTTATCTGTTTCTTTCATGCAGCCTAAATTTGTAAGATTCAGAGAAAATATCCAGTACAATTTCAGTAAGCTCAGCATTTCTCAAAGTTAATAAATACTATACACAGCAGCAGAAACAGCAGCAGTACAAAGATATGATTCAATAATTTTGAAACCCTTGTTAAACTACAGCGGTTCTCAAAGACTGAATATATTTATATGATTTATAAATATTTTAACGGGGGGATTGTCTGTGACATCACTCAAACATTTAAATATAGATATGCATACAAAGTATACAAACCAAACATGGCGATTTCTATCATGAATATCTATCTTTTGATTTCTAGATGTACTATCTAAAATGTGTTTCAATATCGTAAACTTTATCCCCATTAATTTCATTTTAAATAATTCACCTTTATTTCTAAGATGAAAAATAAGCAATTTTGGCACTTTCCCGTGAAATATGAAAATGTGTTTTCTTTAACCACAGGAGTTAAGAACAGAAACATCTTTGTGAAGTGTGGTGGAAAATTAGATTTCCTGGAAGACAGTTTTGCGAATGAAGAAATAGAACCCACATCATTTAGAAATTGTGTATACTGCAAGCAAACAAAAGTATTACCTCAACAGCTTAAGCAGAAAATGATTATTTTTTTCACATGTCAAGAAGTAGGAGTGAAATTGTTCACATCTCTTCAGTTGCTTGGTGATGATGCTAGAGTTTCAGGATCATCTCTTCCACTTCATCCTCAGTAACTTATCCAGGATTGAAGTCTATACTTTCTGATTCTGTATTCAGTTATCATTACACACAGAAATTCTCTGTCTCTGGGAGTGAGACTCACTTATTCAATGAACAGAATTGGTTTTTGGAATAAATCATTTTGCAATATATAAATATTACAAATAAATAATACATATAAATAAATATTTGTGTATTTATATTCAATATATAAATATTGAAATATATACATATAAATTGCAATAAATTAATACAATGGGAGCAAATAAAAAATAAGTAACAGCAACTACCAGTCGCAAACTAGTTAGTTTCTTAGTGACCCATGATTTCATTAGTTTAGAGAGGTGAGGCTTTTTGCAAAAAAAAAGTTTTTTTTTTTTATTCAAAAAAGCCTCTATTAACAAGTGCTCGTGATATGAGTTGGAAAAGATGGAATATTTATACTGAGAAAAACTCAATTTCAAATTCTGAATAGTATACTTAGTAGCTGTATAGTTAACTTTGGTTATTGAATATATCTGAGGATGTTTTCTTATACATAAATTGAGGAGTTTGATTCTATATTAATGTTGGTTTGTCAATCAATGTAAACATCAAATCATTCTTAGGTGTTAAATTTAACTGAAAAGTTATCCCTGTTAAATATAAGAGAGGGAATAAGAGAGAGAGGAGATGTACAATTTGGGACATGCTCAATCGGACTTGCCCCAAATGGTGGAGTTAGAAATGTGTCAGGGGATTCCAATACAATCCCATCAAGGTGGCATGTACCAAAGTCATCTCACTAGTCCAAGTGATCAATTTCAGTTCACAATTGATCATAATGATAGGATTAAAAGTCAAAGGGATCACAAAAACAAGACTAGTGTCTGCTAATACTAACTGATAGAATCAAAAAGGGAGAGAACGATCCAACATGGGAAGTGGGATACATAGCAGACTCATAGAATGGCAGATGTCCTAAACAGCACTCTGGCCTCAGAATCAGCCCTTAAGACATTCGGATCTGGCTAAAGAGCCCATGAGAGTATTTTATGCATGGAAAGCCAAGACATTCTGGCAAAAAAAAAAAAAAAAAAAAAAAAAAAACCTAAATGAAAGATCTCTGCGAGTGAGATCCCAGTGGAAAGAACGGGGACCATCAAAGAAGGAGGTACCTTTCTCTGAAGGGAGGGGAGAACTTCCACTCTGACTATGACCTTGTCTAAATATGATCAGAGTCGGTGAACTCCAAAGGCTTCCATAGCCTTGGCAACTCATCACTAGAGCCTAGGGAGATTACTAACACCATAAACAAGAGTGTCAAATTGTTAAGTCGACAACAGGAGTCACTGTGTACTTACTTCTCATGTGGGATCTGTCCTTAATGTGTTGTCCAATGTGAAGTAATGCTTTAACTAGTACTGAAACAGTATTTTACACTTTGTGTTTCTGTGTGGGTGCAAGCTGATGAAATCTTTACTTAATATATACTAAATCGACCTTCTGTATATAAAGATAATTGAAAATTAATATTGATGTGAATGGAATGGGAGAGGGAGCAGGAGATGGGAGGGGTGCGAGTTGGAGGGAAGTTATGCGGGGGGAACCATTGTAATCATAAACTCTATTTTGGAAATTTATATTTACTAAATAAAAGTTAAAAAATCAAATCAAGTAAACTTAATGGCTTATACTATATTGAATATAAATGCCTATATGCTATTTCTGGCAGAAATCACAAGTCTATCACTAGAAGTATGAAATTGTACATTCATGAGGTCGTAATATTTCATTACAGCTGGAGCCAAAGCTTTAAACATGGGAATGGCATGATTAGGGTAGCTTAGTAGAAATAGAAATGAGACTCTTCAGGGGCTGGCTCCGTGGTGCAACAGGTTAATCATCCACCTGCGGTGCCACCAACCCAGGTGGGCATTGGTTCTAGTCCTTGATCCCCCTATTCCAATCCAGCTCTCTGCTACAGCATGGGAAAGCAGTGGAAGATGGCCCAAGTTCTTGGGCCCCTGCACCCACATGGGAGACTGGGAAAAAGCACCTGGCTCCTGGCTTCAGACTGGCGCAGCTTCGGCCATTGCGGCCATCTGAGGAGTGAACCAATGGAAAGAAGACCTTCTCTCTGTCTCTCCTTCTCATTGTCTGTAACTCTACCTCCCAAATAAATAAATAAAATCTTAAAAAAAAGAAATGAGACTCTTCAGCAATCACAAAGCATGTAGCCTGATAGACTGCCTTTTCCAGTTGTGGAACACCAACATTTCTTGTTTCACATATTCTTCTGCAGCATAGAGATTTGTCAACAAGATATGCTGTCTTCATAATCAGTATTGAAACTTGGAGGAACGTTTGACTACCTCTACAGATGAAATACAGTGAGAATGACGCTACATCACTTTCATGAGTAGTTCATAAAAGGCAATGCATCTCCCTTGTGACATACTTTCCCTCTTGGGACATTCACCCTGAACTTAACTACCAAGTTATCAGGAATGCCAGATGGCATTGAAAGACCATCTGTCTGTGCCCCAGCTAATTGCATAAGGTAAAGCTGGAATCACTGACTAGACATATTCATATAGTTTCAGTTTTTAAAGGCACTATTGTTGGGTCCCAGTGGATTTAATGCTAAGCTGTCCTCACTGTATTTCCTGAGATGCAGGTTCCTAAACACAGTATTTAAAACCACTAATTTTTGTGATGATTTATCACACAATAATAGATTACTGGATTGTATATGAAATTCTTACTATTACTAACCACTTCTTTTACCAAGGAGGGGTATGACTCACCAATATAACCAATGTTGAAGAAATCCTGAGTCCAGGACTGTCTTCACAGCACATTTTCCCAGCTTGAAAACTTTCATAATTTCTCTGAAGTAATGGACCATTATTTAAATATCACATTAAATTGTGATTGTACCTTAGTTGTGGTAGGATTTTGAGCAGTATTGATATCTGATATCAAAGACAAATTAAATCAGAGCTTTTTGAAGAAATTGTTACCTTACTATAGCCACAGGTGTCCCAGTTAAACTTGTCATTTTAAACCATAGCAATAACTCAAGGTTTGGTAAGAGTTACTTGCTTTTTCTGTATTCCAAACTTAAGTAGGCAAATTTTGAAATAATATGTAGTCATGATTAAGCAAAGTCAATAGTTCTTTAATTGTAAGAAAACTCTAAGAAGCACAAATTTTCTCCAACTTCTTCGTAAGGTAAGCATAGCAAGATTTTTACATTTTTAATTTAAAGGCTTAAATATTCTTTTCCATTTAATTCAAATATCCTTACCTGGGATATTGAATTGCATCTTCAGAGTATTTCTATGACAAATATCTTTTATAATACAGTTCTATTAGTGAGAAAAGAGACACAATATAAAATGACCTAATCACCATAACTTGATGGGAATAAAGTCTCAGAGAAAAGACGTGGTGCCAATCACTTTAACTATCACAGTTAGTGTACTCACCATTGGCTCTGTTGGTGCTAGGGAGCTTCACAACATTATCTCCAATGCTCATTGAAAAACTGTCAGTGTAGTATGATTTCACTCAACTATATGGAGAGAAAGAGCTCAGAAAGTTTAGCTCATCTACTATTGTACTTGCACAACTAAGAAATGGCAGAATGCGACACATAATCATATTCTGCCATCATTTTGTACAGCTAATGTTATGAAGGACCTGAATCAATATATTTCCAACTCCACTCATGTCAACAGAGGATTCAACATGTCCTTCTTCTTGGTTGCAGGCCATAAACAGCTCTTTAAAAATATTCTTTACACTTATAAAATATTGTGCCCAGCTAGTAAAGTGTTTAAACACAGAAGGTTGGTAAATTGTGTATTTGTCTGGTACACAAAGTTGGGACAATTATTACTTCCAGCACATTGTGAACATATTTTTGCCAAGGTGTTCTAATAATACACAGAGTGTCAAGCACCTGTAAGCCCATAAAGTCAGAGATGTATTGGCTTTCCAGGAGGATAATTCACTAAGCCAAGCAGAAGCTGAGATCTGGAAGACTAAAAAGAAATTCATCTCTCCTTTGTTTAAATAAGATGTCCTAGAGGCTTAAGGCTACTCAGAAAAGTAAGAATATTCTGGAAGCTGTCAGAGAAGAACCAATATTCTCTGTACACTCTGACTGCTCTTGTTTATTCAGCTCTTTTAGGCTGGGGTGTGTTAGTGCAACAAACATAATTTATCAATGATAATTTTAAGAATTGTTTTACTAAGGGCAGATGTTGAGGTACTAGGAAATACAATATTCTCCAAAGTGACTGAAGCTAAATGCATGAATAAATATTTTGATTTTCACCAGAGATATATTTTTATAATACAGTGTGCACCAAGTAGTTTGAGAAAATGCTTTCAGAAGCACATACAGAGTCACACACACACACACACACACACACGAAACAGATTCATTGATTTTGAGACCTAAACGTTGATGTACTTTTCACAGTTCTTTTCCTTAAAATTTTAATAAGTTATTTTGTAATGAAATTACAGAAAACTATGTATATTTTTCCATATTGGCATTTTACAGAAAATTAGGTTTGTATCTAAATATGGACATTAACAATATCCATTTTAGGGGCTGGCATTGTGGCTTAGTGTGCAAAGCCTCCTACTGTGATCTGGTATCCCATGTAGGCATTGGTTTGTGTCCCAGCTGCTCCACTTTCAAGCCAGCCCCTCACTAATGTCCTGGGAACAGCAGTGGAAGATAACCAGGTGTTTGGCCCCCTGACACCTATGAAGGAAACCCGGAAGAAGCTTCTGACTCTTGGCTTGGCCTGGCCCAGCTTGGGTATTGAGGCCATCTGGGGAGTGAAACAGCAGATGGAAGATTCTCTCTCTCTCTCTCTCTCTCCCTCTCTCATCTCTGTGCATTTCAAACAAATAAATCTTAAATAAACTACTAAGGAACAAAGTCCACCCATCACAGACAGTTTTACTTTGTTGTGTCATTGAACTGTTAGTTACAAGTTGGGAAGAAATGTCTCAGAATGTAAAACAACATGAAAAACATAGGTATTCACCCTTGAAAATACATTTCAGAACACAAAGTACTAGCGCTTTCACACATACAAGAAAGAATACTACTTTCAGAAGAAGCACTTTTTCAACACATATTTGTCAAGAGTAAAAAAAAAAAAAAGAATTTCTCTTTCATATCTCTAGGCTATTTCCTGACAGAACCCACTGAATTTTATTTTTCATTAATTTAATTAATATGTTTATTACTCAAGCCTCTATGCCTGTATGTATAATAAGAAATGGAGTCAGGGAAAGAAATAAGCCCTGCATCCTACCTTCAACATGCTCTTCAAACAACAGTAGTAATTGTGCACTAACTCCCCTTGTAGGACCTCTGTCATTAATGAGTTGTACTATGAGAATTAACTGCAAAACTTGTTCTCAAACTGTACTTTATATGTAGTGTGTGTGTGTGGGTACAATCTTGAAATCTTACTTGGCATACAGTTGGTCCTATGTATATAAAGTTAAACTAAAAATGAACCATAATGAAGCATGGGATTGGAGAGAAAGCAGGAGGTGGGACGGTAGTGGGGATATGGGGGCGGGTATGGGAGGAAGAACCACTATATTCCTAAAGTTGTACCTATGAAATATGCATTGTTTAAATAAAAGCTTTAAAAAACATGCTCTTCAACCCAAAATAAGAAAAAGAACAGAACAATACTAATAATAAAATTGATTTAATGCTATGTGTACAAAGTTGAAAATGAGGATGATGTAGGAGGCATTTGTTATTGTAGTAGTATAAAAGTTCTAGGAAATGTTTCAAAGAGGAGAGAGAAAAATTGAGGATTATAGGGAGCATAAATTGAAATTGACCAAAATAAGAAAATAGTTAACAACATCCCAATCTATGTGCTGGACATGATGTTGTTATTCTCACTTTAAAGATAAATAAGTAGAAGTATATGTGTTTGGAGTAGTAATTGAGACCCCCACTCTGGGTGTCTGCATCCCATTTGAGGGAGCCTGGATTGGAAACCAGGCCCTGCTTCTAACTCCAGATTCCTGCTTATGTGTACCCTGGGAAGAGGAGATGACCACTGAATTAGCTGGGTCACTGTCACCCATATGAAAGACCAAGAATGTGTTTCATCTTGCTCAGCCCCATAGTTTTTGGCATTTGTGGAGTGAACCAGCAGATGGAAGTTTCTTTCTCTCTCTGTCTCTCTTTTCTCTCTCTCTCTCTCTCTCTCTCTCTCTCTCTCTCCCCCTCTTCCCCTTTGTATCTCTGCCTCTTTCAGATAAAATTAATAAAAAATATAAAGATTTTCTTATCAAGATAACAAAAATTTGTAAAAAATATATTTAAGGAGGTGATAAGGTGATGGGATTGAGATTTGAATACAAGTATCCAGGAATCAAAACCATTACCACTGATTACCAAATTTTGCTGTCTAATATGGGAATCTTCAAAAGGAATTTCTGGCAGAAATCAAATGTGCAAAATCTAAAATTGCAAACATTTTGCTTTTAGAGTCCAACATACATGAATACTACTGGAGAAAATATTTTGGTATGGATAGAATTGGTTAGAAGAATTAAAAATGAGACCAAAGTAGAGCACATGAGTCATGCAGCTGGAGGACACAGAAATATTGATCTGAGGGCAAGGGGACCTGATGAGACCATCACTACCATCAGGATTGGAGGATAATTGCAGTCTCAGGTAAGGTAGTTTACAATAAGGACAGGGTAGAAGGTAGAGTTAGCAATGTACTGAGGGAGATGACTGAACAGGATTTTGAGATATATTGCTTATGCTTTGTGAAAAAGAAAATATAGAGTTATTCTCAGGTCTGTAATCTGATAAATTTAATATGGCCCCAAAACTGTATGGTGGAAAATATACATTTCTAAGAAGGAATTGTCTTTAAGGGTTTCTTGTGTATCTTTAAGACTGGTAAATACCTAGTCAATTCTTTAGTCATCAGATGAGGTTTCTCTGAGGCATCCAAGCTACTCTCTTAATCCTTTATACTACCATCAATCACTGCATTCCTTAATGCAGGCAAAAAGATTCTTTATCATATTCTCAGCATATGAAAATGAGAAAAATAAAATTCTGGTTTTTTTTCTCTTCAAGTTCTGTGAAAAGTGTCATTTGTGTGTGTGTGTGTGTGTGTGTGTGTGTGTGTGTGTGATGGAGAGAGAGGGGGGAGAGAGAGAAGGAATGAATCAAATTTCTGTACAGACATTATCTCATAAATAGCCATATCACCTCTTAGGGTTAGCAGAAGAACAATTTATCCCTGTTTTTAAAAGGCCTTGAAATGTTAAGTGATTTTTCTGGAGTGCTGGAAATAGAAATTCAGTGTCTGGAGTTTTTCCTTAGTATCAGCAACTAATTAAACTCTTCATGAAATGGTATGAATTAAACATCATTCTACAACCTATCTTAAAACAATAATACTAAAATTATATATTTCAGAAATTTCTTACATCTGAAAATGTCATAGAATTTGACCTTATAGCCTTCATAATGCCTACAGGAAGAACTTGGGTTAAAATCTGCATTGTACATTCTATGAGGACATTTATCATTGTGGGAAGAAAAGATTAATTTTCACTCTCTCCTCCCTCATAGCATTTTTATCTCCCTATTTAATATTTTGGGTTCCTCAATCACTTTATCTCCTTTCTGAGCTCTAGCTATTCTCACTTAGTGTCTTTGTCTTATTTCTTCTCAATTCTGTAACTTCTGAAATTTAACAATGTCCCAAGGCTTATATTCTTGAATATTCTCTCTCTTCTAGCTAGCCTCACGTATTAGGTGATCAAATTGGTCTCTTGAACTTAAATACCTTTCATGTCTGATCAGCTTAATATGCATTTAAAGCCTACTTCTCTTCCCAGATTTCCAGAAATACATAGGCATTGCCCATTGGTGTTCTTATGTTATATCACCTAGGCTAGCCACAAACTATATTATCCAAAAGTATCTTTCAGTGTGTTTCCAAGTTAAATGCAAAAAGACAAAAATCAACTATTGGTTTTGAAATATTGAGTCAGATTTTTATTTTTGCCTCATATCATTATAATTTCCTTAAGTGTGCTTTTCTAAGGAACGAATTCAACAATGACACATTGTTGCAACCCGTCTCCTTTCACAGGATTAAAGAGAAACATAAGTTGAAAAAAGGGATGTTATAGTATTATTTTGCACTTGAGTAAACTAAGACTAACAGGAAATTTAGCACATTTAAAACAACACTTAAAGTGTCCTTCACTTTCCATTTCCTTCCTACCACACTTGGATGTGCCAGTTATAAATTTTGACCTATTTATGCCAGATAGTAAGCAATATTTTAGAAAATTAAGTATATTCAAACAAAGGAAAATTGGAACTTTTTTCACAGTCTTCAATGGCATAGAGGCAATGAGTAATAGATGTCCTTGAAATCTGGGAGGCTAGGTCGACGTGAATTGATAAAATGGGAATGTAGTGGGGAAATAGATGGTAACTGAAAAATAAAACTAAAGTAATGTTGACCTTATGTGTTCTGCAAAGTCCTAATCTGTTTTCCATAACAGTCTCCCAAGTTACAATTTTCCTGCCTTCACTATATATTGGGTAATCACAAGTAAATACATACATTTAGGCTAATATGTGTATCTATTAATTTGTTACTTATGTTGCAACAACTGTTTTGAAAGACATTTGAGAATGAAAAAGTAATTTTGGAATCAAATCTTTATTCCCATTTTAATAAAATTCTTACTCTGACAACTAAGACTTTGATCCAATAGTTATATAGAAGATAGTCAAGTGATTTATTATTATTATTATTAAGGATTCATTTTTCTTCTATTCAAAAGTACATAATGTATCAAGTTGAAAATAAAGCAGATGCTTTGATTATAGTTTACATTTTAGGCAACTATCAAATGACTATAGTTATTAACACACAGTTCTTATATATAAATTATGCCATAGTAGTTTTAAAAAGTGGAAAATGTATCTCCCCTATGAAAGTCTTGAGTTAAAAGTATGTTTAACAATAATCTAGCAACTATTCTTTAATATTCAGCTCTGTAGCACTGAAGTGTCATGATTGTTTCTGTTCTGTTAGTTTGATGCTTTATCCATCTCTACTCGGTTCTGTGCCCCACCTTCCTCAAGTAAAGATACTGTACGATAAAATCTGAACAAAATGCACCTTCTCTAGGGTTCTATCTGCCATGATCTAAAGCTCTCAAGTGAAAATAAATAAATGAATAATTATATATATATATATATATATATATATATAAAACTGCTACACTGCTTTTCAAATGCTGCAAATATTTTTGTTTCTTATAATTCAGTGGAGGACGGGTTGGTTTTCAGTTGCTCTGTATAACAAATTATGGTGGAGCAGCTTGCCATCCAAAAGCAAGCAAAACAAAACAAAACAAAATGTTCAAGTTTAATCCAAGCATTATATAAAAGCTAAATAAAAACAAACCTCAGATTGAAATGTAAAATGTAAAACTATACTATTAGAGGAAGCATGAAAGAAAATCTTCAGGATCTGACACATGGCATTGACAGCATGATTACTAAAGTGAAAATGTAATGAATAAAATTTCATCCAAATTAAAGGCACACATATTCTTAAAAAGAAATTGTTAACAGAAGGAAAGGAAAAGCCACAGACTGCAAGTTACCTACCTTATAAAAGACTATATAAAGAACACTCTAGAATATATAATGAATAGTCAAAACAATTCATTTAGAATAAAGTATAATATGACATTTAATCAAAGAGGATATGCATGTAAAGATATACAAATGATGTCCAATATCAACAGCATTTGAGAGATGCAAATTAATAGCAGATTGAGGTATCACTGCATACTTTTAATACAGGAAAAAATGGTGACAAATACTAGCAAGAATTCAGAGAATCTAGATCTGTCATACAGCTGGTGGGAATATGCGATGGTATAGCCACTCTGGAAAATAATTCGGCAATTTCACTTATAAATCATCAAGCATTTCCCATACAAACCAGCAATTCAACTTCGGGGCATTTATTGTAGAAAAAGGAATACTTGTGCTCATACAAAATTGCGTAATTTTTAAAAGAATACTTGTTTGTATGGCCAAAAACTAGAACAAGCTAAATATCTTGGCTAAATAACTGAAATATCAATACCGTAAGTGATTCTTCAGAATGTAAAAAGAACAAACTACTGAGAAATGCTATTATGCGGGTTGATATCAAGGCAATCATGCTGAATGAAAAGATACAATATCAGTATGTTACATGTAAAAAAATTTTTTTTGACAGGTAGAGTGGACAGTGAGAGAGAGAGACAGAGAGAAAGGTCTTCCTTTGCCGTTGGTTCACCCTCCAATGGCCGCTGCGGCCAGCGTGCTGTGGCCGGCTCACCGCACTGATCCGATGGCAGGAGCCAGGTACTCATCCTGGTCTCCCATAGGGTGCAGGGCCCAAGTACTTGGGCCATTCTCCACTGCACTTCCTGGCCACAGAAGAGAGCTGGCCTGGAAGAGGGACAACCGGGAGAGAATCTGGCGCCCTGACCGGGACTAGAACCCTGTGTGCCGGCGCCGCAAGGCGGAGGATTAGCCTAGTGAGCTGCGGCACCGGCTATACATGTAAAAATTTAAAAATGACAAAATGATGTATATGGATATTAAATCAATGGCTATAAAAAGTTAACCTAGCTGTTAAGACACCAGTTAAGATATGTATGTCTCTCATGGGCTTTTTAGTCAGATCCAAATGGGATGGAGAAGGAGTAGGAGATGGATGGTTTGCAGGTGGAAGGGAGGTTATGGAGGAGAAAACTGCTATTATCCAAAAGTTGTACTTTTGAAATTTATATTTATTAAATAAAAGTTAAAAAAAATACTAAAAAAATATAATGTTTATCCCTTTGGGACTGGCTTATTTCACTCAGCATGATGTTTTCCAGATGCCTCAATTTTGTTGCAAATGACCGTATTTCATTGTTTTTGACTGCTGTATAGTATTCTATAGAGTACATGTCCCATAATTTCTTTATCCAGTCTACTGTTGATGGGCATTTGGGTTGATTCCAGGTCTTAGCTATTGTGAATTCAGCTGCAATAAACATTAAGGTGCAGACAGCTTTTGTGTTTCCCAATTTAATTTCCTTTGGGTAAGTTCTGAGGAGTGGGATGGCTGGGTTGTATGGTAGGGTTATATTCAGATTTCTGAGGAATCTCCAGACTGACTTTCACAGTGGCTTTACCAGT